>NC_066618.1:95026347-95337029 GCF_025201925.1 Gopherus flavomarginatus
TTGTAATGAATGAATTCAGCTGTCCCAATATCTCTTCATCTTTATACATTGCCAAGTGTGCCCGCATGTCAGCCTCATGACAGCTGCCAACACATGGCCTACTCTTGGACATGCCACCAAACAGATTCAGAGGCATCTGACTATGTGAAAACAGCACATGACTGAGCCCCACAGTGTGCACAGCTCTATTTGTACTGGTACGTATCCTCTCTCTGCAGTGGAGTCCAGAAAACATTCCAGATACGTTACATAAGCAGTGACAAGTGCATTGTGGTAAGGAAACAATTCTCTGCATAGCTACGGAATCAGCAATTTCCACCCACATGAGCATGGCACTGGCAGAATATGGTACAGTGGAGTATCACATGATAATTAGCTTTGCTCAAAGCATACTGGTAGCTAAAAGACTTGTGACACATTTGGGTGGATGCGAGGCATGCTTTCAAGGGCACGCTTAGAGGGCATCAAATAGATGGTGAGCAAGCCAAATATCTTTAACATAAGGGCCTGGTGTGAATAGCAGTTTGCAAGCTAACTTTGCAGCATTTAAACTTTTCTCTCACTCAGCAATGTTCTCCACATCTTCACATTTTTACACTGGGCTTTGGAGCCATTAACATATTAATATAAAAGTGAGGTTATGGTTAAAGATGTTATTGTGTAAAACTAGAATCTAATCACTCAACTTGCCTGCTCTGTGTGTGTGTGTCTTTTATGATCAGTTTGCTTTCATGACAAAAAAGTTATTGTTATTTGCACTACAGAGAGACTACAGCTATAGAAGATCAAAGTGGATGTAATCAAAATCAGATATACTTGCTGCTTGTCAACCAAACTGGCAGCTAAGTTTCAACTGCAAAGACATTATAACTGGTGATGATGCACAAAGCAGAAAGAATGTGGACTGATTTTTTAAAAAGCTCAAGTTAAATTTGTGGTGCCGGCCAATGGAAAATTCTCCTTACTTGAAATCTCAACAACTGTAACCTGGAGGTCAGTAAGCGGTGATAAACACGGAACCTCAAAACGTTGTATTCTTTTTAAATAGTCATATTTGACTATTAAACAAACTTCTTAAAATAAAGAATTACCCATAAGTTTAAAAAAAAAAAAAAGATATCCTACACAAGAAACTTGAGAGTCCAGAACCAAATAATAATCAAGGCTGCAATTGCCAAAGCTATGTTCTACCTGTCAACCATCCAAAACTCACCTAGCACTTCAATTCAGACTAGATGGCAAAAGGCTATATATGTTATCTAAACTGATGCACTTCTAAAAGTGACTCCAACTCATCTTTTTTTAAAATCAGAAGCCTTATAAACTGTATTAGTGTATCAACCAACCATGGCTCAGTTTGCATTTAGCCATATTCATATTCTGTCAGTTTGTAGAGAACATTGGTTTTTCAGCAAACAAGAAACGCACAAAGTCGTCGTACATTTCCCCCCAGCCCCCCGCGCTTAGTCCTACGTTTCTTCATTACATTTTATAGTGGAGTAAAAAAAGTTACATATGTAAAAGACCAGGAAATAAAATAAAAACACTATATGCACGTCTTTATTTACTCAGCCATCACCACACAGGTATAGCTGCCTTCCTTTATTTGTTTAAGCTTGATATCAACTGGTGCATGCAGCAGTTTTATTGGTCTGGCATTAATGACAGGTTTTTAAAGTAGAAAGGGAACAAACTCCCTATACAGAATCTGTCACCTTTACTCAACATAAAGGTTAAAGAGGAGGAGTTAGTCAATGGTAGGAAATATACATTGATTCATTAGCTTATTAAAATGTGAAAAAAAGATTGCACTACCCAGTGGGATCTGCAGTAATTTTTTTAAGTGTATGGATATCAAAGGAGAAGAAAATTAAACGAGTAATTTATGAGCTGCTTTTTATTTTTATAAATCCAAACATTATAAGGAATGGAAGCAAGGTTCAAATCCAAAAAATCAGTAATATCAGTATTATTCAGTGAATAGTTATGGTGATGCTCGGGCCCTACACTGCAAACATACTGGGCACAATGTTTTGAAGTATGACAGATAATAAGTGTTTGCAGAATCAGGTCCTTAGGTTCTAAACCCTTTGGTACAGGAATCATGATTTGTTTGTTTGTGAAACTTATGGTACTATATAAATGATGTTAAATCAAATATTTAAAAACATGGAACAAAAGCAGTGTGCTTTAACTCTGGCAGGAAGAAGGATCCACTCCAGTTATGAAGGACTCGACTGAAATGATTAACCTCAGAACAAAATCAGAATCTCAAAGAAAGTGTGCTAGTTGCCGTGCAGGAAGGGGAAGTGTCTTCAGCTGAATTTCCATTAGCTGCAGTTTTCTTTCTGATGGAGACATGTTTGGAATGCTAGACAATGTAAGTAAGTTTGACTGTTCAAAATCAATAATGCCAAGCTGACACTATGGAACGAAAAAAATGTTACCTCAATGGGAAAAAAAAATGTTTAGGGGAAGGAAAAAAGACCAGTGAGCATCTTCTATATAATACAGGCTTTTGCAAAATCCTGAATTTGAAGGAAAGGAAGTCAAGTAACTGCCAACAAATGCTCCTCATGTGATAATCAATTACCTAACGTAAAATGCCTGAAATAAACACACTTAGTATGGATTATGTCAGCTCTTCAATTAGGAATAAATTCACGGCCATTCAGAAAGCCTCTTTTAATTGTGTTCTTTGTGGCAACTCCTTCTCCCTTGACACTCATCATCATCCCACCTTATACTATCAGTCCCCCAATGGTGAACCTGAGAAATCAATCTGCTAATGTATAATTTGTAAAGCTCCTCTGACTAACAAATGGATAATTGATTCTTTCACAAATGCTGCATCCCCATGGATATGAAATGGAATGAATAAAAAACATAAGACTGGCTTTCACTTGAATTCTGTGAGACATGCAATATTTACAAGCGAGAACCTAAACGTTTTAATAGTTGTCTGTGACTTCATGCATTTTAGCCACGGGTAGTGAGCAAGCAATACACACATTATGGGTGTGAAAAGCAATCTAGGGTTCGATCACACTTATGGAAAAGGAAAATGAGCTTTAAGAGGCCCCCACTGATAATATACCAGAGATAAGAAGCATTTCCATTCAGTCTTTAAAAAGACTTTTCTTAAACCATTCATAGCTTAACAAAAACACAACCTAACCCAAGGTTCAGTACCATATAAACACTTCCAAAAGAAAAGTATTCATAATTCTTTCTGCAATGCAAGATGATCATCATTTCTGGGTCCAGGCATCAACTGCGGTGCTAACACAAGACTATTACACAGGCAAGAAAAAAAACCAAACCCAAAACTGTCAGTTCCTGTACCCACAGCCAACCCTCAACTACTTGCTGAGATTTAATCTTCAAAAACAAAATCCATGTGTCTCCTTCTGGTGCTTTTGATTATTTTAATAGTTTATATCTGTGCCCATCACCATGGCATTAGGATGCATATATAATACCAAATATGCATACATTTCCTGCAATTTACAGAAATCCTAATTCTCAACTTGCTAACAGCCAGCCCACTTTCACACTGTAAGCTCTTTGGGATAGCAACCATTATTGGAAACTATTACAACACATAGTCAAACTTGGTTGAGGCCTGTAGGCACTAGCACAATGTAAAGGATTAATGAGGAACCCCTCCCTCCCCCCCACCGCAAAATGCCTCTGTAGTTATGATGCCATCAAGCAAAGCCCTGTCCAGAAATACAAACCTTGTGCACTGTGCAGGATGAAAAAGCTAGCTCTGGCAGGGCATTTCATGGTACTGCCTTGGTTTCCCCATTCATAAAGGAGACTGATATGCACTTCAACTAGTGCGTTGTAAAGATTAGTTAGTTCATGCCTTTAAGCAGCTTAAACATAAATATGGCTGCATAAGTTCTTTCTACTGGTGAGTCTTGACAAAACTGCATAACCTCAATGGGGAGTGACAGAAGGAATCTCATTAAATCTACCTTGTCAGAAAGCTCTCTCCTTTTGGGTGCCTTTCCAGGTTGTGAAGTGATGGTGGAGTAGAAAAGGGAGAAAATCTGGACGACTCTCTCACCATTCCAAGAAATAGACCAACCATCCCGTGTGTTAAAGTGAGAAATAATACTTTCCCCCACCAGATCAGTATTTAATCCCAGAGTTTGGAATGTTGTCAACTATTTCTAAGTAAGTTGAGCTGAACCCAAGGATGTACTCCTGTCATAACATTTTTCCAAGATCTGGACCTTAGCGTCCAAAATATGGGTGTTAGCATGAAAACCTCCAAGCTTAGTTACCAGCTTGGACCTGGTAAAGCTGTCACCAGCCAGGAATCTATACAGTGCCTGGTGCACTGTGGTCTCCCCAAAACCTTCCCTGGGGGACCCCCAGACTCAGATGCCTCGAGTCTCACAACAAAGGGGAATAAACTATTTCCCTTCCCCCCTCCAGGTGTTCCCTCCCTAGGTTCCTGGAGAGAGATACAGAAGCAAGCTCCGTGAATCTAAACAGAGGGACTTCACCCTCCCTGTTTCCAGTCCTGGAAAACACAAGTAACACAAGAGAGCTAATCTCTCTTCCCCCCCTCACCCAGAGGGTATGCAAAGCCAGGCTAGTAAATCTAACACAAAGATTTTCCCCTGACTTCTTCCTCCCACCAATTCCCTGGTGAGCTGCAGACTCAATTCCCTAGAGTTCCCACTAAAGAAAAACTCCAACAGGTCTTAAAAAGAAAGCTTTATATAAAAAGAAAGAAAAGGACATAAAAATGGTCTCTCTGTATTAAGGTGACAAATACAGGGTCATTTGCTTAAAAGAAAAAAATGAATAAACAGCCTTATCCAAAAAGAATACAATTCAAAACATTCCAGCAACTACACACATGTAAATACAAAAAAACTACAATATAAACCTTATTGTCTTACTATCTTGTACTTACAACTTGGAAACAGAAGATTAAAAAGCCAGGAGATAGAAAAATCACTCTCATAGCCGAGAGGGTCAGACACAAGACAAAGAACAAAGAACTCACACCCAAAACTTCCCTCTACCCAGATTTGAAAAAGTCTTGTTTCCTGATTGGTCCTCTGGTCAGGTGTTTCAGGTTACTCCTTTCCAGGTGAAAGAGATATTAACCCTTAGCTATCTGTTTATGACAACTCCAACCACCCAAAGGTCTTGTACTGAAAATCTTGTGTTAGAAGAAAAAGAAAAATCCAAAGCCATGCATTTTATATACCCACACTGAAGTCTTGATGCACTGGGCTATCTAGAGCAAATCTTACGCAGCTAGAGTGTCATTGACTTCTGTGACTCTGCACAGGAACAAGCAACCACTAGTGAATCCTGATACCACATCAGGGCTTAAGTATAATTTACAGAAAAGGGAGAACCTTGCATTCAATCAATAAATCGATCAATTGATAGAATCTGAGAAACTTCATGGTGTGGCATGAAGTTTGAAATATGAGGATTACAAATATAAGCAGTTCTTCACTGGTAGAAAGTAGTATGTTGAATTTTTCAGATTCAAATTTTAATCTGAAATAAATGTATTAAACCCATATCCAATAATTTTGGTATTGAGGTATTGTAAAAAAGTGAGAATATTTGCTCAAGTGCATTTCTTGTAAAGTTCTTGCATCTTCATTCTCCAAATAAAAGCTCAGAAATTGTATTGTGAGAAGGAAAAAAGGAGTAGCAATGTTTGGGGCTTTGAATAACTCAATATAAGCCATTATTTCTTCTGCAAGGAGGGGAATTATCTGCAGACAGAGGGAGAAAAAGATCATGAACGTTTGCCTAAATCTAAGAGCGAGGATGAATAGGAAAATGTTTGTCTAAATCTCAGTATGTGTTAGGGGTGAGCAAGACAGACGGGAAAACCTATGGTGATTTCAATATTTTCCATTTCAGTGAATTCCTTAAATTTTGTTTGTCAACCATGAGCACAAAAAACTATCCAAAGAAAAATTAACAAGGAATCTCTCTAAATCTGGAGCAGATTTAGATAATCAGTATGTCTGCCCAGGAATGACAAAACAAGGCACTACTGTCAGAAATAAATCTACTTGGAGAGCCTGATGCTTGATTTCTAGCAGAGTTTGGCTTCTGTCTTATTTCTGACAGATCCAAAATGAAGTCCTTCATCTCTTGAAACACTGATGGCCTTAGGCCCATGTGACTTATACAATTGCATAGAGCCACATCTTTCCAGAAGCCCTGCGTCAAATAAAGACATCCAACTTATAAGCCCTGATTTCCCATCCATGGTCTAAACTTTGGTGCCACCAGGTTGATTCAAAGATTAAATCCACTAAGTCTAACTCTACTTCTAGGCTATCCTATTTATTATACAGAGAAGTCACCAGAGGAAGCAAGGCCTCACAAACAGAGGTGTGATGAGGGGATGAGAGGCTTTGGTAACATCTGAGTGGAAGTTACTGGCTATCAATGATATGAGCAGGTAAGATGACACAATATAGAGCAGGTGGTTATAAATTCTTAGAAGTTAGGGTCAGTCCTGAATCTGCTTTCTTCTAATTATTTTCATTAGACTAATGCAGTGGTTCCCAAACTGGGGTTCATGAACCCCTGGGGGTTCACAAAATGTTACAGGGGGTTCTCAGGAAAAAATTCCCTAATGGCAGACGGAGCTGTCCCTAGGAACTCCAGGCAACATGGGGCCAGCAGCCTGTAGCCCCTGGACTTCCAAGAGCTAAGCAGATCAAAGCAAGCATATCACACTGAGAGGAGATTTAAACTTCAAGACTCCTTATAAGAAATGGAAAGGGAGGTGGATATTTTTAGCTGTTTTTAAAAATAAATAAGCAGCTAGTATTGTTTTTAAAATTATTATGAAGAACAAGTTTAAGCTTTGTTGTAACCTGCATTGTTTGCCTGGACTGCTCAAGACCTGAATGCTTGTGTAGGAGGAACTCTTTGAGTTGGCTTCTTAAATACTTTCATGCTGTTTCACATGATACTCCTTTATGAAACATAGGAGCCTTGTCTTATAACAGGCTTAATCAAAGTGAACAAGCTATGAAAATGAGATCTTGGAAGAGTGTTGCCGTTTTCATAATGTAATAAAAATACTGTAATGATAAATCGTAATTAATAAATAGTGTGTAATAAGCATGTCATAAAGACAAATTTTATATTTCCAAGATCACTGCTTTTATAATTTATACTCAGGTAAAGGAGAAAAACCCTGGCAATATTCATTTTTAGGAGGGGGTTCACGAGACTTGATGGTTTAGTGAAAGGGGTTAAAGTTTGGGAACTACTAGACTAATAGTATCCCACTATGGTCAGCTTTAGTTAAGTATTCATCTCAGAATGTTAATTTCCTGATCTGCTCTTGAATTAAGAACTCACTTTGAGAACTAGCCAAAGCTCAGCTTTAATACCTCTGAGGATGACTGAAGTTACTTGGAGAAATGGGCTAATGATTACGTTTGCAATCTTTACCCCATTAAAGTATTCCATGGAACTGTGTAGCATTTTACTGGGGGGGGGGGGGGGGGGGGGCTGGTGGAAAGTGTGAGAAGTCCTATGAATCACAGTTTATCCGTAATTTGAAAAGTAACTGATGGTAGAGATCTATGAGGTCAAAGTGCACATCACAGTGCAGAATTTTTCTCCTGCTATTATTTTTTGGGTGCTCTGACTAGTCTAGTTTTAAAATGTCACCAAGTAATGGGGCTTCTACTCCTTTTCTTAGTAGACTGTGCAATCTCTTGCCAATTTTGCTACTCTGAAGGTTTTCAAGTGTATCTACTCTTTCCTCTTGTTTGGCCAAAGGAAAGTAGAAAGAACTCCCTTATAGAGCTTGCCATCCCTTCTTATGGATCATTTCAGCAACACAAAACACTCATCTCTCCCTAAACCCACCTCAGGAACTGCATCACTTGTACCTAATCCCAGCTCACAGCATACAAGAAAAACTAGATTTTTTTTTCTATTATGGTTTCTGTTATTCTCCATCATTGGAGATTTTTAAGAGCAGGTTAGACAAACACCTGTCAAGAATGGTTTAGATAATTAGTCCTGCCATAAGTACAGGGGACTGGTGTAGATGACCTCTTGAGGTCCCTTCCAGTTCTGTGATTCTATGAAAAACCAGTTAAAAACAGAAGGACTATATAGAAAATCCTCCCCCATCCCAATTCCTTAAAAAAATATATTAGAAATTGGAGGTCTGGGGAAATGAGTTTGAAATATTTCTAAGTTTTAAATGTCTGAACCACTGGAAGAATCACTACTGGCTTAGTACTGGTTCCCTGATATTTTATATCGTTTTCACTAGCTAGTTGATAGTGATTGGAGGTACAAGAGAGAAAGATACCTTTTCCTGATCAGACTGTAAAAATATTCCAAAACAACAAGAGGATGTGTTATTTTTGGAAGTCCACATTTGAGGAAGGAGAATAGCTATGCTGCCTCCCACAAAATGCAGAATGACAACAGAAATACATTTTTGTCAGACATGCATCTCTGATAAACAGGATAAAACACAAACAAAATTAAAACAGAAGCTTCAACACCCACCTTAAAAAAAAAATCAAAATAAAGTCCCTGGAAAGCAAAGACTATTTCGCGCCATTAGAGCTATCCATAGAGAATTTTGGCCAGAGCCTGAACTGCCGAGCACCTCCAAGTGCTGAGTGCCCTCAAATCTAACCAACTTGAGTGGGACTTGAGGATGTTCCGCACCTCACAGGACAGGAGACAGATTGAAACCATAGTTCTTTTTAGTTTAGCCAGCTCAGATTTTCCAAGAGTTAGTGACATCTGAACTGGAGGTTAGAGAGGGTGCAGTGTTGCACTGACATTGCCAACTACACAGAGGGCTTCAAGACCTTCACCAACAGGAAGTTTTGAGACCCAGCAAAGAAAAAGAAACAAACAAACAAATCTCTCATGTAACCTTAAAATATAGGAGGATAGATTTAAGAAGGACTATCTGTGTAAGTCATTTTCTAAAGGTGAATTGCAGATTAGGAGCCTGCTCCAACGGTCACAGAAGTCAATGAGAGTCATAAATACTGGATCAGGCAGAAGCAGATCCACTATACAGAAATGAGGTCTCTCTTTTACCTGAAAGGAAAATAAATAGAAATCCTCCTGATGTATTTCAAAATAAAAAATATCCAAGCATTGGGGCAATATAACTTGAAGCTCAGGTCACTGGCTACAAATAAAATGCAATTTCCCATGTACATTTTCAGTTATTGGCAGTTAGATATTTGCACAAATGAGCACTGAAAGGATACATATGAAAACAAATCTCAAGCCTCCTGTTTGTTGAGTTCATAGGAATTCTACATTGTTTGGTCACCAGAGGACCAATTCTGGAGTTTCCTTTGGTTTGCAGTTATATCCGAAAAGCACAGACCATGTCTGGCAGAGAGATCCAAAGTGATGATCAACCCACCTTTCTCATTCTCAGAAGGATCCTAGGCTGAATATGCAAACCAAAAAGGTGGTGAAGAATGAGAGAGCACTCACATGAGAAGAGACTCTGAATCGTGCACTGTAGCCTACTGTATGTGGCATACCATATGCAATATCTTAACTGTGATAGAGAAAACTAAATATAAAGCTGAATTGATCTCAAACAATTTCTCCAATGCATTTACATACATATGTATCTATTTCAACATCAGGCATAGCAGGGAAAGGATCTCCACTATACTTCATTTAGCATTGACAAACAACAAAAACTAAGTCTCCATTTGTTTCCCCCTCCCCCACCCCACATGTATCATCTATTTTTCTATCTTCAAAACTCCAGTGTCATACAATGCCTGCTTACTTTTAGTAATCCATAAAAACTACTCTGTAGTTTCGAGACAAAGGATTGCATTTCTGAGTAGTGAAATGTGAAGATACAGAGTTCCAAAACTTTTCTCTCCTCTTTATTTCCTGGTGGGAGGGATCAGCCAACTCCTGAGCGCCACAGTCAAGGACTAATTTGAAAGTAACTACTGTAGCTATACAAGTCATGTTCAGGGCATTAACATCTAAGAACAATCTGAATTGTTTGAGTTTAGCATTCTATTGGGGCTACAATAAGAAACAACTATATACCCTGTCATGTCTTTTTAAATAAATAAGTCATCTTCCAGAAGGGAAACTGTATTAGATCAACAATACCTTACCTCCTGTGGGAATAACATTTTAGTTTTTCCTTCATGTTTTGTTCATTGTGTTATGTCCCTGTTATGTCATTTTTATTCTTAAAAGAACAGCATTATTTTTTTAAATGGGGCTTCATTATTAATGTCACCTTAGATAACAAGCACTGTCCTCCAGGAAGGATTCAGTTCATTTTTACTTTCTAACTAGAAAAAACAGTTCCTAATGCAAATATTTTATTAATGCCAGAACTCTGAATAATTCTGACTAGGCACACAGGACCCTGCCTTATCTAGGCAGGAAAATGGCTGTCTCCAATATAAGACACAGTTTAACAAAAGGAAAACAGTTCTGGAAATCAGCAGTATACTAACTTCTTAAGAACCAATCCTGTCCAAATCCTCCCTATGCTTTTAAAGGTTGTTAGGATTTAGAAAACGCACATCTATGTAATAAGTATTCTCTTTGCTAAAAGACAGCATTGTGTGAGTCCTAACACTGTTGAACTCCTACTACAGCAAATGCTGTAGCTAAACTATTCCACTGGCCCGGTGGTCCAGCAGCACATAGATGGAGCTCAGGAAGCGGAGGTACATGGGGGTTCAAACAGGAGTGGGGAGAGGAGATGGTCACTCATTAAACAAATGCATTTTGCCAGTCAATTCTTGAATTCCTAAAAGGAGTTATGCTGGGAAGTGGTGGTCTCTCAAATATTAACAAATTATAGATGTACAGCAACCTATTAGCAGCTTATATTTTTAGGAACTAAGCTTATTTGGAAAGCATAAGGAGAAGGGAGTGAAAAGATACATTCATAGTTATTATTTAACCTCAAAAATAACAGTTTGTTATTTGTAGTATTTACTTTAAATAAAGAGATTTTAAAAAGCTAAACTAGTACCCTCTGGAAATACTTTTCCCACTAAAATCAAAACTGAAAGAAAAGGCAAAATAAAAGTATAAATATTCTTTGTGTGAGTTTCTTCAAAAAATTATAACATTTATAATTTCAAACTTAATTTTCTCCTATCATTGAAAAAATGTTGTAAACTGCCTAAAAGTTAAGTACAGTGTTTTTTAAAGTGTTACAGGATGCAGCATAAATCCAGGGAACATATGCAGTGAACCTGGATGATGATAAAAGAAAAGGTCTGATGGCTATTGTGCTTTGCGTACAACCTGACATTGTTATTTTTGTTCTAAGGAAATGAAATATCAAGAGACTGAAAAGGAAATATGTAAATTTACTTAGTAGAAGAGTAGTAAAGTCTTCTATCGGATTTAACATTTTTTGAGTTACTATGTGCTTTGCAAGCACACACATACAGAGAGAGAGTTTTCTTTTATTAACAAACCTATATTAAAGATAGCATCTGTAATCTACTTACAATTTAGCATTATTTCATAATATGAGAATTAACTGTATTTCTGGGGTAATCCTTAAAATGACACTGGATTTTAATACATTTTCCACCACCTAGATCTCTTCCTATACTATGAAGCAGAAGACCAAACTCATCAAGAGCTGAGTGGGAGCTGCCAGCTCATTAAGAAATGGAATTAGCAAGTTCCCCTGACAGTCCTATTCAGCCATGTTGAGCTGTATGGCAGGCAGACCTAATACAAAGCCTCAGACTGGATCAAGAAATGACAAAGAGAGTTCAATTGCTATACAAGCAAGAAACAAGAAACCGACCCACTAGAAAAGTCAGGACTCAGTAAGATTAGAGCTCTAGGAAGGTGACATTGTGTCAGGAGAAGGACAGGGCGATGTGTGTTTGAGCAGTAACCAAATAGTTGTAGAAAGGCAATTTAGTCTTAGGAGGTGTGCAGTCTGTATAGACAGACATTGTGAGAGGGGTGTTAAAAGTATAAAAGGAGGAAAATATGGTAGAATGGAATCAATGGGTGAACAGACAGACTTCACAATCTGACTTGGATTAATTTAACCTATAAAACGTATGCTACTATTTACGATGGTTGAGATTTTTGCTACCGCCACAAAAAAGTTGATACATGATGGCCAACAGTATTTAAGAGATGAATGTAGGCACACTACTAGATGTTTTAATAGCTGGCAAAAAACCCAGATGACACTATTTGACATCTTTATATACCAAACAGTAAAATTATTGCAAGCTGCAAGCTGTGTATTTGAACAAAAGATGTACTTTACTTTTTGTTGTTTTACTTAAATTTATGAACTACTAAAACTAAGCATATAACAGCAATAATAATAAAAAGAACAGAGTTTACTGTGTCAGTCAAGTTACATTAAAAAAACCTAAAGCATCCTGCTGATTGTAATTTGGCTTCCTTGTAAGGCTCTTTGTTTTAATCCATACTAGTACAGGAATACTGCACTTTGGCTTCAAATTAAAAATGCCATAAAACTGTGGTTCCGATATTTTCTTATATTGTGGACCACACTTTAAGTCAGAGGTACTCTCAAGAAACAGTTCTTCTACCAATTCTAATTTAAAACCTTGTCTGCAGCAACTACAGCACACACCCTCCCCTGATTTGGCTCCTATTAATTAATTAATTGATAAATAAATAAAGGATGATGATGAGATTATGAGTGAAGGAAAAAAAAAACACCTATCTGGTGCCAGAGTTCCAACATCTTTTGTATTGGTGCAGTTTATCTCCTTTTCTTGGACATAAGATTTTTACATCCATAATAAATACTTCCTGTAGCCTGCAACCACCTCCATGTCAGTCTAACCTTTTTGCTTCTCCTACTTCCAACATTTATTCCAAAAGTATGTATGAATTACATGAAGATGATATGCAGAATACCCATAAGGGCTTTTTTGTTTTTACCTTCATTGGTCAAAAGAACTTTAAACCTTAGAACAGTCCAGTGGCCATTAGCTGTTCTGCCTCATCCAGCCAAGATTCCCCTCCTATCTAGTAATATGAAAAAGGGCAGGGTGGTCATGACTTCTGCCCTGGAAGGGTTCTGCAGCGGGCCAAACTATCAGGAAGAATCACTTGAAAACTGAGAAGTTTCAACAGCTCTCCAGATCACTTGAAAATATTCCAATTCACCAGCAATAAACTGTCCAAATTTGGGCCACGGACCATCTTTTTGTTTGGTATTTGTAAAGCGCCTAGCCCAATGGGGTCCTGGGTCATAACTAGGGCTCCCAGGCACTAGGTAATACAAATAAGAACAAAATATGATTTATCCCTATCTCTTTATAGCACTGGAAAAAATCTATACTCATAAGAAGGTATATAAGTCACTCCTAGGTTTTTAGCAAACTTGAATGATCTGAAGTCACTACAGAAGTGTTTTAAATAGATGTTCTATACTATTCAGGTGCCCTCGTTATTATATAATTGATAGTCTTAAAATCAAAGTCCAAAAACATTTTCTTTAAAATCCAACAAGAACATCTCCTACATTAAGGGCCAATCCTAAATCACTCAAATCCCTAAGAGTTTTCCCACTGCTTTAAATGGGAGCAGGATGGGGACTTAAAGCTGTGAAGTCCGAGGAATAAGAAAATAGAAAACTCAGCTTGAGCCAGATGCTTGCCCTTAATTCACATTAGAGAGGAAAAAAGTTGAGTCCTGGAAGGGCGATTAGCTTATGTCACAACTGTAATCTTGTTTAAATACAATGCTTGTATTAATTTTCCTTAAAAAAATAAAAGGCAGATCAACCTTTTCTTTTTTTTTTTTTGGAAGGACAGATTAAGCATACATCCACATCTATACTGCCATGCACTGCAAAGTAGCCAGGAAATTCTGGTGGGCCCTATACAAAAGACAGGTTTTCCAGCTAATTGGTCTTTACCTTTAATTCTGGTCTTTTGTTTCATTTCATTTCACTACTAAATCTTCTTTCACAGCCTGACAATGCAGACTAAAATTATAAAGTAATGAACAGAGACTTTTAAGTAGCCTATCAAAAAAAGTGACTAAAACAAAACAATACAAAACTAAAACTAAAACAATACAAAAAGTTCCATTCAGAGTAATATCATCATGGGAAATGATTGCCTAGGAAAGAGTACTACAGAAACGGATCTGGGGATCACAAGCTAAATATGAGTCAACAATATAACACTATTGCAAAAAAAACCAAACATCATTCTGGGTTGTATTAGCTCTTCCACTCTACTCTGCACTGATTAGGCGCAAACAAGAGCATTATGCCCAGTTCTGCATGCCATGTTTCAGGACAAATTTGGAGAAAGTCCAGAGAACAGCAAAAAAATCATTAAAGGTCTAGAAAACATGACCTATGATGGAAGATTGAAAAAACTGGGTTTGTTTAGTCCGGAGAAGAGGACTGAGAGGGAATGTAACAGTTTTCAAGTACATAAAAGGTTGTTAGAAGGAGGAGAGAGAAAATTTTTTACTTCTTAACTTCTGAGGATAGGACAAGAAGCAATGGCCTTAAATTGCAGCAAGGGCAGTTTAGGCTGGACATGAGGAAAAACTTCCTGTCAGGGCGGTTAAGCACTGGAATAAATTGCCTAGGGAGGTTGTGGAATCACCATCATTGTCTAACCTGCTCTTAAAAATCTCCAAACACCTGTCAGGGATGGTCTAGATAATACTTAGTCCTGCCATGGTGTGGGGGACTAGACTAGATGCCCTCTTGAGGTTCCTTCCAGTCCTATGATTCTATGATTATATCATCAAAAGTTAAAAGGTATCTTATTCAGAGAAGAATGCTGCATTATGTCCCTTCAGCCATCGGCTGGGTTCTATTTCATCCCTAGCAACTGCATCTAGAACACAGCAAACACTGCTGTTTCATTGCAGAAGTTGGGTTCTCTGTTAATAGGAAGTTCTTTCAAAGCTGTGTCAAGACAACTGAAGCCTCAGGTTATCCTCAAAAGCCTTGGAATCATTTGTTCACAACCTACTGAGACATCAGGTACGTTGGCAGGACATCTGACTTCTCTCAAAACAAGGAGGACAACCAGCTATTGGCCAGGAGATGCTGAAACTTTAGCAGGACTAAGTGCAACTATTCTAGAACTAAAACAAAATCACCTTTGAATTTTTAATATTGCAAGAGACAACCTGTTTACTATTTTGTTCTGTCACCTTGATTAAATAAAAATTATTGTTAGGTCAAGACATCATATATATGAGGACTTATAGAGGTGACCTAAAAATAATTACCGTATATACTCATTCATTAGCCCGTTCGTTTATAAGCTGACCCACTCCCCTCAATGGATAGGTAAAAATAGCAAAAACTGCATGACCCTTTCATAAGTCAACTCTACATTTCAGGAGTCGGCAAACTTTGACTCCCGGCCCGTCAAGGTAAGCTGCTGGCGAGTCAGGATGTTTTGTTTACTTGGAGAGTCTTCATGTATGGAGCCCCTCAGTTCTCTATGGCTGCAGTTCATCGTTCCCAGCCAATGGGAACCGCCACTTCCCGCAGCTCCCATTGGCCGGGAAACCATGGTCACTGGGAGCTGAGGGGCTCCATGCCTGAAGACACTCCAAACATACAAAAACTACAGTGTATTAGATCAGGGATCAGCAACCTTTGGTACGCGGCCCCCGGGACGGTTTGTTTACCTGCCATGTCTGCAGGTTCGGCTGATCGCGGGTCCCACTGGCCGCGGTTCACTGCTCCAAGCCAATGGGGGCAGCGAGAAGCAGCACGGGCCGAGGGATGTGCTGGCCGTCGCTTTCTGCCACCCCACTGGCCTGGAGCAGCGATCCGCAGCCAAACCTGCAGACATGGCAGGTAAACAAACTGGCTCAGCCTGCCAGGGTGCTTACCCTGGCGGGCCATGTGCCAAAGGTTGCCAATCCCTGTATTAGATATTCAATTCAATGATTCTATAGAGTTTAAAATCATCAGATTTTGGTGTAGACCCATTTATTGGCTGGGGGGAGAGATAGCTCAGTGGTTTGAGCATTGGCCTGCTAAACCCAGGGTTTTGAGTTCAATCCTTGAGAGGGCCATTTAGGGAACTGGGGCAAAAATCTGTCTGGGGATTAGTCCTGCTTTGAGCAAGGGGTTGGACTAGATGAGGCCCCTTCCAACTCTGATATTGTATGATTCTATAAGCCAACCCCCACTCTTTGATGCATCACTTTTTTACCGAAAATATTCGGCTTAAGAATGAGTATATACGGTAAATCATATAAATTATATATAAAAAGCCCGAGCCTGGAAGGGATGTGAAACATAAATTTATAAAATTCCGCAACAAAAGGGGTCTCTCAAATATTTCATGATTTTTAAAAAATTCCTCCAGTCTCGATGGTCTCAGAAATGTTACATGGTAAAAAGATTTCAATTCTTCCTACCAAAAGACTGCCTTAAAACATTATTTAAATTTGTTTTCTGCATTCATGCATCACCTTTTAAACATTAAATATTAAAAACCAACCCTACTTATAAAGTGGCTCTTAGAGGGGGAAAATATAGGCTAAGCACAGGACTTCACTGGCACAAGCCAAGACTAGTTACCATATTTGTTTTAAACATGATGTTTATTAAAACACCTGTTAAAGAGGGCATCTATTTTTGCCCCCAAAACGTTTTTTATTTGTTACTTAAGTAAATGTTTGCACAGCTTTCCTCATAGCTACAAGTCCTTAATCCACAAGATGTCAGCTGAGGCAATAATTATATTAATCAACTATAGACAGTCAGACAAAAATAAAGATGTGGAGGCATTTGGAATTAAGAGGCTGTAAATCACTTCTGCACAATCCTTTGTCAGTGGAGTTATCAGGGTGGGTTTTTTCTTTTGTTTTGTTTTGTTTTTGGCATTTTAGTCATAATTTTCAAAGTAGTTGACACATTTCATATGACTCAATGCACTGAACCTTAATACAAAAGAACTCCAGTTTGTCAAATACAAGTGCTTTGAGGATGCATATCAGTTAACCTTAAGTGCTTGTCACCAACTGAGGCCATGGCTACACTTACAGTTCTGCAGCGCTGGTAGTTACAGCTGTGTTCGTACAGCTGTGTAGGGCCAGCGCTGCAGTGTGGCCACACTGACAGCTACCAGCGCTGCAGTGTGGCCACATTTGCAGCATTTGCAGCGCTGTTGGGAGTGGTGCATTGTAGGCAGCTATCCCAGCATTCAAGTGGCTGCAACGTGCTTTTCAAAAGAGGGGGGTGGGGTGAAATGCGACAGGGAGCGTGGGGGAGACAGAGAGAGTGGATTTTTGGAGCTGACACTGTTCTTAGCTCCCTGCCTTGCAAGTTGTAAGGACTGGAAGATACACAGTGCCTACCGTCAATCATTTTAAAAGTTTTGACCTTTCCCCCACCTGTCTCTTATTCACTAAATGCTAATTATGCACTCCTAAATAGCCATCAGACCACATAAACAGTTGCTCAACATTACCCCTCCCCCCTCTCTCCTCAAGCAAACAGCTTTGAACATTCCAAAGCAATTGTCCTGCCTTCGCTGGCTCGCTCGCTGGAGCACAGAGCAGCTGTGTTTGTTTTTTAGCAAGTAGCTACGGGGAGATCCGAGTTCAGCCATTCTTCTGGTTTGTTGTGGACAGGAATTCTGGGATACCTCCTTATACCCCGGAGGCCAATAAAAGCACTGGTGGTGTCCACACTTGCTGACCAGCGCTGGAATCGCTACACCCAAGGCAGACAAGGTGTACAGCCAGCGCTGCAACCAGGGAGTTGCAGCGCTGGCTGTGCTTTGCAAGTGTGGCCACATCCTGAGTTGCAGCGCTGTAAGCCCCTCACCAGCGCTGCAACTCTCCAATGTAGCCAAGCCCAAAGACAGCTATGCTGGTGAGACCAAAGGCATCCTAGGTAACGAGAAGGGGTCTGTACCAGGATATTAGCATAGCATTTACAAGATCACCTAAATGCAGGGCCTAAAGCAAGAAAACACATCTCATATAATCCTGCCTGCCTGAAGGCCTCAAAACCTGCTGGGGCTTAGTGGATTCCTTCTACTCATTTTTCTTAGAACACAGGATTTTCAAACTTGAATAGACCACTGGTTGACCTCAGGTATCCCATCACCATCAGTGGGCAGTACCAGATGCTTCAGGAAGATGGTGTAGAAAACTTCAGCCCTAATCCTGCAAAGACTATTAAACATATGCTTAAAAATTACACACTAAGTATTCCCATTGACTTCCATGGGATTACTCCCAGAGCATAAAGTACATTATATGTTTAAGTCTCCACAGAATCGGAGCCAACACATTCATGGCTTATGGAATAACCTGCCCAGAGGGAAAGTTTCTTCCCTACTCAGCACCTTACAGAATTAAGAGCCCTAGAGGTTAAAAAAAAAAAAAAAAAAGCATAAACAAGAATGCAAAGAGCCCAGATACTTTCAAGAGCTGCCTGGTTTTAATTTACAAAGTATTATAGGAAGGTACTGAATTACTTCAGTTTTCAATAGAAAGCACATAATCAATATTAGTCAGTAGAGATTCTGCAAAGGTACTTTCCACATCTCTTGCACGTTTGACAAAGCTAAACAAACAGAAGAACTATACTGCAAGAGTCCAGTCTTCCAAAATCAGCCTCACATTTTGAATCAAAATCAATGTTACTCATTATGATACAGAAAAAAGTGTAATGTAGATAATTAGGCTCCCATATGTACATATTCCTGAGGTTGGGAAGGAGCGAAAGGAGAAAAATGGAACGGAAAAAATGGAAAGTATCAAGGGAAAACTGTGAGGAAACTTCTCGTTTATTTTGCATAACAATCACATAAGTTATCTGTCAGTTTTCAGAGGGGTCTAAGTGACAACAGCCTCTAGACTATTTTTTCCTCTTTCAACTCAGAAATGAGTTTTCCTAATAGTGGTTAGCTTAGTTAAACTAAAGGGCAGAGGTTGGGGGGTTTTTTGGTCCTAAAGCCATATAGTCAAGTCTCTGTCTGAAATATCTTTACCTACTATCATTCCCATCAACTCCTAAGATTACTATAAATGAGAGTAATGTGTAATTTCAAAATCTTGTCTCTCTCACCAATAGAAGTTGGTCCAATTAAAAAAAAAAAAAGTCATCTAGACACACAAGGTGGGTGAGGTGTTTTGTTTTTTTACCCCCCCTCCATTTATTTTTTGCATTTGACAATATTTTATCTATGGTAATTTTCACAGTCTCTCCTGATAACCAGTTTTCCCTGTTTGTGTAGGTCTTTCACATAGTGACAAGGAAAGAGAAGAATATTTTTAAGATACAGTAAAACATGGCTGTAAAACCACAAAAATGGCAGAGACACTCAGGGACACGGATAGTACCTGAAATTACTTAATTCATTTCTTTTAAAACAGACAGACTTTGAGTTGTTGATGTCCTTTTAACTATAAAGGAGAAAGCTGAAGCTATGCTTAAAAAACATCAACTTTTTAAAAAGATGTGTGAAATTTTAGTCTTGAAGTTCTTAATTTGCCAGGGTTGCAGATGATTCCAAGATTGTAACAATCTGAAGTAACATTTCTTTCAAGAGAAACCTTATCCTACTTACCTGAACAATCTTTTTCTTCAAATAATGAATTCCACCATTCATTATAACAGGCCTTCAGCCTATTTACTCCTCGGAGACAGAACCCAGCAAAAGCCAAGGTTAACTAGCTCTCCTTACTGCAGAGCATTTAAAAAAAATCTAAAGCCATTGAAGGGTATGATTGGGTGTTACTGTGTGACTCTCCTTTCTGAAAAGATTTCTTCTCTTCACAATCCTGTGGAGGGCAAAATGGTAGACAAAGGGAAAAAGAAAGAGGAAGGAAGGCTGTCCTGCTCCTTCTCCATCTGATGGTTATGTCTCTATATTCTGTAATCTAGCCATTTCAGACACAGTTTAGACTGGATGGCAGTGATTTTGGCATGGAAAAAGGCACATCAATGAGGACAAACTGCCTCAGTAGTTGCAGCTCTCCATCCTGGGAAACAGCATTCAAGGGATTGTACACTAAGCTTGGGAAGGGTACTTCAGAGCTGCGACAGTTCACACACATGCAGCCCTCTTTGCTTTAGAATGCCTGGTGATTAATAAAATGTATTATATTACTCTATAATTTTGAACCCACATAACTCCATCATATCAAAAACAATTTTAATAGGAATCTTAAAAGGCACCTCTTCTCCTAAACCTTGCTTAACTGCAGCTTTCTATTCTCAACTGCTGATGCATTACAGCTGCTGAACAAAGTTAGAAAAAAAATTAAAGATACTAAGCGAACAGGAGCTGCTAACAGGGAGTTTTGCAAGGGAGGGGGGGTCCCTTGTCAGTCTCATCTGTGACCCATTGGTCCCCTGAACCTGTAAACTGAGCCACATCGAAAACCTTTCTGTTTACAGCAGAGCAGAGCGGACAGGGAGCTGTAGATGGGAATTTGAGAGAGTTTGACAGAGGGAGGCTTACAATGGTGAGGAGGACCCGCAACACCTGTGCCAGCACTGCTTCTGTCTCCTCCACCTGCGCCTGTAGCCAGACAGAGTACCAAAGCATGGATGCTTTTACCCAGATTCTGGTGTGGGCTTGCAAAGACTGTAATTTGCAATTTCCACTTACTGATATCCAGGCTGGGGGTGGCATCCAATGTGAAAGGTGCCTACTGGTGGAATCTCTCAGGCAGCAGGTGGGAGAGCTACAGGAGGAGGTGGCTAGGCTGAGGAACATCCATATCCATGAACAATTCCTGGACAGTATCCATGTGGAGACAGCTGATGGTGCAGTCCCAGTTGACAGGACTACCGACACTCCAGTGGAGGAGGAGATGCCTCAGGGTGTATCTGACACACCAGTGGAGGAGGAGGCTCATGGTGGACACAGCCAGCTGGTTACTTCTAGCAGCAGGCAGTGCTCCACCGCTGCTGCGAACCCTCCTGCTGTGGTAAAAGATAACCATTATGCTCTTCTTGATACAGGAGAGAAGAAATCACCCCCAACAGTTAAGGGGGTGAAGCTTCGTACCCCTAAGGCTGGGAGGTCTGCTGCCACCACTGATAAGAAACGTAGGATAGTGGTGGTTGGAGACTCTCTGCTGAGGGGGACGGAGACACCCATCTGTCGCCCTGACCGCAGGGAGGTATGCTGCCTACCAGGGGCCCGTATCCGAGATGTTACAGAGGCATTGTCGAGGATTATCCGGCCTTCTGACTACTACCCCATGCTACTCATCCATGTGGGCACAAATGATACTGCGAGGTGTGACGCTGAGCAGATCAAGAGTGACTACAGGGCTCTGGGAGTACGGGTTAAGGAGTCTGGAGCGCAGGTGGTATTCTCTTCGATTCTTCCTGTTGAAGGTAGGGGTCCGGGCAGAGACAGATGCATCGTGGAGGTGAATGCCTGGCTGCGAAGATGGTGTCGCCAGGAGGGCTTTGGCTTCCTCGACCACGGGATGCTATCTGAGGAAGGACTGCTAGGAACAGATGGCGTTCACCTTTCGAAGAGGGGAAAGGCCTTATTTGCGCACAGACTGGCTAACCTAGTAAGGAGGGCTTTAAACTAGGTTCGACGGGGACAGGTGAGCAAAGCCCACAGGTAAATGGGGAACAAGACCTGGGAGATGGGTTGGAAACAGGAGGGAGCACGGGCTATAATGGCAGAGAGGAAGGAGGGTCAGGGCAAAGCTGGGAGGCAAGATCAAACCAGTATCTTAGATGCCTTTATACAAATGCAAGAAGTATGGGTAATAAGCAGGAAGAACTGGAAGTGCTAATAAATAAATACAACTATGACATTATTGGCATTACTGAAACTTGGTGGGATAATACACACGACTGGAATGTTGGTGTGGATGGGTATAGTTTGCTCAGGAAGGATAGACAGAGGAAAAAGGGAGGAGGTGTTGCCTTATATATTAAAAATGTACACACTTGGACTGAGGTGGAGATGGACATAGGAGACGGAAGGGTGGAGAGTCTCTCGATTAGGCTAAAAGGGGTAAAAAACACAGGTGATGTCGTGCTGGGAGTCTACTACAGGCCACCTAATCAGGCGGAAGAGGTGGATGAGGCTTTTTTCAAACAACTAACAAAATCATCCAAAGCCCAAGATTTGGTGGTGATGGGGGACTTCGACTATCCAGATATATGTTGGGAAAATAACACCGCGGGGCACAGACTATCCAATAAGTTCCTGTACTGCATTGCAGACAACTTTTTATTTCAGAAAGTTGAAAAAGCTACTAGGGGGGAAGCTGTTCTAGACTTGATTTTAACAAATAGGGAGGAACTTGTTGAGAATTTGAAAGTAGAAGGAAGCTTGGGTGAAAGTGATCATGAAATCACAGAATTTGCAATTCTAAGGAAGGGTAGAAGGTAGTACAGCAGAATAGAGAGACAATGGATTTCAGGAAGGCGGATTTTGGTAAGCTCAGAGAGCTGATAGGCAAGGTCCCATGGGAATTAAGACTGAGGGGAAAAACAAGTGAGGAAAGTTGGCAGTTTTTCAAAGGGACGCTATTAAGGGCCCAAAAGCAAGTTATTCCGATGGTTAGGAAAGATAGAAAATGTGGCAAAAGACCACCTTGGCTTACCCTTGAGATCTTGCGTGACCTACAAAATAAAAAGGCGTCATATAAAAAATGGAAACTAGGTCAGATCACGAAGGATGAATATAGGCAAATAACACAGGAATGCAGAGGCAAGATTAGAAAGGCAAAGGCACAAAATGAACTCAAACTAGCTATGGGAATAAAGGGAAATGCTTACGGGAAGAGGGTAGGTTTAGAAGAGAAAATAAGGAAAGAGCAAGTAAAAAATCACTTAGAAAAGTTAGATGCCTGCAAGTCACCAGGGCCTGATGAAATGCATCCTAGAATACTCAAGGAGTTAATAGAAGAGGTATCTGAGCCTCTAGCTATTATCTTTGGGAAATCATGGGAGACAGGGGAGATTCCAGAAGACTGGAAGGGGGCAAATATAGTACCCGTCTATAAAAAGGGAAATAAAAACAACCCAGGAAACTACAGACCAGTTAGTTTAACTTCTGTGCCAGGGAAGATAATGGAGCAGGTAATCAAAGAAATCATCTGCAAACACTTGGAAGGTGGTAAGGTGATAGGGAATAGCCAGCATGGATTTGTAAAGAACAAATCGTGTCAAACTAATCTGATAGCGTTCTTTGATAGAATAATGAGCCTTGTGGATAAGGGAGAAGTGGTGGATGTGATATACCTAGACTTTAGTAAGGCATTTGATACAGTCTTGCATGATATTCTTATAGATAAGCTAGGAAAGTACAATTTAGATGGGGCTACTATAAGGTGGGTGCATAACTGGCTGGATAACCGTACTCAGAGTAGTTGTTAATGGCTCCCAATCCTGCTGGAAAGGTATAACAAGTGGGGTTCCGCAGGGGTCTGTTTTGGGACCGGTTCTGTTCAATATCTTCATCAACAATTTAGATGTTGGCATAGAAAAGTACGCTTATTAAGTTTGCGGACGATACCAAACTGGGAGGGATTGCAACTGCTTTGGAGGACAGGGTCAAAATTCAAAATGATCTGGACAAATTGGAGAAATGGTCTGAGGTAAACAGGATGAAGTTCAATAAAGATAAATGCAAAGTGCTCCACTTAGGAAGGAACAATCAGTTTCACACATACAGAATGGGAAGAGACTGTCTAGGAAGGAGTATGGCAGAAAGAGATCTAGGGGTCATAGTGGATCACAAGCTTAATATGAATCAACAGTGTGATACTGTTGCAAAAAAAGCAAACGTGATTCTGGGATGCATTAACAGGTGTGTTGTAAACAAGACACGAGAAGTCATTCTTCCGCTTTACTCTGCGCTGGTTAGGCCTCAACTGGAGTATTGTGTCCAGTTCTGGGCACCGCATTTCAAGAAAGATGTGGAGAAATTGGAGAGGGTCCAGAGAAGAGCAACAAGAATGATTAAAGGTCTTGAGAACATGACCTATGAAGGAAGGCTGAAAGAACTGGGTTTGTTTAGTTTGGAAAAGAGAAGACTGAGAGGGGACATGATAGCAGTTTTCAGGTATCTAAAAGGGTGTCATCAGGAGGAGGGAGAAAACTTGTTCACCTTAGCCTCCAATGATAGAACAAGAAGCAATGGGCTTAAACTGCAGCAAGGGAGATTTAGGTTGGACATTAGGAAAAAGTTCCTAACTGTTAGGGTAGTTAAACACTGGAATAGATTGCCTAGGGAAGTTGTGGAATCTCCATCTCTGGAGATATTTAAGAGTAGGTTAGATAAATGTCTATTAGGGATGGTCTAGACAGTATTTGGTCCTGCCATGAGGGCAGGGGACTGGACTCAATGACCTCTCGAGGTCCCTTCCAGTCCTAGAGTCTATGAGTCTAAAACTGAACAGGAACAGTGTATTTTCCCCACACATACATATTGTTCTCAGCCCCAAGAGCAATACAACCGATTATCCTTATAAATAAACAAGATCTGGAAAACTTCAACCTGGAATAGTAAAATTTTAGGAGAGTTATAAGCAAGTGCAAAAGAGATTTTAGAATAGAAATGCTTAAGTAACCTACCTTAATATTACTATAACAAACATAAAACAGTAGCTGTTGCTAGCATTCTGTGGTACAAAGCAAACACACACACACACGCACGTTTTGAGGGACTGGGGTTTTTTTTAACCTCTATTTCCTGGTAGGGCATCCATATTATTCTTAGATTCTGATTCTGCCTGGGATCTGTGCAGATAAGCCCTTATGCCCATGAAGTGCACTCTACTGAAATCAACAGGGCTTTGTGCAGGCATGTGGATCACCTTGTAGGATTGGGGCGTTAGCGATCACTAGTTGTAGGACGGGGAGGAAGTGGAGACTTGCAACAAGAGGAAGTGTTTCAGGCATGTAACACACAGAGTCCATCTGTGGGGTAGATAGAACTATCAGGCGGATGCATTTCAGGCCTGAATCTAGGGGAAAGACACTAACTGATTTTAATAGGCTTTGGATCAGTCCCTTAATGCATAGCTTAAAAATGAAGATATTGGGATTTAGATAAAATTCTGATCTACCTCAAATAAATCAGATTGGAGTAAAATTACAAGTATGTGTCTTTGGCAAATTGCACCTGTGTAAAGTAATCAGAACATGGAAGAGAACCAGGCACAGCCCTTCTTCCCCTGAAAGTATTTTGGGTAAGTTCTATGGCTTGTGTCATAAAGGAGGTCAGATTAGATGATCACAATGGTCCCTTCTGGCCTTGGAATCTATGAATCTATTAAATGCAGTCAGCATCTACCCTGCTGGGCTGATGGAGCACACACAGTTAACTTGACTTTCACTAATCTCAAGTAAGGTCACTGTCAATCTGACCACTATAATATATAAAATTTCCTTCAAAGGCTGTTCCTAGGAGATTTTTTTTTGTGGTTTTTATTTTTTTGGAAACAATTGTGTAATTAGATTGTTCAAATATAAAAATATAACCTTTCACCTTTCATGTGCAGCTAGCTGTGTCAGCTTCAGAACATATGTTCTATTTTGCAAACATGTCGGCATCTTGTGATAGATACTTTGACAAGAGCTGATGCTGCTTTTGAAAAAGTGATGTCTGCCCACTGGAATTTGTGATAACGCTAGAAAAAAAAAACTTTACTAAAATAAAACAAAGCAAAAAGAAAGTAACACACACACACTCAAACCCTCCATACTTTAAAAACGTGCATTCAGTATCTTAGAACACAGCTTTAAATTCAACATTTCATTCATCCTCAGTGATTCCAGGAACAACAATAAAAAAAAAAAAGTATGCCTCTTCTCCTTCAATCAATACAATCCCTTAAGAGTCTAAGCTTCAAAACATTCACATAAAATATTAGCTTTATATATTTGCAGTAGATAAACTGAACTAGCAAGGCAATCAATCAATTTTCAATTACTTTTGGCATCTTGATAAGATGATAGCACACATAGTAACAATCAACAAGAGTCGGCTAATAAGTTGGCTAATACCTTAAGGAAGTCAAGAGCCTCCAGAGGAGGGAGATGATTATCGTTAATTACAATCACAAATATGTATTTCCTTTTCTGTAGTAATGATGAACACATCCTACATGCAATCTGAGATGTGTCCACATAAGACAATGTGTCTTTTTCCATGTTTCATATTCATCCTCTCATATCAGGAGGAGTTTTTTAAATGTATTTTTAAAATTTCAGGTGTACTGAGACCAATAACCTTATTTACTATTTGGTACATCACGATATTTTGCATCGCAATACATTTTTTCTAAATTATGTTTTACTTACAATGTCAACCTTTTGGGTGATGTTTCCCTGGACATCAAGTAAATAAACCTTGCCATAATGTGTGCCGAGTGCCAAAAACTGTGATAAGAAAAAGAGAAAGAGACTGATTAAATAAATACATTGCAACTTTAAAAAAATCCCACCAGGTAAAGAACTCCAGGATATTCAGCAGATTAATTTTTTTACAGCAACCTAAAAGACAATATTCTATGGACGAAGCTTATTTTGGATGCACCTAAAGAATAAAACAAGGCTTGAAGCCCATATTATTGTGATCGTGCAGGTTAGCTGTCAGAATGAGTCATGGGAACCCTCATCTACTGACAACTAATGGTATGTCTGCACTCTATACATATTGCCTGATGGACTGTGGCAGCAAATTAAAAATGCAGTGTGAAAGCAAGGGTAACACATGCTTGAAAATAAAGCTATGGAAATGATTAAGAAGCTATTTACTTTTAATTCTTCTTTGACAATACAATAAATATTCAAAAACAAAGCTATCAACTATTAGGCCCTTATTACACAGAATCCCATAACATGGAAAGCTGTTTAAAGATCCAATGCATTTAATATTATCCTGATTCTTAATTTTCTTTGACACTGATATTTTGACGTTTAATGATGCATGCATTCATCCGCCATTTTGTACTATGATAGTCTAATTATGACAAATCATTTCTCAACGTATACACATAACTACACATTTATCTGATAGATGTAAAAAAGCAAATGATTCCAGGAGACCCACAGTTAGTTGAACAGTGTGAACTAACCCTACACAAATCAGCAGAAACTTCAGGGTTACTTGATATATGACAGATGGTTTTTCCTTCCGCCCCCCCCCCCCCACACTTTTCTTTTTTTTCTGTTTAGCATTACTCAAATGGCCTAGCTTCCTAAATTCTCTGTATTTCTCTGCATGTGAGCATGCTTCATTGCAACCAGTAATGAAATGCTCAAATTTACAAGCACTACTAAGCGTGTCAGTCAAGCAGCACACTCTTTAAAAAATAACCTTACAGAAAGTCAAGGTTTAAAAGGATTTATCAAAATGGAATTGCTTAAAATGAAATTTCAGTTCAGGCACTTAAAATATGAAGCTACATTAAAGAGGAGTCAAAAAAAAGGGAAAGAAGGGGTTCATTAGAAATTCATCCCCTGCAATGCCTTTCACTCCTGCAAGGTTGCCTTTTTTCAGGAAGAAAAAAGTCCCCCGGGTAAAAAAATCAATACTGGTTAATAAAACATCAGGTGTGCAGACATAACTAGGTATGACTATTCCACTGCACAGGCCTGCTTGAATGCACCAGGTGCCAGGACGATTAGTCATCAAGTGCAGATAGCGAGCCTGGTGAAAATATGATGCTATAGCATTGAAAGAAAAAATAATTCCAAGGAGAAATTAGTCTGACTATATAAGCCAGAATTTGGGATTCCCAACAAAGTCAAATTGTTCTAATCAGAAGTATGTGTATAATAGGACTACAATTTCATTTATGCTAACTCTTTTGTATGGTTTTCCTTAACCTCCACTTCATCCCTGGAGGACGGGGGGAAAGCTTACACTCTATACCTTTGCTTTTAGGCTCTCTGTTGTAATAGACCAATTCCCAAAAGACCAATCTCCTAGCTTCTAATAATATTGATCCTCCTCATAAATAGTGTATCTAGTTTGCTAGAAATCTAAGAGTGTTTGAATACTTAAAACAGCCTTACTGTAGTGTCACTCTTTGTGACCCTATAGTTAAGGTTGGTATTCTGGAAATTTCATACATAAAATTCTATTTAAAATCGGTTGAGTTTAAAAATTCACTTAAAATTGAAAAAAGATCCCAGACTAGGAAAAGTTTCTTTCCAATTTTCAAAACATCTGTTTGATTTTAAATCTTTAATGTTTAAGAGAGAGACTAAGAGTTTTTTGTTCATACAGTTAAATTTAAAATTTAACAAATTTAAAACAAGAACTTTCACTACCCTAAAAAGTGCCTCTTTAGCAGCTGCGCCAGTATTCTGAATAAAGAAACACTCAGCACAAGTCTTAATCTTGAATGTATAACAAAACAACATATCACAGACACCCCAGTGATAGCTGGTATGCAGCCATTATGATCTGCCAGAAAATTATATATATACAAAAATACAACTGTAATATTACATTTTTAATATATTATAACACCTTTTTGATAGGAGTCATTAAAGTCATACACTTTCAAATGTACAACACCTTGTCTTTAATATTTTATAACAGCAAAGGAAAAATTGCTTAGTTGATGGACACAGAGTTACAAAAACCGTAGTTGAAGTTGCCACTCCATCTTCTTCTCACAAAACTGTACTTTTATTCTCATCAGTGCAAGCCCTTCTGTCTTCAGTGTTCTTTGGCTCCTGCGTCTTTTAGACTAATGTTATTAGTACAGGTTTTGAGTCACACCCTCTGGTCTGAGTTTACTGAGCATAGGTTGCTTGTAAAGGATTAGGAATAAATATATTTTAACTTTCCTGTTTTATTAACAAAATCTCAGTTGTCTTCTACAGATGAATACCTGCTCCCACAAAATCACTCCCTGGCAGGACTGAGTTTGTTTGAAATGATTCAAAAGATGCTGAATTCTTTACCTGATAAAGTATGGTTGGGACTGCATCTCGATCCTAGGCCACGATAAGTTTATAATTAGAACTAAATCTCACAGTAGCTCATACAAATATTCCACCTTACAAAATATGGAATTCTTACCTCTTACCCCAAGAGGGGAGGGAGAGAGGGAGAGAAACAGTGTCCAACAAGAGGTTACTATTAAGTCAGCTCAGCTTGTACTGTACTTAGCTGAGACGATCTTCAGATTTGTCAGTTCCTTAACCAAAATCTAACTTTTTTGATAAAGATAACAGACAGACAGATACTTTAAAAACAAGCAAACAGTTAGTTCATATCCACACTCAGAAAAAATAAAAAGGTACCTTTTCATGCACGGTCATGCAACTGGCTGCATCCTTTTGGAGAATTTCAGTCACTCCATTAGAAAGCCTTTCATACTTCAGCTTGGGTTCTTCTTCACTCTCATCTTCCTATGTTATTAAGAGTTTGGGGCAGGGGGAGGGGGAAAAGAGGGGGTTTTAAAGTTTAATTTAAATACCAAATACTCAGATTCCCCAAATACTATCACACAGCAACAGCCATAGATGGTTCTCTATGATCTCTCAACAAAACAGCCACTATACTTCACATTCCAATTACTGGTACCAGAGTTCTGGGTGCAACTAAATACAATACTGTAAATAAGTAAATTGATACAGTTCAACTGTAAGAGGCACTTAGTTGATTTGTAACAAGCAGGAAAAATGTACATGGGTACTTTGTTAAATAATGTTACTCATTCCCAATTAAGAAAAAAATAAAGTATGGATATGGCAAAGTTGGTGATAACAAAAAAAAAGAAAAAAGTATGCAGCTGTAGCCACTTTTAGCTCCGAGTTGAAGCATGCACATTACAAGAAACTTGAAGACCTTTACAAGATGCTGCACCTCGGTAGGAAGGACAGACACAAAATGCTGTGAATAAAAATAAAAATATCTACTAGGAATGTGTTACCTGTATCAAACATGTCAATGGGTTTTATGTTCAAACAAACAAAAAGTAGAAATGTTGCTGCAAAACTGTTTGAGAAAAAGATCTGGACACAATAACCTTCATATGGATAAACTGTGATCTAGCACATTTGTAGGACCTCAAACCTACCCTATTGTTACCCTTTAAACAAACTATGTAGTCATCCAATCACCATTCTGGACTGAGGAAAGGCACATAAAAGTAACAAAGTGAATGGTTAGATATGAGAGAGACAGAGAGAGAGGGAGGAAGAAAGAAAGAAAGCAAGCTAGCCGATCAAACCAAAACAGTCAGTCATTCTAGTTGTGTACCTTCTATAAATGAATGCTCAAGGTCCAATACAGAGTTTAGGTGTTTATAACAAAATGCCCTACTGCTGTTTTTAATATATATATTTATTTCAAATGGATACATTTTATATTTAATAGCTTCATTTGATACTATATATTCCAAAGCATCTTACTATGAAGTAGTACATCTACAATCACATCCCCCTATTCTCACTTAGAATGAGAACACCACTATCAAAAGTACATATTTAGTGTATACACACCGGATATAGTATTCTTTTTCACTTTCTGCCCTCAAACTGACGTGTATCATTGCTGTGCACTGTTAAAACAGCTCCAGTGTTCCACCCCACTGATGGGTGAAACGATTCTAACACTGACTTCAAAAAGGGGCGTAGGAGATTCAATTAATATTCATAAAGCATACAGAGAGCCTCAGACAAAAGGTGCTATAGATGTGCTATTTTTTTCATGTCTAATTAGTATAAACACTATATAACTCCCAATGGAGAAACAAAGAAAACCAACAGTATTACATTTAAGCCTTTCACACCAGTCTTTTGCTATATTAAAAGCCAATATGATTACTTAATATACTTAACTACTAAGACTGTTTAAACTATTATCTCCAATGTTATCATGATATATGTTCCTTTCCAGAAAACACAATTAAATATGAAACCATGATAGAAATTCAATATTTCATACCATCAACTTACTGTATACATGCTAGAATAAAAGGTTCTTTTAAAATTTGTTGGAGAGAGTTTTAGGGCTGCATACAAAAGGAATTAATATAGGTATGTCAAGAACCATGACATAGTTGTCTGAAGTGAAATGTCAAAATGTCCAGCAAGAAATAATTTTATTCAGTAAATCCAACATTGAACAAAGTTGTTACCAGTCAGAATGACAATGTCAAATTAGAGTGCTGTATATAAAAGTCAGCTAAGTTACCTGTGCTTCCAAATCCTACACAGATGAAAATTGTAATTAATACATTACTGTTTTTCTTACATCATTACAAAAGACTACACTTGCAATGCATCAGTGATCTGTGCATCCTGATATAAATATGTGAAGTACAAATTCAAATCTAGGCAAATAGTCTTTGTAATAAAAAAAATGTTGCTGAAGTCTGGACATCATATGTTCAACCAATGTGAAAAAAGTTAATTCTAGTCTCTCGAATATTTTGCATACAAGCATTCACCCACGGGCCGTTAGAGAGGGTTACTGTAAATAAGTTTTGCCTGTCTTATTTATGAGTGGAAACTAAATTTTTCCTGCACATGCATATAAAATGAATATATACACTTTCAAAACTCAGCGTACTGAAGCATTCTCCCAGGCTTCAAGAAAATGTATACAAAATGAAAACTTCAAATTTTAGCCACAATGATGTACCCACTCCATGCTTTTCTTACAGGTATCTTTTATGTAAAGTAAAAGTCAGGCAAAAGGCGAATTTAAGAAATTTTTGCCTCACTGTAAAAAAAGGAAATGAAAAATGATTTGTGAAAAAAATATAAGTTTACTATCACATTCTAAATGAGAGAGAAAATGTCAAACATATTTAATGTACTTGAGCTTAACATCTTAGAAATATTTTCTTATCAGGAAAAGCTTTTATGCAGCCTGAACTTCTAAGGTAAACACAAGCCAGCATTAATAAAAGGCAAATCAATAATTTTTGTTAAATTTTAATAATCCTGCAAACCTACAAATAAAACCATCAGCAGCCCGAGTTGAGATGACAGTTAGCTGCGTTTCTATGACAACCTGGTGGAATAGTACAAGTCCTAACTCGCAGCAAAGCTAAGATACGAACAGAGTGACATTTACCCCATACAAGAAAACTCAGCTTTCCAAAAAAAAAAAAAAAAAAAAATCAATTTCTCAACTAACATGGATTTTTACTAAGTGTATGGCACTTTTAATTAAAAGACAAGTCCTTTAAACCATCCTAGGACTCAAACATTTGCAAATAAATTTTATATTACTGTTACTTGTACTGTAGCTTGACATGTTTTTCACATTTTTGTTACCCAGAGAACTAATGTTTTATAACACTTACAAGGTTTTGAATTTTTTGTCAAATATATTTGTTCAGTATTATTCAAACAGCACTTGAAAATATCCAAAGTTAGAAGGTTTAAAAAAAAAAAAGTGCTACACAGAAGAAAATTTTTGAAGCTCTCTGCAAATGAGACATTTAAATCTTGGTTGAAGTAAAACAAAAAACACTGGAACAGCCACGCTACAGTTTAACTAATTACCAATTTGTAAACCACAGGCAACACCATTTTAAAAATTATTTTCCACTGGCTCTTCTGCTGTTCCATTTCCCTTAGATTTTCTAATTCCGAGAATGAAAACACCCAGTATATGCTGTAAAGATCTTTTCCATTTACCTTTGTATATTTTCTACTGAAAGCCATACACAAAACTAACACAATGAATAAGATCAAAAGAACTTCTGTTTACAGCTGTATCCTTTGTTAATATGGAGCCCCTTACGTGAAATGGGAAGATGCTCCTCTCTCCATTCTTCAAATCTATCTGTATATAGTAATCTACCAACTCTTCAAGAGTCAAACAATATAAAACTACAGAGAGCTAAAAAGGTGGCAGTACGTCTTAAGAAGGCCAGTTTAGTTAGAGGAAGACACTACTCGGATTTCTCAATACTAGGTTCATAACCTAACTCTCTTGAGATATTCTAAATCAGTCTTTCCCAGCTTTGCCTACAGGAAGGACTGCAGTAGAACCCAATATACAGTGAAAACTGACATAAGGACCTTACAAAGATGGTCTCAAGAGAGAATCCGTGGGCAGTTTCTTGAGTTACTACATTAGTGTATATTCATTCCTGCAGCAAAGGGTTTGCCCACAGGATAGTCTGTCACATGGACTATATGCTCTACTGGTTATGGATGCTCTAATTGTGTTATGGACACTGACAATGAAGTGCCATCCTTCTTGCATAATTTGTCATTATGAGTTTCAAAGCCTACCTAGCATGTTGCAAATAAAGCCTTTCATGGAAATAAACTTAATCAACATCCTTTGTCTTTGGTGCATAACTTCTAATGGATCCAGTGGCCCTTACAATTCTAGGCCCTGATCCAGCAATGCATTTGAACACATGCATAACTAAGCACACAGCTCACTGAAGTGACTACCATGTGACAATGCAAATGCTCAAAGTTACTTACTGAAAAGCTTTGCTGCAAAACACTGTTTTTAGCAGGGCACCCCAGACCAGGAAAAAGTAATTTCTCACCACCAACTCTCGCCAGACTATCTTTCAGATAACTTCTGATTTCACAACATGTGAATGAGCAACTTCAGTAAAATGCCATGTTTCAAGCTAGATAGGAGTCAACCAAAAGATGATTTCACACAGAACATTTGATTAATTAATGCTTAAAGAATATGAAGGAAGAGTTAGGCACTGCAATCCTATTAAAACCAAAAAGAAGACATCTGTAGACAAGTTTTGGACTTTTAAAATAGCGATCACTGTACCACAGAGAAAAGAAATTTGAGCTAGCTGGGTGTTTTATTGACAGGATTTGTACTATACTTCTGGCAATACTAGTTTAGGAGCTGCACCAAGATTCTAGAGTGAAGCCAATGGAGAATTACCACCTTCAATTATTCTCCCCACTTGTTCTCAGTCTAGCATAAATGTTCAGAGATCTTCTTATGGTTATGCAGAGTGCATAAAACATACCCTTTGTGAGCTGGCTCACAGTAGTTTCACTTGTCGCAAGAATTCTTCAACAGGTAAAGAAAAATTACAAGACTTCTGTACTTTTACACAGTATCCAGGGAGAATTACTTGCCTTCCTCTCTATATGGAAGTACAAAGTTAATCTAAACACATCTAGCAGAATTCAGTTATCTAGGCAATCCATTACTTTTTGGTCAGCTCAAGGTCCCATATCAGGCATATTAATTTGAGTGGTCACCAACATATAAATAATTTCTGTATGCTCACTTCTAGGAAAATTATGCATTAGTTAAGTTTGCATGTGTCTTTGAAAAAAATTCCCACAGCTGATGTGGAAGGAGTAGGGTCCTATAATCACATGTACCACTTCTAAGAGCAACAGTCACAGGAATTCGGATATCAGCTCTGCCAACAGTATTAAGAGCACAGCGTTAGCCTAGGCGGGATAGGCCTCCAAAACAGTGTTTTATCCCGAAAATTTAAAGGATTCCCAGCCACCACAAAACGTGGCAGCAAACTCAGAGCTGGACAACGGATTGTACACACATCACCACTACATATGAGTATCTATCAGATTTGAAAATGCTGGAGTACATGTCTTGACCATGTACACAGAGGGCGTCAGTACCAGAATTGAAATGAATCTATTGCTCTCAGTCCACGAGACCATGCTGTATCTCAGCCTATTGTGCATATACGCCTTATGGCCAAAGGTCACATTGGCCAGTCAGCACAGGACATGGCTCAGCCACAGTCGTGACACACCCACATGTAGTGGTGATAAGACTCTAATGTGAACTGTGGGTGCTCAGCAACACTGACATTTGGCAATGCAAGAATCCATAAAGAGCTATTTTCCACGTGCCTCACTATGATGCACGTTAGACTGGCTCTCACACCCAAGAACAGAGGAGGTAGTTGCAATGTGCAGCGGCAGTCAAAAAAAACAAACAAAATGTTGGGAATCATTAAGAAAGGGATAAATAAGACAGAAGATATCGTATTGCCTCTATACAAATCCATGGCAGGCCCACACAATGAATACTGCATGCAGATGTGGTCACCCCATCTCAAAAAAGATATATTGGAATTGGAAAACCTTCAGAAAAGGGCAACAAAAATGATTAGGGCTATGGAATGGCTTCAGGATGAGGAGAGATTAATAAAACTGGGACTTTTCATCTTAGAAAAGAGACAATTAAGGGGGAATCTGATTGAGGTCTATAAAATCATGACTGGTCTGGAGAAAGTAAATAAGGAAGTGTTATTTACTCCTTCTTAAAACATAAGAACTAGGGGTCATCAAATGAAATTAATAGGCAGCAGGTTTAAAACAAATAAAAGCAAGTATTTCTCTGGGGTGAAAGAAATATTAAATTCTTACCGCTACTGGGGCCAGCTCCAGCCTTGGGAATGGGTAGGGCCTCGGGCAGAAGGGGCGGAGCTGACCCTTGCCACCAATTTAAAAGATTCCAAGGCTCTGGCCGCCACACTAGCAGCCGGGAGCCCCAGGCCTTTTTAAATCACTGGCCCTGGAGCAACTGCCCCTTTTGCCCTCCTCTGTCTGCAGCCGGAGAGACAGCAAAAGGGGCAATGATGTTAAAGCACTGCAGGAGCACTTTAATGACGTTGCCCCTTTTGCCTCTGCCAACAGCAGCCCTGATGGTAGGGTCCCTACCAGCAGGGCCACGAACAGGTGGGGGGAGGAGGGAAGGGGCAGCAACGTGTTGCCGTGGCAGTGCTTTAACCTGGGCTGCGTACGGGACAGTACCAGCTTCTTACCGGTACATCATATCGGCCCACTTTCACCCCTGGTATTTCTTCACACAGTGCAAGGTCAACCTGTGGAACTCTTTGCCAGAGGAAGTTGTGAAGGCCAAGACTATAACAAGATTCAAAAAGAACTAGATAAGTTCATGGAAGATAGCTATCAATGGACCTATTAGCCAGGATGGGCAGGGATGGCGTCCCTAGCCTCTGTTTGCCAGAAGCTGGGAGTAAGCAAAAGGGAATGAATGGATCACTTGATGATTACCTGTTCATTGCCTCTGGGGCACTTGCCATTGGCCACTGTTGGAAGACAAGGTACTGGGCTAGATGGACCTTTGGCCTGCCCCACTATGGCCATGCTTATGATAGCATTTTTACTTCTCTAGGTAAGGAATCAGATGATGTGGGTGAGGATATTGCACCTGTTCCCACTATAATAATTGGCAGTTTGGCTACTGAATTCAAAAATTTAACAAAATTGACCAGAGGTGAGGATGCCACACACAGTTGTATAGTGATGTGGCATCGATATACAAAGATTAATGTTTGTATAGGGATATGGAAATTAATCGCTAGGTATAAAGCATTTTGTTGCACTAACTTTGCAATCATAGACAACCACCTCAAAAACAGCACTAGGATGTGCAACATGATTTTGAGGTTCTCTGCAACTCAGGGTGCATGGACACTTAATGCTGAAGATCTGAGATCCAGCTGGACAAGATGTATGCTCGCGAGCTAAATCACTACGTATCACTCTCTTATCGTCTGTTCTGTGTTAGGATAAAGCTTCAAGACTTTTTGTTCTTGTCCAAAAGACTGAGGGGCTTTCTCTGCTTATGAAGGGTGAAGCTGTGTTATCAGGATTAAGATAATGATTTGTCAATTTTTCTCAATGCACTCAGAGAAATATTACTATGATATACATAAATACAAGAATTTTGGACAGGAAAAATAGACATTTAGTGGCCTTTCATGTTCAGAACCCTAATTTGCTGGACAGCCAAGCAACAAATTGGACTAAGCTTTAAAGTAAGCTATTCTATTGCTCATCCAGTTGAAGCTAAAATGTTGAGAGGTAGTGGGGGACCAGCCTGCAGATGTATCAGTGTTACTCCCATATGTAAGACTATGCAAAACCCATTCACGCTGGTAAACTTATTTCCAAGAAAGAAATAATTCCTTCTGGTCAGAGGTGGGGGAAGAGAGATGAAAATCAAACTGTTGTGACTGGAAAATTTTAAAAAGCAGGGAAGGAATGACTGGACAAGTTAACAGATTAACAACAGAATACAGAGACTTTTATCTGAATCATCAGTTCAAATTCAGATCAGGCTGATACTGGCAAAAAGTTATTACCATCTGATGGCTATTGGGAGGCTTACCAAAATGAATTTGTAGCATCAGGCCAGTTCCTAGCTGACAGACGACCATGTTAAAGAAGAACTCCACCGCAGCTAACAACCTGGATGGTAATTTCAGCAAAGATACAAAGGAATGAGTGCCCCTGAAGATTAAGCCATCTTCTTAACACCAGAAGGGATTCTTTGGGCAAGAGCTGAGAACCACTGGCAAGATAGTGTGAAGAAATGTACTCTACTTCCCCAGTTATACCTACTCCACAGGCAAAGAAAGGACAACTTTCTCTCTTTCTCCAGGGCTGACGACATAGCACCTTTTTCATTGTGGACTAAGCTAGTTAAAAATGAAATTGAAATAAATATTAAAAACCCTTGCAAGCTTCTAACCTGTAGAAGAATATGTTTTTATTAATATGGCTACAATACACTGCGTTTCTGAGTAAGGAAATGAAGTGAATCACCTCCTGTGCAACCCCAGTATGGTTCTTCATAAGCCAAATCACCAAAAATATGCTGAATTTTGGCAAATACGGATCAGGCTATGAGGAAAATTGGTGAGAGGAATCTTTTCTTCTTTCTTTTCTTCTGATGGATTTTCTGCTGAGGATTGATTTAATCCATTGGCTTCTTTGGGGAAAATGTAGGTATACTAAAGCAAGGAATTACAATGATATATGGCTGCCCATGAATGAATATTAAGATGGTTGCATTCCAAGGATGAAATATATAGACGAAAGGAAAAGCACACAGCATTTTATTTCTTTTCAGGACTGCCATGGTATAAAGAAAGTCTCACAATATGTGTGGAACACCAATTCTAGATTCACCCCTACAAGTCTAGACATAAGCCAAGCTGTGAAGTAGAAGTACAGAAGACATACTGCAGATGAACAATCCTCATAAGTAACATGTAAAAAAAATATAGTCCACAAAAGTATTTGGTTTCACTTCAGCTGTCTATTTGTTTTTTCTCACTTGAAGTTTTGTGTACCCCAAACCACTGGGAATTATAAAACCACTTCAACCGCATACAATAATCCTAGTCACTCTAATTACATAAGAGCAACATAAAATGGCTTGTTGTATTTTTGATATCCCAGACAAGTTCCAATAGGGAAGGAAAAGGCTAAGACAATTCAAATCTGAATGAAACTACGCCTTTCCACTTGTATTTCCATTTGCTGAGTAAGGAATTTCAACAGAACCATTTGTTTCCCTTATGAACACTACTTGGGCACTAACTGTTGCCATCTTGTGATCTACTGCATATGAATACCCTACCGTGCAATTTTGGGAACAGTCATTTTTGAAGTTTCTTTTAACAACTCGCTGAAATGTGAAACAGGTTAGGAAATTATTGAAAAAGAAAATTCAGTGTTGCTCCATCCACATCAATGAATTAGTGTTTTGGGAAGGCCACATCTGCACACACTGTTGACACAGTAGCTTTTCAATTGCATTTAATTTATGTAACATGCAAGGCAGTATTTTCATCTTTTATATATTCCAAAACACACACACAGACAGGAGAACTGGAACTTCTGTTTAATATTAATAGCTCATTAACTGAAGTATCTAATTTTCACACAAGAACAGCAGATATTAGAAGAATATAGTAGTAAAACCAGTAACCCATTTTTCTTGGAAGTCAATCCTATAATGCTGCATATTATAATCTTAGTCACTGCAAACTTGTTTTTAAAATTAATGTATGGAAACATTCCATTTAAACGTCAATACATTATTTACAATGCTCATCCCAGTGATTCAAACTGATAAATTATTTGCATGATACATTTTCTCAGTAACAGAGGAGTTGGTTTTTTTTATTGCACACCTTCCCTTTCTCCGCACCCTATTTAAAAGGCTGGTTTCACTGTAGGTATGCAGGAAGAAGTGAGCTCTCTCTGGCTAGTGAGCATATGTGTATGTGTGTGTGTGTATATATATATATATATATATATATATAATGAGAGAGAGAATATATAAAACTTTTTAAGCAGTTCACATACAGTACTTTTTACTTGTAGATCTCAAAGAACTATGGGAAGAAAAAAGGAAGACTAAGGCTGTCTACACTGTCACTTTCAGCGCTAAAACTTTTGTTGTTTGGGGGTGTGAAAAAAACACACCCCTGAGCGACAAAAGTTTAAAAGTGCTGAAAGCACCAGTATAGACAGTGCTTTATCGCCAGGAGAGCTCTCTCTTGGCCATAAAGCATGTCTACACTGCCCACGCTGTAACTTGGGTAGTGCAGGCATACCCTAAAATAGTCCCCTTTTACAGATGGGGCAGGAGAGGCATGGAAAGGTGAAGTGACTTGCCAAAGGGGACACAGCAAATTGTCAGATAAAAGGAACTGAAATACAAGAAATGGCAAAGATGAAATCAAGGGGCTGACGTAGTATCTGAATCTACTTTTAATTCATTTTGTGTCAAGTTGATGGTGCTGCTTTAATGACAACAGTAGTGGAAGAGCCCATCTGTGCTTGATGCCCTGTGCTAAGGGAATATTTTAGTGGGGAATGTAGCAGGGCTAGGAAATCTCTCTCTCTCTCTCTTGTTTTTTAAAAAAAAAAAAAACAGTCGCTGCGTTTACTTGAAACATTTGTAATCAGGTCTGGATCAGTTCAGAGCAATTTAGAAGACTAAGGAGTTCAGTATAGAGGTACATCAGCAGTCCTCAGCTGTCCATTTTCTGAGTTTAGTGGGAAGACATGTAAATATTAGCAGGCATGCACAGGATGTAGTCAAAGGTTTATAACACTATTGCAACAACAAATCCATTAAAAATAAAATCAGAAGAGAGTCTGAAAACACTTTAAAAAAAATAAACATAGCCAAACTTCAAGAGGCCAACGAACAGGAAGCTTCTAATCTCAGACACTGAAGTACTTATATGATCTTCATCATAGCAGCATCTGAGCATTTCATAATGATCACTGGATTTTTTTCTAATCCTTACAACACCCCTATGAGACTGGAAATTATTATTCTCATTTTACAGAGGGGAACTGAGACGGAATGTAGTTGAAGTGCCTGCCCAAGGTCACAGAGAAAGTCTGTGGTTAAGACAGGAATTGAAGGTCTCGAGCCCTAGTATGGTGCTCCAAATCATTCTTCCCACTCTATAAGGTGCATATCATCAAGTTAACTGATAATCTATACTGATGGAAAAATATATGTAAGTTGGTGGATAAGCATAATTATTTTGCGCACCAGACATTCACTGAAGGGAGAAGTAACATCCACATTCGCTCATAAGATTTCACAACGATGCCATAGATTGCCTCATGACTATGTCATATTATGCAGATACTACGAGGAAGTTCAGCTATCAAGCCTTGTTACTGGTTAGCTATAGTGATACAATGCAAAACAGCATTGAGGTCCAGAGTGATAAACATCAGGGTACTGAATATAAACAAAGTTCAAGTAGGTGCATTGCACAAAAGAAAGCTTTTGAAATTTCCAAAAACAGGTGTAAAAAGACTCTCTACTTAGAAGAGAAGATCCAAAAAAGATCTATGTGTGGGTTCTGCAATATAAGCTAGCAGCAGAACTACTGCAGTATTACAGTCTCTTTTTCTTTTTAAAAAAGCAACCCCCGAATGGTACATTACATCACTCAGTGCAACAGCATTTGCTAATAGAGAACTAAACTGCAAAGCCAAGGCACATCCTAGCTGAGTATTATGCTCAACTCAAAAAGTCAAGGAAAATGTATATTTACCTCTCAACTTAATACTCTGTACCACAGATCTGTTAAGAAGAATTGATATAAAGCTAACAAACATGTGAGAAGATTTACACCAATTAGGTACCAAAATCTAATCAAGATTTGGTTGGGAAAAAACAAGCTCAGTTGTAAAAGTAACCACTTACAGCTATAGGTACACTGCAGGAAGGAAGAGTAATATTAAAACGGAGAAATCTTGCTTCATGCTGTACATAATTTATTCAGACTTTCTTCTCCACAGTTTATGATCAAAAGTCAGTCTACTTTTTTTTTTTCTTTTTTTCTTTTTTTTTTTTAAGGCCTCATCAAATGTGACAGCCCTCCACGTGCTATAAAATAACACCAAATACACCAACAAAGTAGCATCATATGTAGAACTTCTCTGTGAAACAAACCTGTTCAATCTAAAATGTAGCACACTTGATTGTTTTATGGGTTGGGAAAAATGAAGTATATGTACATCATATGTGCCATTTTAAAAAATGACAGAAGTTTAAAAAAAAAGTTAGTTCTTCATGATTGCGGTGAAAATACTTTGCAGCTAAAGTAGTTTTTTCTCTCGAGAATTTTAGATATATTGTTTGCTCACCATATCATGGAAGAATAAATAGTAGACTGTCTACATTATAAGTAAAAGCTCATAATACCCCATATCATATGTAAGGATATGAAATAAGAGTAAATTGTAGTGTAGTTACAAAGAAAAGACGGTTACTCACCTTTGTAACTGTTGTTCTTCGAGATGTGTTGCTCACATCCATTCCAGTTAGGTGTGCGCGCCGCGCGTGCACGTTCGTCGGAAACTTTTTACCCTAGCAACTCCAGTGGGCCGGCAGGTCGCCCCCTGGAGTGGCGCCGCCATGGCGCCCAATATATATCCCTGCCGGCCCACCCGCTCCTCAGTTCCTTCTTGCCGGCGACTCCGACAGTGGGGAAGGAGGGCGGGTGTGGAATGGATGTGAGCAACACATCTCGAAGAACAACAGTTACAAAGGTGAGTAACCGTCTTTTCTTCTTCGAGTGATTGCTCACATCCATTCCAGTTAGGTGAATCCCAAGCCATACCTAGGCGGTGGGGTCGGAGCGAGAAGTCGCGGCATGGAGCACTGCAGATCCGAAGGCCGCATCCTCTCTAGACTGCTGGACCAGGGCGTAGTGGGAAGCAAAGGTGTGGACCGATGACCAGGTCGCTGCCCGACAGATTTCCTGGATGGGCACGCAGGCGAGGAAAGCCAGCGACGACGCCTGCGCCCTGGTAGAATGCGCAGTCACACGGCCCGTAGGGACGTGGGCCAAGTCATAGCAGGTCCTGATGCAGGACGTTACCCAAGAGGATAACCTCTGGGAGGAGATAGGAAGCCCTTTCATGCGGTCCGCTACTGCCACGAAAAGCTGGGGGGATTTGCGGAAGGGCTTGGTCCTCTCCACGTAGAACGCGAGAGCCCTACGGACATCAAGCGAGTGGAGCTGCTGCTCCCTGCCTGAGGAGTGAGGTTTCGGGAAAAAAACCGGGAGGAATATCTCTTGGTTGACGTGGAAGGCTGAGACCACCTTGGGGAGAAAAGCAGGGTGTGGTCTCAGCTGCACCTTGTCCTTGTGGAAGACCGTGTATGGGGGGTCTACCACAAGAGCCCGGAGTTCCGACACCCGTCTAGCTGAGGTGATAGCTACTAGAAAGGCCGTCTTCCAAGAGAGGTAAAGCAGGGAGCAAGTAGCTAACGGCTCAAAGGGGGGCCCCATGAGTCGGGACAACACCAGGTTAAGATCCCAGGTTGGAGCAGGGGGACGGACGTTAGGGTATAAACGTTCCAGCCCCTTAAGGAATCTAGACACCGTCGGGTGGGAAAAAACAGAGTTACCATCCGCACCCGGGTGAAAGGTGGAGATAGCCGCTAGGTGGACTCGTAACGACGATATGGCCAGACCTTGCCCTTTGAGGGACCAAATGTAGTCTAAGATGTTGGCTACTGAAACTTCCATAGGGCGGAGATTTCTCTCCACGCACCAATAGGAGAAGCGCTTCCATTTGGCCAAATATGTCGCTCTTGTGGACGGCTTTCTGCTGCCCAAGAGCACTTCCCTCACCGGCGTGGAACAGCGCAGCTCAGAGCCAGTCAGCCACGCAGGAGCCACGCCGCTAGGTGCAGCGACTGCAGGTCCGGGTGACAGAGGGTCCCGTGCTCCTGGGTAATCAGGTCCGGATGAAGGGGCAGGGGAACTGGGTCGGCTATGGCCAGGTCCAGCAGCATGGGGTACCAGTGCTGTCTGGGCCACGCCGGGGCTACCATGATCACATGAGCCCTGTCCCTGCGCACCTTCAGAAGGACCCTGTGGACCAACGGGAATGGGGGAAATGCATAGTACAGGTGGGTCGACCACTGGATGAGGAAGGCATCCGCTATCGACCCGGGTTCCCTGCCCTGAAAGGAGCAGAACGCTTGGCACTTCCTGTTCCCCTTGGCCGCGAAGAGGTCCACCCGGGGATAACCCCACCTCCGGAAGATGGAGAGGGCGACGTCCGGGCGAAGGGACCACTCGTGTGACAGGAAGGATCTGCTCAATCGATCCGCCAGCGTGTTCCGTACTCCGGGGAGGAAGGAAGCCATGAGGTGAATGGAGTGGGCTACACAAAAGTCCCAGAGTCGTATCGCCTCGTGGCACAGGGAGGAGGATCTGGTGCCGCCCTGCTTGTTGATATAATACATGGTCGTCGTGTTGTCGGTGAACACCGCGACACAACGACCCTGGAGCTGATGACAGAACGTTTGACAAGCAAGACGGACCGCTCTCAACTCCCGCATGTTGATGTGTAGCCGCACCTCCTCCTGGGACCACAGGCCCTGCGTCCTCAGGGTCCCTGCGTGGGCCCCCCAGCCGAGATCTGAGGCATCTGTTGTTAGGGACACCGAGGGCTGAGATGGGTGGAAGGGGAGACCCGCACACAACACTGACTGGTCCAGCCACCAGCCGAGAGAATCTAAGACCCTCTGGGGGATCGTGATTAACATATCTAGTGGCTGTCTTGTCGGCCTGTAATGACTGATGAGCCACAGCTGGAGTGGCCTCATGCGGAGCCGAGCGTAATTGGTCACGAAAGTACAGGCCGCCATGTGGCCTAACAGGGTTAGACACGTCCTCACTGACGTCAGGGGGGCTGTCTGTAGTCGTTGCACGATTGCCGACAAGGCCTGGAACCGCTGCAATGGCAGCAAGGCCCTGCCCACAGTGGCGTCCAGGACGGCCCCGATGAATTCCACCCTTTGTGTGGGGGCCAGGGTGGACTTGTCTGTGTTCACCAAGAGGCCCAGAGTGGCGAACATGTCGGTGATCACACGGACATGGCTGCAGACTTGTTGTTCCGACGTGCCCCGAATCAACCAATCGTCCAGATACGGGAACACGTGGATACGACTGCGCCGAAGCTGCGCCACAACAACTGCCATGCATTTCGTAAACACTCTCGGGGCCGTGGACAAGCCAAATGGGAGGACTGCAAATTGGTAATGCAGAGACCCCACAACGAAGCGAAGGAAACGTCTGTGGGGTGGCCAGATAGCAATGTGGAAATACGCGTCCTGCATGTCGAGGGCGGCGTACCAGTCTCCCGGATCCAGGGATGGGATAATGGTCCCCAAGGAAACCATGCGGAACTTCAACTTCACCAGGTACTTGTTGAGCTCTCGCAGGTCGAGGATGGGCCTGAGGCCTCCCTTGGCCTTGGGGATCAGAAAGTAGCGGGAATAAAACCCCTTGCCTTTCTCGTTCTCCGGCACCGCCTCTATAGCTCCTTTGCGGAGGAGCGTCTGCACCTCCTGCCGAAGGAATTGCTCGTGAGAGGGGTCCCTGAAGAGGGACGAGGAAGGGAGGCGGGGAGGAGGAAATGAAACAAACTGCAGGCGGTATCCCGACTGCACCGTGCGTAAGACCCAGCGGTCTGATGTTATTAGGGACCACGCCGGGAGGAAAAAAGAAAGGCGGTTGGAAAACGGGGGGAAAGGATCCAATGGGGAAACTGTTACTGCGCCCTCGGGCGCACCTTCAAAATGAAGGCTTGGGACCAGGCGGGGGCTTAGAGGAGCCTTGGTTTTGGCCCCCTTGGTTCCCCGAGTGCCTGCGCCTTCCGTTCCTGCCGCGGCGCCTGTTAAGGTCCTGCCGCTGGCGGAACTGGAGATACGGCCTGCGCTGTTGTTGCTGTTGCTGCGGCCGGAAGGGTCTGCGCTGCGTCACTGGAGTGTGCATCCCCAGTGACCTCATGATGACGCGGTTGTCTTTTAGATTCTTTAGTCTAGGGTCTGTCTTATCCGAAAACAGCCCTTGGCCTTCAAAAGGAAGGTCCTGTATTGTGTGCTGGAGCTCCGGCGGAAGGCCGGAAACCTGCAGCCAGGAGAGGCGACGCATTGTTACACCCGACGCGAGGGTACGGGCAGCCGAATCCGCAGCGTCCAGAGAGGCTTGCAAGGACGTGCGTGCGACCTTCTTGCCTTCCTCTAAGATGGCCGCAAACTCCTGACGAGCGTCTTGTGGCAACAGCTCCTTGAATTTGTCTGCTGCCACCCAGGAGTTAAAGGCGTATCTACTTAACAGGGCCTGTTGGTTGGAGACCCTGAGTTGCAGCGCCCCCGCCGAGTACACCTTACGGCCGAGGAGGTCCATCCGCCTAGCCTCCCTGGATTTGGGGGCTGGAGCCTCCTGACCATGACGCTCCTTATCATTGACGGATTGGACCACCAGGGAACACGGAGTCGGGTGTACGTGGAGGTACTCGTAGCCCTTAGAAGGAGCCATGTACTTCCTCTCGACGCCCTTCGCAGTGGGAGGAATGGAGGCCGGGGACTGCCAGATGGTGGTGGCGTTGGCCTGGATGGTCCGTATGAACGGCAGGGCGACCCTGGTGGGAGCGTCTGCGGAGAGGATGGTGACAATAGGGTCCTCTACCTCCGAGACCTCCTCGGCTTGTAGACTCAGGTTTTGGGCTACTCGCCGGAGAAGGTCCTGGTGCGCCCTGAGGTCCAGCGGGGGGGGGCTGTTGGAGGAGGTCCCAGCCACCGCTTCATCAGGGGAAGAAGATGAGGAGACCCCCGGCAAGAAGGTGTCTAAAGGGGGGTCTCCCTCGGCCCTCGCCTCTGCCTCAGGAGCCAAAGTGGAGTCCTGTTGCTTGGATCCTTCCTCCCCATCCGGGGAGGGAGGGGGGCGAGACAACGAGGCCTCAGGTGCCCTGCGCTCTGCAGTCGCCGGCCTAGCAGGGAGCTGTTGGGGGCCCTGGGCCTGATGATACGCCCAGGGTGTCCAGAAACCCCATTGCTGTGGGGCTGCGTCCTGCTGTGGAGGCTCGCTGAACAGCGCCGCCTGCCGGTCGGTGCCCAGTGCGTACCCACTGTCCGCCAGCGAAGACACGGACGGCTGCCTCGAGGGCCATGGCGGAGCGGACCCTGGATGGTAATGGTCCGCGCGGGCCGGCACGGGCGATCTTCTCGGTGCCGGGGACCGGTGCCGGGAGTCGTAACGGTGCCGGGAGCGGGACCGAGTTCTGCCACGGTGCCGGGATCTGGATCGGTACCGGGCGCCGCTTCGGTGCCGGGATCGGGACCTGCCACCGGTTCGGTACCGGGAGGTCGACCGGGACCGGGACCTGCCACCAGCTCGGCGCCGGGAGGTCGACCGGTGCGGCGAACGTCTGGATCGGCTCCTGGACTCGCGGTGCCGGTAACGACGGCTGGACTCTGACCGCGACCGTCTCGGTGTCGACCGGCGCCGCGAGTACGACCGGTACCGCTGAGGGGAGCGGTGCCGGGACTGCGAGCGGCGGCGGGATCTGGAGCGACCTTGACGTCGGGACCTGGAGCGAGAACGAGAGTCCCGGGACGGTGCCGACATCATAGGCTTGCCTCTGGACACAACCCGCACCGGAGGTACCGGGGGTGGTAGCTGAGTGGGCTCGGTCATGGCTATGAGGTCCCGTGCCGAGGCGAAGGTCTCTGGTGTAGATGGCACCACTATCTCGACCCCAGATGTCATGGGGGAGCTTGGCGGCACCGGACTCGACGGACCCGCCGGGCCCGGAGTCGACGGTGCCGGCGGCGCCGCGGCCGATGCTGAGGCCGGGCGCTCCACTCGGGTGTGCCTGGCCGGAGTAGTGGACTTCGACGGCCTAGGCTCTGTCCCCGGTGCCGGAGAAGGTCGGTGCCGGGGAGTCTTCTCGGTGCCGGTGCGATCCGGTGCCGGCGCCGACATCACGGCCTGCGAAGCCGCCGGGTCAAGTGCCGCCTCCAGGAGGAGAGTCCGGAGCCTTTGATCCCTCTCCTTCTTAGTCCTTGGCTTAAAAGCCTTGCAGATGCGGCACTTGTCGGATCTATGCGATTCCCCCAGGCACTTCAGGCACGCGTCGTGGGGGTCGCTCGTGGGCATAGGCTTCTTGCAGGCCGCACACTGCTTGAAGCCCGGCGAACCAGGCATGAGCCCGGTGCCGGGTGCCGGGAAGGGCTAAGCCCCCGGCGAAAAACTATTTACAACTACTTAACACTTAACTACTACTATCTAACTAACAGTCTAATTAACAACTACAATAGAGATAACGATAGAAAAACAAGGAGAGCTAGGGACGTGGAGGACAGCTATGCCGCGCTCCACAGTTCCAACGACCGACACGGCGGTAAGAAGGAACTGAGGAGCGGGTGGGCCGGCAGGGATATATATTGGGCGCCATGGCGGCGCCACTCCAGGGGGCGACCTGCCGGCCCACTGGAGTTGCTAGGGTAAAAAGTTTCCAACGAACGTGCACGCGCGGCGCGCACACCTAACTGGAATGGATGTGAGCAATCACTCGAAGAAGAAAGATCTGCTACAATCGCATAGTGTTGACACAAAAAACTACCACCATCATCACTGAAAGGTTTGCTGAATATGAGGGTATGTACTACCTCTACTAATTTATACCTATATGCTTTAGACATTCTAATTTAAAACAACTGGAAAACATTAAAACAGATTTAAATGGCCTCAGGAATTCAATTTACGGGATCAGGGGAAACCAGATTTGCAATGAAGAGCTGTGTGACATCACATAGGCAAAACAGTTATTTTTGCAAAACATCACGTCTGAGATCCATTGTGATGCTCTGCCATTGATTCTGGTCAAACAGCATCTTAACATTCATCAAGGAACAGTTAACTCAAAGCAGACCATGCCGGTAGGCAAATTATTAGCAGTATATTTTCATTTGTTAAGAGCGGACAATGTGTTCAGTTTTGACAGACACACAAAATGGAGAGAGTCCCTGTCTCAACAAGCTTACAATCTAATAGAAAAAAGACAGCAAAATGGTGCTGTGAAGTCATAGCATGGACTAACAGAAGAGAGTGTTTTTCCTTGTGTGCACACAATTCGGGGGAAGTGGAGGAGGAATGGTTCAAAGAGGGATATGCAGTCCATTCTAACCCTATGATTATTCATTCACCCTTCCCACACCACAAAAGAAGATTTTTGCAAGAAGTTAAAGCTTAACATGGGCAATTACACCTTAATTCCTCTGATAAAAGTGCTAATCATTTGCAATTGCACCTTACGCCCATGAATCTCAAAGGGATTAAAGCTAACATCAATAGTCTGCCATTAATTTTGTAATTAATGTAGTGGTAACTGCCGATAATAAATCAATGTATAAACCAACGTACAGAGAATTAAAATGGTTTTCCCTAGTCATATAGGTAAATCTTGCCACTGGTTCAATTAGTCCAGTCCTCTGCTATAACCACTAGATAACACTGCCTGCCAATCCCAACTCTAATCTCTTAACAATGTATTATGTTTAGTATGAAAAAAGAGTGAACACACAGGGACACGGACAAACTAATCCATGACCATACACATTTCACATCAAGAGAATTAAAGCAGCAATTCACCACACTTCATTCAAATGCGTTTGAATGGCCAGCATATATCATTGATGATTATGCCGGAATGATCATAGAAAATGGTTTAGTCAAAGATGTGGACCTCCAGGCATCATGGACATGTTTCACTAGTTCATTCCAGCACATTTTAGATATTGTTTCCAGGCTTCTTGTAACAGTTAAATATTTAAAGACAACCCATCACTTGTCTTTATAGAAAAGAACATAAGAATGGTCAGATTGGGTCAGACCAAAGGTCCATCTAGCCCAGTATCCTGTCTTTTGACAGTGGCCAATACCAGGTACCCCAGAGGGAATGACCAGAACAGGTAACTACCAAGTTATCCATCCCCTATCACCCAGTCCCAGCTTCAGTCAAAGAGAGGCTAAGATACCATCCCTGCCCATCCTGACTAGCAGCCATTAATGGACCTATCCTCCATGAATTTATCTAATTCTTTTTTGAACCCCGTTATAGTCCTGGCCTTCACAACATCCTCTGGCAAGGAGTTCCACAGGTTGACTAGGTGTTGTGTGAAGAAATACTTCCTTTTGTTTGTTTTAAACCCACTGCCTATTAATTTCATTTGGCAAATGTATAATTCTTGTGTTATGAGGAGTAAATAACACTTCCCTATTTACTTTCTCCACACCAGTCATGATTTTATAGACCTTTATCACATCCCCTCCTTAATCCTCTCTTTTCCAAACTGAAAAGTCACAGTCTTATTAATCTCGCCCCATATCCCTAATGATTTTTGTTGCCCTCGGAATATCCAATTCCGATACCTCTTTTTGAGATGGGGCAACTACATCTGCATGCAGTATTCTAGATGTGAGAGTACCATGGATTTATATAGAAAATATCATATTGCCTCTATTTACTCCTTTCTTAATGATTTCCAACATTCTGTTCGCTTTTTTGACTGCCACTGCACATTAAGTGGATGTTTTCAGAGAATTATCCACAATGACTCCAGTATCTCTTTCTTGAATGGTAGACCCCACCATTTTATATGTATTGTTGAGATTATGTTTTCCAATGAGCACTATTTCGCATTTATCAACACTTAATTTCATCTCCCATTTTCTTGCCCAGTCACCCAGTTTTGTGAGATCCTTTTGTAACTCTTCACAGTCTGCTTTGGAATTAACTATCTTGAGTAGTTCTTAACTATCTTGAATAACCAGAATTAGGATTTGATCCTTTAGGTTCTGTCATACCTTCCCAATAGGACTGAAAAGTAGGTGGATATTACTCTGTGTATTTATGGACTAACATAAAGGTGCACTGCCATAAACTGGTTGAAAGATTTTGATATGAGTAATTTTGACAATTGTTTGAACCAAATTTAACGAAGGGGAAAAACTGTGAAAGTATAGACAAAAATTGCAGTCTGTTTTTTGCCCAGCTCCATCTTCAACAATTATTAAGGCTACAATTATGTCACAGAGGTCACAGAATCTCTGACTTCCATTGTCCTCCGTGACATTTTCTGCCCCTGGATTGGAGCTTCTAGACAGCCCCTTCCTGCCCCGAAGCTCCCAGCCCCCACTCCAGTGGGAGCATCCTGCAGCTGTCCAACCGGGGTAAGGAGACACCCCTCCCATAAAGCTGATCAGCTGTGACAAGCAGCTAGGGGACCCTGCAGTTCCCAAGCCTTGGTGGGCAATGGGAGACCCCCAAGAGCACACTGGCACGAGGGGACCCCGTAGCCGCCCAGCCTCACGGGCAGAAGGACCCCGCAGCTCTGACTCCCCACAGCGGCAGGAGATCCCAGAGCTCCCACTGACTGCAGCAGTGGGGGACCTGGGAGCCCCAGGAGCAGTGGGTGCTGAACCTGCCTCTTCATTTTGTCAGGGATATCTTTAGTGAAGATCAGGGACAGGTCACAGGCTTCTGTGAATTTTTCATTGCTTGTGACCTGTCCTCGACTTTCACTAAAAATATCCCTGACAAAAACTTAGCCTTAATAATTATTTATACAGTGCTGTAAACATGCATGGTGCTTTAGAAAAGTAGACAGATGAGATCCCTTTCCCAAAGAGCTTTAAAACAACAAAAAACAAAAACACAGGCTAACAGTTCAGATTCAGGAGACTGAGAAAACAGCATTGGAGAGCACGTTACTGTTGTGCATAATGGATTGCATCAGCACATAGCTAAGCTACATCCCATGCAGCCCTATCTCCCATCACTATCACGGGCCAATCAGATCCAGGGGTGACAAAATTCCAGGAGTTTTGCTTCCCAAGACTGAGTCATGAAAGCCCTGTCTCAGGTAGCTGCTTCAACAGCAGCTGAAACTGCAGGCAGAGGGAGCGGGACAGCAAGAGGAGGTACGAGGTTGCGGAAGTTAAGGAGCGAAAATACCACAGCATTCCCTTCAGCCAGGAAAGAAGGAGAAAATCCAGCCCAGGATAAATACAGCCATCACAGTCACCAAGGGAAGGAGAGTTCAGCCCAGCACAGGGGACTCAAGCCTTCCCGACTACAAACTCACTCAACAGGAGAGTCAAGACCACCAGCAAGATCCACTAGAGGACTTGAGAGCCTAACCACAGCCAGTGCCTGAACCCTAGATCCCAATCTCCAGTGTAGTTAACACCCCTAGGTGAAGAGCAATGTTTCTATCACCACCATTTCATTCTAGTTTTGAGCACTGGGAGCCACTTTAAGCTATCTAATCGATAATGGGTGAAAGTCACCCACATGCTCAGGCAATGCCAAACATGATAGCATCTGTCCATTACCTTATTGAGAGAGCTTAGGAGAGCACTGCCACCTATTCCACTCACTGTCCCCATCCGCAATTTGACCTTTGTGTTTACATACAATGCAAAAATTAGACTAAGTACTATACATTAGACTTCCACAGTCGCATCCAAGAACTAAGTTTGGATGTACTGCACTGGCATAAGGAGGGAAGACTTGGATTCATTTCAGCTCTCTTTCCTCTGTTCACCCAATAACACCACCTGAATGCTTACATTTCTTTGATGGTGAAACATTTCAAGTCGATAGACCAATCTTGTTTCAAAATATGATCTGACAAACATTTGCTGAATAAACTAAGACTAAATTTAGGCTCTGAAATCATTAAAAATCAGTTGCATTTCTTTAATGTAATATACTATATAGAAATGACATTGTCAATCACATTTTCATTTGTTTAAAGCAGAAATGCATGAATTTAAAGTTTAATCTTCTAACATGATTCACTTTATTAAAATCTTGTGATCCCAGGCTTTAATATCAAGTTTTATTTTTATTTCTTTTTAAAGGGTACACTTTCGCTATTAATTTGCCCACAGCTCAAACCATCTGTTAGAGCACAAGCACAGCTTTTCTTGCAAATAAGCGGCTGCCAAAATAGAAAAATAAAAAATAAAACAAGACTGAAACCCCCCCTGCATATTGACAAAAATGCAGTTTAAACACAACAACCATGAGGCCCCTGTACACAGCCTTACCTCAGAATCATCCGTAGATTCTTCATTAGACCTGATTTCCTGAAAGCAATGAAAAAAGCATGAAGAAGAAAATTTAACATATGTGCAGAGCAAATTATAATTATCTTTACTTTTTTAATGCTACAAGCCTTCTTATGAGAGGCAAAAAGTCAATAGAGTTTCAAGTGATTCTGAATGTGTCACAGATGAATGATTATCTTTTCTTGTTTATTCATACTCATTCTGTGTTTAGGACTTGTAATCTGGTGCCACATTGACAGTCAGTAGCACTGGTTAACTGTAATGCTACTGTTGGCTACCCTAAAGCAGACAGCAACTAATACCGCATCATTCCAGAAATGTGCATCATCTAAGGCTCTAAGCAATAGTCAGGTGCCTGTGAAAGGTTTTCCTTCACCAGCACTGGGCAATCAATCTTGCAAAGCAATATCTAGCATCTCAGCCTGCGGGACAAAACTGCATGCTCAAATTATCCACAGGCCAACTTCTGTATTTAGCCACTATTTGGCCATTAATTCACTGGCTTATTCTTAACTGGTTAACTCTTTTTAACAGTTTCCCAGAGAATTCTAATGATGATGCATATTAAATAATAACTCTTCCACTTATGCACAATTTAGACATAGTGCCTTGCTCAGACCTGCCAAGAAACTGTGCCTTTAAAACATCTGCCTTTCAAGACAATGAATCTTATCATCCTACAAAAAAGAGAAGAGCCTACTCTTGCTAATCTCTCACCTGTCCACTGGTGAAATCTGCTGATGCCATGCCTCCTCAAAGAGGTCAGCAAAATGAAGATTTACTTAACGTATTTATAGTTATCAATAGCAATAAAAGGTTACAACTAATATGCTGACAGCAAACGTAAGCATTTTCACAACAGCCCATGATATAAACGAAGAACTAACAAAAGAGAAAAAGTATTTCAAATCTTATAAAGTAATATTTTGACTATAAGATATTTAGGTACAGTATTTCATGAGAGACAAAGTTAAAGACAATGAGAAAAGAGATGAAGGGGAAAGAAAATCTAATTCTGATGATTACCAGTGTTTCATCTTTAGTTTGTTGGTCACATTTATTTATTTTCGTGCTATAAAAATGTGTTTTTGTAACCTTTAAGCACATAGCAAATGCCTTCTCTGCATGATTGAAGATCACTTTTAGTAACTAAGCAGAACAGTTTAGAGAGGGGAAAAAGTCACATTTCCATTTACTGTTAGTGACTCCATACAAGGCACTACGATGCTTACAGTCATCTGTCTTTCCAAGCTTTATTCACTACAGCCAGACTCACCACTAAAATATTGTTTATTCTCTGTTCAAGTTACGGCATGGGGAAGGGCAGAAACAACGTACTATAAAATGGGGGTAGAGGTGAAAAAAGAAAGGAGGAAAATCCTGACATTCCTTCAAGTGGAGGTTCGAAATATTTTTTGCCCACTGTCTCACGTCTCTTGGAAATGGTACAGAAAGCTCAATCCAAGGAGCAGAAATTCCAATCAAAACGTTTAGTGAAAGCATTTTGCAAGTTACAGTCAGTATCTTAAAAGAAATTCCATTCAATAAAATATTTAAGTCCTAAAATATATAGAACTAAATTATGGTGACATGTAGAGCACTAAACAAGTGACATGAGTTGAACCACTGTACAGCACAAGGTGCAACATAGAATTTATATTGCACTTATAGTATGTTATTAGATTTAGAAATGGAGGGACTGCCTTTGTTTCATGCACAGCACTAAGCACATCATCAGTAATTAATAAGAGAAACTACATGAGAGTCACAGTTCTGATATTCTCAGTATTCCCAAAAGGTTTCCCTCTTCCAAGAACAGAACTTATAAACAGAAGAAGGTATACAGTACAACAACGAACGACTGTGACTCTCTGAATGAGAGTAACTAGGGCCCCAGTCACATAAGCAGTAAGTTCCACATGGGCAGATCCCTGTGCCCTCATGGGACTTCATTTCAGTCAATGAGGTTCCACAAAAGCCCAGAAACCCACCTGCACAGCATAGCTCCCAAGATCTGGGCAAAAAAATACCAGGACATATTGTGCTACATCACAAAGGACTTCAGAAGTTGACTCAAATCACTTATCTATGTAAATGCCATAAAAGTGATTTTACTTAGACAGGCACTCAGATACCATTGAGATGAATGCTATTAATAACCTAAACACACAGTACATACACAAGGGGAGGAAAGCCACACAAGCATATAGTCTACATCCAGGGGTGCAATATTATTTCTAAAATTTACAGCTCTAAGTTTCTTAAAGGAAATGCTGAGCAAAAATTAAAAAGGAAATCTTGGTTTGGGACGCTAATGAACAGACTCTGCATCACCAGATGGGATGTTGGCAGTGTTTTGGGATGTTTAGAATTGACAGGTACTCTGCTAACTCTCTATGCAAGGGAGCTACTCTGAAAAGCTTTCTGCCTGACTTCTCCCATTCCCACAGGTAAAACTGGAATAGTAACTGCAGTCATGACTACAATGGGGTTTTGTTGGGATGGGTTTTTTAAATGATGAACCAAGAAGATTATCCCAAATTCTATTTTTTATTTTTAAAATAGTCTCCTAACTGTGAATAGAAAATCCCTGATGAGTAGGTGACCAGAATCCCAAACAGTGACCTAATAACTATCACTGGCAGGCCTCTCACACTTTGGGGTGGAAGGGGAATGAGGGGAAGGTGGAGGAATTAGCAGTGGTATTGTATATTTCAGCCAATTGATTTTCAAGAAGCCTAAGAATGCAGAAATGATACATAGATGAGAAAACGGGGGAAATTTCAAAGAATTCCTAACCAGTATAGTTAACCTCTGATTTGGCAGGCTTGATAATGCATCTCACCAAATGCAGTCTTCTATCTACATTGTTGTGGGAGGGTTTTCCCTTTGCACTACATGCCAACAACTGACTTTAGGCCCATAACTTAGATAGGCAGGGAAGGAGAATCACAAAACCTAAATTCCAATGAAAGTTCACCTGCATGCACACACTATTTATAGTTCCTCTCCAGTGTAGGGAAACCCAAACATAAATCACTGCATCTTCTACATGCGAAACTTACCTTAAGCAAAAGTGAAAAGACCACTCTCATATGATAGTCCATAGGGAGAGAAATGCAAACAATTAAATCAGACTGTTTTAATAATCAAAAGGTGTCAATTAATAAAAAGTAAGGATTTTTAATATGATACTTTTATATTTGACTGTGCCTTCATGGGGTGCACTAATTATAGATTTTAGTGACCGAGACAATGGAGAGAATACAAAGGAAACTGCCTCGACCAACAAAATTCACAATATTGTAGAGGAGGTGTATATCTGATATGCAACCTATAAATATCAACATTAGGACCAGCCTCCTTCAGATAATTTAAATTTCTCCATAGTTACGAAGTAAATCCCAGGAAAATAGTTCTCCTAAGCTTTATTATGCCCAACAAAAAGACACCAGTCACACTGCCTAATATACTGACAAAAAGTGTGTGTGGCAGTGGAGAAGATAAGGAAAAGCCAATTTTCTGAAGGCTTTAAACAAATTATATTTATAGCTATGAAACTGCTATACTTGGGCTGAGAAATTTTTTCTTAAAATCTATTTTATTCTTGTCTCACGTACGGGAACCACCCAACCCCAAAGCATGTTCCATGGAGAGAGTCCTTCTCAGCTGAAAAGTACTATGTGTAACAGGTATATTAAAAGAAGGTCTAGAATAACCAAATTTTCAGCTGCCTCCCAGAGAATATCCCACTCTTCCCCATACTCATTCCCCAGCTTCCAGAAGAAAATCTCTCTCCCAACCAATTCGGATGGACTCATTTCTTTCTTCCACCTCCGCATTCTTGATCTTCCTCTGAAGTGAAACAGCCCGCATGCAACAATCAGCTGTGTGCTCACACATGCTACCCTGACATTATTACATCTGTCCCCAGATTCCAAAGATCCTGCCTTAAACCCTACCTGCCAGGATTTATTGTAAAATATTACATTAAAACTAGGCCCCACTCCTGCCCACAGGAGTAATCCCACTGACTATACACTTAAATGTTGACAGGACTGGATCCTACACATAGACTACTGCCTATTACACTATTTGAAAGGCTATTACTGAAACGATTACCACTTTTCCTTGAGTCATATACTAAATTCTAAAACTGCTGCACACACAGAACTGGAGAATGAGGTTCTTCAGCCTCAATCTTGCCAGGAGCTCAGCACATGTTGACCCCTGGACTCACTTCAAAGAGGCTTCAGGCATGCAGAGGGATTGAAACATTCAAATTGCCATTGTGGATGAGACCTGAAATCCATCTAGTCCAGAATCCCTGTCTGCCACTACTACTAGATAATTCTAAAGTGCAAGAACCCTGCAATAGGCAGGCATGGGATAATCTGCTGCCGCCCCATTAGGTTTCATCCCGATATTCAATAGTTAGAGACTGCCTTAAATTCTAAGGCATGAAGTTTAGCATCTCTTACCCCCACCCCCCAAAAAAGTTATCAGTTAAGATAACTCTGGATATTCCTGTTATACATATAACTGTCCAATCCTTTATTGGATCTTGCTAAATTCTTGGATCTGTAAATACAGTGCACTACACTGGATCAAGACCCTAATGACTATCAAAAGTTTGTTTTGTCATTTGAAGATTTAACACACTTCCTTCTTTGCCCTCAGAATATAAATGTTGTTTTTTAAAAAAAAAAGAAAAAGAAAAAACATTTAAAGGAAGCACAGCTCTGGTCTACACCATGGAATGACCATGAAAGAGATTAAATTTTGGACAAACTCTAAAGACAGGTTTCCCTGTACAATACAGTTCCCAAGAAGAGGATTTTCTCATATAGGGTAATATGACCAATTATAAGAGTAATTTTAAACAAATTGTTGGTATATAATATTTAAGAATAGCTCCAACCCAAAAGTCATCAATAATTTTCTCTTTAAAATAATTTAAGAAACCAAAATATTCTCTCCTCATACCCAACTGATTGAGATTGATTTGAAATATTACTAAAAACTTAAACAAAAGCATAGCAACCAAACTCAATCAATAAGAATTTGATATAACTAATAAATGAGTGGTATTTAATATCCAATAGCTTTATAGAAGTCAAACTAGTGGGGTTGATGATTTCATGCTCATAAATCTGGGACTTTAAGCTATTTTTATGTGAAAATGAATGAGACTACAATATTGATTCTGAACCTTTGACACAGATTAACAGGGTTTCAGCCTCAGCATTAAATGCACTCAGGACCACACTGTGCTGGCATCTTCAAAAAGATACAGAATCGCCTGCAAAATTGTGCACTAACCCTTTACACCTCTCCTGTAGCCACAAAGCCCTCCAGTTCTGCTTCCCACAAACATCCATTTCCCAATTCTACTCCTGCTGCTCCTCCCCTCATGCCCTCCTGCTGTCCCCGCCCCCCTACAACCCTCTCCATCCCTCCTGCTGCCTCTGCCCCCACAGCCCTCCTCCCCATCCCCATGCCTCCTGCTGCCTCCACCCCCCACAACCCTCCCCCTAGTCCCCAGCCCTCCCACTGCCTCTGCTCCCCACAAATCTCCCCCAGACCTGTCCTCTCCTGCTGCTGCCCCCTACAGCCCTACCCCAAATCCCCGCCCCCTGTTGCTGACGCCCCCCAGAAGCCTCTCTCTTCCCTTTTATCGGCTAGAAAACGCGGTGGTGTCTCCGCTCCCCTAGTCTAACTCCTCCGCGCGGAGCAAACACTGGGCTCCCCCTGCGCAGCTGGCAGTGCTCGCTGCGCCGACACAGCCTTTACCTTCTCCTCTGCTTCCGCCATGGTGCAGCCACCTGACAGTCATGTGAGAGGCCGCTGGAAGTCAGAAGGCGGTGGAGGCAGTTTGGGTAATGTAGTTTTTCTACTTCCTCTCCTGCTGCTGGGGTTAGGGTTAGCAGGGAGGCCTCTGCACCTGTGCCTGCCTCACTGGTGCACAGGCAACACCAGCCCTTAGTGCAAATGTCTTCACTTCTTGCACTGCTAGCCACAACCATTGAAAGATCAGGAGCTAGGCCCCAAGAAATTATGAGATTGCCTTAATAATTACAAGTGATTAGAACAATAATAAACCTGTTGTTATTTTGTTGTGGTTTTTAAACCTTTAAGGCAAACCTGGCATTTTCATTTTTTTCTCCTCAACCATGAAGGCTAGAAACTTCCTATTTTAAAATGAAAACTTGAGACCCTGATCTGTTGACATGATTTCAGAAGGTGGGAGTTTAAGAAAAACATCAGTTAGGAGACTTAAAATTTAATGAAGCGAGCAGGAATCCTGCCGAGTTCAGCAGGGATTAAAAGTTGTTGCTATCTAACAGAAGTTTAGTAGCCCCTACATGAGATGAGTTTGACAAGTTACAGCTCCCATATCACAAACTCACCCCATGCTTTGCATTGGATTGCAAGTTCTTCAGGTCAGGGACCAATTCTTACTATGTGTTTGAACAGTGTCTAGCACACTGGGGCCCAGCTCTTAGTTGGTTTCACTAGTGAGAGCTCCTGAAGCTGGGACCAAAATCGCCTTCCTCCAGTATTGCCAACTCCCATTATTTTTTTTGCTAGTGATATGATTTTGGCTGTGCTACAGGCCAGTAGGGAGAGAAGTGAAGCTCTCACTCTCTAGCAAATTTGAGCCCTGCCAGTGAGAGAGCCTCCTATGAGAAGCTATCTACCACATTTGCCCACTGCTTGGGGCAGGGCAACCAGTCAGAGCTGCTGTAGGAAGAGCACACTGTCTTTCTCAGTGACCACCTAACTGTGGTGTTTAGATGCTGCATGTGATTATTAGAACTGGGAGCACTGGCTGCTGGGAGTCTGAAAGGACAGGAAACACGAAGGAGCGGGGAGGAGTTGAGGAGGCTGAGTGAGAGTTACAGAGGGTGCAGTAGTAGCTTGGTAAAGAGGTTTCCGCTGTACAAATGAAGTCCTGTTGAAGCTTGTTAATAACTTGCCTGGTTGATAAAACACTAACACCATTCTCACAAGAGGGGAAGGGGGAGCAAAAAATCCAACAGCTCAGCATAGCTTTGCTGCTCTCTCTTTCCTCTCCCCACTGTGAGCAATGAGGACAGTCCCTCTGATCTCCCCACTTCCTGTCTGCAATACCTGGCCATGGAAGGCACAGTGGAGGGTGGTGAAGAGACCTTGGAGTTGACACACCCCCTCCAGCCTGGAAGGACTCAAGGGACCCTGCTGCAGCCCCCCTCAGTCCTGAGAGAGGGAAGTGAAGCACCCAGGAGGAGCAGAGGTGAGGCTGTGGGGGTAAACTCAGGGTGCTAGGGCCTAGATGGGACAGAACTGATTTAGGGGAGGTTGAACTAATGGGGCAGGGGATGAGCTGAATGGGTGCAAGGGGAGATGGGCTGCACTAATAGGGGAAAGAATAAATTTCTGAGCAGGGAACAGGCAGATGTCCGAGTGAGAGTACCTGCAGCAGAAGTCAAAATCACCTGACCAATAAAACTGGGTGAATGGGCAGCACTAATTGTCACACAGACTAGGAAGGACAGAATGTGTTCAAAAATCAAAAGAGCACAACATAAGCTTTTTTAAAATCTCATGATTTTGGTGCCACTCTCATGATATTTTGGAGTCTCACTCGTGATTTTTGATCTCTTGAAACAACCTAGCTTCTGCAAATTTAGAGCTGCTGTGAAGAAATGCAGTGTCAGTTATCATTTTAGAGTTACTGTAAAGAACCTTATACCTTCAGTTGGCAATGCAAGAGTCAAGATGTCTCTTCTGTACCTGTATATATTTAAATAATTTTCCTCTCTAGCTATAAAAGTTAAATGTCTATTTTATTTTATTTTTAAAAGAGTTGCCTCTTTGCAACTTTTAAGCTAAATGTATCCTAGAATACTTAAGGAGCTGACTGAGGAGATATCTGAGCCATTAGTAATTATACCTCTACCCTGATATAATGCTGTTCTCGGGAGACAAAAAATCTCACTGCAATATAGGTGAGACTGTCTTATATCAAACATGCTCCCCCCTTCCATTCCTTGTTCTCTGACCGCCCCCTCCAGAGACCCCATCCCTAATCATCCCCAGGACCCCACCCCCTACCCAACTCCCCTGTCTCCTGACTGCTCCTACTCCTAACAACCTCCCACCCCCACCCCGGGCCCTGACAGGCACTCACCAGCAGCGGTGGGAAGTGGAGCAGCCCCAGCCTGCTCCACTCCGCCACCTCCCACATGCGGTACTCCGCTTCCCAGCACAGGTGAATGTGGGGGGCGTCCTTTCCCCGACCTCCCCACACTCACTGGCGGGGGGAAGCGGAGCAGCCCAGCCCCAGCCATCTCCACTCCATCAGCTCCCAGCTGTGGTGCTCCACTTCCCGCCGGGCAGCTGAGTGCAAGACATTTCCCCAGCCACCCCACAGCAACATGGCTGGGGCCGGGGCAAGGAAAGTGGAGTGGGCTGGGGCCACTTAGCTCTGCTTCCCGCTGCCAGTGAGTGCGGGGAGGTTGGCGAAAGGACGTCCCCCCATACTCACCTGCAACGGGAAGCGGAGCACTGCGGATGGGAGCTGATGGAGTGGAGCAGGCTGGGGCTGGGCTGTCTGCTTCCGCTGCTGCTGGTGAGTGTGAGGGAGATCCCTTCCTCCAAGCCCCCTTCCCAGAGAGACACGGCTGGGACGAGGAAAGCAGAGTGGGCTGCTCCCGGCCCCCCGCTAATCACCCGGGCACTCTGGGACTGTGGGTCCCACAAAAATGCCCTCCCACAGCTCCTGACCCCCAGACCCTGGGGGGAAGAGCCCCTGACCACCCTCGAGACCCTCTGCTCCTTATCAAACCCCTCGGCCCCAGCCTGGCCCAGTACCCTTGACATGCTGCTCTGAGCAGCATGTCAGAGCTTTACTGCCTTGTATGCGAACCCGCCTTATATCAGGTCGAGTTGTATTGGGGTAGAAGTGTATCTTTGAAAAGCGATGGAAGATGGGAGAGACTCCAGAAGACTGGAAAAGGGCAAATATAGTGCCCATCTATAAAAAGAGAAATAAGGACAACCTAGGGAATTACAGACCAATAATGGAGCAAATAATTAAGCAATCAATTTTCAAACACCTAGAAGATAAGAAGGTGATAAATAAGTCAGCATGAAGTTGTCAAGAACAAATTGTGTCAAACCAACCTGATAGCTTTCTTTGACAGGATAACAAGCCTTTGTGGATGGTGGGAAGCAGTAGATGTGGTATATATGGACTTTAGTAAGGCTTTTGATCCTATCTCGCATGACCTTCTCATAAACAAACTACGGAAATACAACCTAGATGGAGCTACTATATGGCGGATGCATTACTGGTTGGAAAACTGTTCCCAGACAGTAGTTATCGGTGGTTCACAGTCATGCTGGAAGGGCATAATGAGTGGGGTCCCACAGGGACTGGTTCTGGGTCCAGTTCTGTTCAATATCTTCATCAATTAGATCAGTGGTTCTCAAAGTTTTTTTGTTCGCGGACCACTTGAAAATTGCTGAGGATTTCGGCAGACCACTTAATGATCATTCCAAATGTTGTTTGTACTGTTAGATAACTATTGTAAAGCGCTTTGGATAAAAGTGCTATATTAAAAAAAAAACCTAATAATTAACATTTTTTGTTCTACAAATAAAAGCACACAACTTATATATTAATATCAGTAGTCTTACCTTTCTAATGTGATGGATGTGCCCTCTGTCCCTGCCACGGCAGCCCCCAAGCTGGGGCTGGGAAAGAGTGGGGTCTCCTTCTCTCCCCTGCCGTGGCAGCCCCCGAGCTGGGGCTGGGAAGGAGGACATCTCTCCCTGCCAGCCACAGCCCTGGAGCTGGGGAAAGTCACCTCATTCTCTGACCACCGCAGCCCTGCACATCCCAAATTCTCCCCACACCCTCTTCCACTCCACTGCCCCCTCTCACCTACTCCCTATTCCCCCCAAGACCACCACCTCACCTTACATATGCATATCTTCTCTAGGGTCCAGGCACGTAACTAGTGGAGCCACGCCTGCGTGGCACCACTAATTACGTGGGTGGCCCTTCATTCTCTTGTGTGTGGCCGTCCAGGCACACACCTTAGAGGGAACTATCCGCACACCATGTGAATGCAGCTCACAGACTGGACCACAGTTTGAGAACCTCTAATTTAGATAATGGCATAAAGAGTACACTTATAAAGTTTGCGGACGATACCAAGCTGGGAGGGGTTGCGAGAGCTTTGGAGGATAGGATTAAAATTCAGAATGATCTGGACAAACTGAACAAAATGGGAAATGACTGCCTAGGAAGGAGTACTCTGCAGAAAGGGATCTGAGGTCAGAGTGGATCACAAGCTAAATATGATGTCAAGTATCAGGGCGTAGCCATGTTAGTCTGTATCCACAAAAACAACAAGAAGTCCGGTGGCACTTTAAAGACTAACAGATTTATTTGGGCATAAACTTTCGTGGGTAAGAAAGCTCACTTCTTCCGTCCACAGTGTAACACTGTTGCAAAAAAAGCAAACCTATTCTGGGATGTATTAGCAGGAGTATTGTAAGCAAGACATAAGAAGTAATTCTTCTACTCTACTCTGCCCTGATTAGGCCTCAGCTGGAGTATTGTGTCCAGTTCTGGGAGCCACATTTCAGGAAAGATGTGGACAAACTGGAGAAACTCCACAGAAGAGCAACAAAAATGATTAAAGGTCTAGAAAACATGACCTATGAGGGAAGATTGAAAAAATTGGGTTTGTTTAGTCTGGAGAAGAGAAGACTGAGAGGGGACATGATAACAGTTTTCAAGTACATAAAAGGTGGTTAGAAGGAGGAGGGAGAAAAATTGTTCTTCTTAAGTTCTGAGGATAGGACAAGAAGCAATGGTCTTACATTGCAGCAAGGGAGGTTTAGGTTGGACATTAGGAAAAATTTCCTAATTGTCACAGTGATTAAGCACTGGAATAAATTGCATAGGGAGGTTGTGGAATCTCCATCATTGGGGATTTTTAAGAGCAGGTTGGACAAACACCTATCAGGGACGGTAAAGATAATGCTTAGTCCTGCCTTGAGTGCAGGGGACTGGACTAGATGACCTCTTGAGATCCCTTCTAGTTCTATGATTCTATGATAATATAGGCTAATAAGAGTAAAGTATCATCACTGGCACTATTAATAACTGCAGCATACTGTATATCATCATAATTCTTAGCCTCCTAGCATTGTGTGGTTGCAACTATGCTGCACGCTATGGTTACTTGGAACTTCCCAGCAATTGCAGTCACAGACTCTAATGCTGCTGCTCAAAAAACACAGGCCATTACCATTTGTTAGAGGAGACTCTCTGTTAAACTCTCTCTATTATTATAATCTATGATGCATAGTTTTACAATTATGTTACTGTACAGTGGAGGATGGTGGTACAAAAACATAAGCAAGTTGACTGCAGTATAAAAACAATTTAAAAATATCTAAGATCTGGGACAACAAGAAAGAGTCTGCCCCATCAGCTTTCAACAACTGATTAGGAACAGGTCTGCAACTTGCTAATGTTTTTTCACAAGTAGCTTTATATTTTTTACTTTTTTTTAATTCCATATGCTGTGCTGACATTTTAGACCCCTTCCTTTTGGGTTGGTGTGACACATATGTGGTTTCCCCTTCATGAGGTTCCATGGCATAACTCAGGCCATTTACCTTATCTCGATTCTGGAATATATTTAACTGAAGTAAAACCAATTCAAGACTAAGAGCTGGAGCCTGAATATACATACAAATGTTCATTCGCTTCCAGGGGATGTATTTCCACATAATGGTTGCATACTCAGGCCCTAAATTGTCAGAAAACATTCTCCCTGACATATGTCAATATTTTAATAAATGCAATCTTTTTTTTCTTGTCTTAACATCAAGAGGGTCTTTTCTCGTATGTGGATTTTAAACTGATCAATTGCGTCTACTGAACCTACGAATACAGAGTGAAATCCTAGCCATATTAAAATCAGTGGCTAAACTCCTATTGTCTTCACTGGGGCCATGACTTCACCTTAATATCTCATGGTCAAGCTATCTTATTTACTGTTTGAAAGTGTGTTTACAGAGAAAAGAAACAGCCTCCAATATATTTTTCCAGATTTAGAAAATCGAAAGTTGCTTCTGGACTGAGACATTTAAAGCAAGTTTTAAAGTAGAATGAATATTAATAACTGACTTATAAATGCCTAAAAGTAAAAGTCTGCAATGAAATGACAGAAGACCTGGCAAATTTTTGTACTCTAGTTCATAAAAGAATATATTTGTCACAAAGAAAGCAGTTAAAGAACAGCTGTTCTTGTTTTGACCACACATAGAATAAGTGGTATAAACAATGCAATTTACTTACAATGTGCTTCTTTCTTATTTCTGGCAGAAAAGCACAAAACTAATTTTTGTTTGTTCAGACTTAAGGTATGAATTCAATCTGCCATGATTACAAGTGTTTATTGTGTCAGGAAAATTTAATATTTTAGCACCTGATTCTGCCTCTTGGGAGGTGCTGAGAACCGTCAGCTCCTAATGTCATCACTGGGATTTGAAGGCCTTCAGCACCTAAGGCATTCAACATCCTGCAGAGTTCGGCCTTTATAGAGCGTCTTTCATTTTCAATCAACATTTGGTAACAAAATACTTACCTACATTTTAGTATAGATGAAAATGCAGTACTGTATAGGGGGAATGTTCTACTGTGCTAAAACGTGCAGCAGAAACTACTGCTGCATACATTTCCTCTGTGTTGCAGGAGACACTACCTGCCAAAGTGAGGGTGTGAAGGTTTGAGACAGCCAGTTAGACAAGTATGACCATTTGGAATGCAGGTGTAGATTCTGAGCACATCAGAGTTTTGGTTTAGGCACATCTTTAGAATCAGAGTAATACTCTGGCAGTACTGCTAATAGAAAAGAAAGAATGCTTTTCATAAGATACTCAAATAAGGGTTTTAACACTATCACAGTTGGATTTTTTTAAGTTTGGACTATCTCCTGTAATACAGAATTTCCAGCTATATAGAGTTCTGTAGCAGTCACCTAAAAGGATGCTGATCCCCTGGTGTGCTGTCTACCAGGTATTCAGTTACAAATCTGGATTTCCAATGCTCTAAAGTTCCGAAGAATTTTGATCTGGTTTTTGATCTATCCTCTTATATAGATGGGAATTGTCATTGGAGTATAGGTTTGGATCCGTGTTCAAATTCCAAACACCACCAGAATGCAGATCTTGGGTTTTTGCTTTCCTTATCTCTGCCTTGAAACACGGCAGTAGCAAGTATCCATACCACTTCCTAGATATTGATGTGTCTCAGGTGCTAAGAGCACTCAATCTCTTTCAAGTAGGACTGATTCAAATAAAGAACTTCAGCTGAGTTATCTCCCTCGATCCCTACCACCACTTACATTGTTAAGAAAGTATGGCTTAGTCTATGAGTTAATAGTGTTTTAAAACACTAAGCCTGATAAAATGTAGCTAATATTGTCATCGAAAGAATAGAAGTTCAAAGGCTTTTCTTGTTTTGTTTGGGTTTGGGTTTTACAAAGAAACTTGCAAAGTCTTTCTCTTTATCACATACCATCAAAGAATTATTTTTTTGAGTCTATTCTCAAATTGAGCTGTAGCTTCTATGAATTTAACCTTGAGCTTCTTATAAAATGCCATGCTTCATAAAATGTTTGTATTTCACATGGTAGCATTATCTTGTTTTGAAACACCACCCACCCACCTTACTTTCTTAATACTTTTTAGTTCACTTTTAAAAATATGCTTTATGAAATATTTCTTTAAATTATTATTTGAAAAAAAAGTAATAAACTTTTCAATTACAAGTGAGAAATATCATGCACTTTTTTTTTATGTTTAGGGGTTAGACTGTGATACACTTATTGTGGTTTAATAGCACCTTCACTCACAATTGCTCCCATTGACTTTAATGGGAGTATTCATGGGGTAATATTCTGTGCAATGAGGGTAAAGCTATCGCAGTCTAGTCTGGCCCTAGTGAAATTCCTGATCCTGTAAAGATTTATGCAGATGCTTAACTTTGTGTACTTTGAGCAGTTAAGTTTCAGTCAATGTGACTACTCGTATGTATAAAGCTAAGCCCATATATAAGTCTTTACAGGATCACCATCTAAAGTTATACATAGTCATTACTTCATAATCACATAGTGCCATATGATGCCATGACTTTCATACTGAAGAACTTAATAATGTCAATCAAAGTTAATGTTCTAGGGTAAAATTTTCAAAAGTGCCTAAGTGATGTAGTAGACCTAGGTCTCATTGACTTTCACTTTAGTACTATTGGTATCACAGGTGTGTATGTATGTATGTTAAATGATATAAAATACAATGTGTGAATGTTATATTATTTGTATTCCTTAAACAGATTTAAAAGTAACTGTATCATTAAAAGGACCAGGTAAAAATGGGGACATTTATTACATACATATCCTGCCTTTACATGGTATTTAACAATTATACTAAATTATCAACACTTATCGCAAAAGTGAAGAGCATGGACAACAGCATGACTTTTATTACTTATCCTTTAAGCCAGTAGATTTATATTCTCTCTAGTTAAAAGAGTTTCCTCAAAAGTACTCTGAATTGTCTTCAAATACTCAAGAAATAACATCCCTCTCTCTGATTTTTTTTTTAATTTCTCAGACTAACTTTATTGCATGGTACCCTCTCCTGCTAGGTAAAGCGTACAAAGATGAAAAAGCATGAAGAATAGTAAACAACATAAAGCCTGTACAATTATGTATTTATTAAAGACAAACAAGGGCTAAGTTGAAAGGAGCACTCTGAGACCTCTTAAAAGCCTAACTGTTCAAAAACATAAAGGATCAGGGAAACAGGGCTTGAGTCTGAGATGGAGAGATGATTGTATCACAAGATAAGGAATTGCTGCTGTTTAGTTGTTTGAAACTAAAATATATGAGATACAGATGAACCGTGACAGGTTCAAAAACCAGCAGAACCACAATAGTTGTATTATGTAATGGAAGTGGAGAGGCCTCACCAAGAAACTCTGAAATCCCTTGGGTTCATGGATCTGCACACCCTGGTGGCCTTTTCAGAGGGACCACAGAGCGGAGATTTGTGGACAAGCCAAAGGACTGACAGAGGATATAGCTAGTGGATCCAAAATCCAGTAGCCACAAGCCCATTGTAGACAGGGGGTAACAGTGGCCCATAGCTGTAACTATCAGACCATGAAGTATAGTAACGACTAAATTCCAGAAGATGCCTCACTCCCTGTCTCTGGGTTGGTGGATTGGGTTTCTGTTCAAAACCTGTTATCTTACGCTTTGTGTAGGGGATCAAAATTTAATTCTAAGTGGGTGATGGGAAATAACAAACAAAATTGGGAATTACCTTCCTTTTGGATTAACTAAATTTTATTGCCCGTGTTTCGGTTCTGTAAAACCCAGGATGGGTCTGGGACTCACCTTATCTGAAACCCAAGGACTGAGTAGGGGAATAAATGGTTTCAAGTTGCATCGGTGTCTATTTCAAATAGAAATTATTGATGAACAAAACCAGAAATGTTTCTGATTTTGCAAACCCTTGTCTTTTGTTTTATTGGGTCCAACAGAGTCCAGTTTTCTCTGAATTCCAAAATTCCTCATTTGTGAAAGGGATTCAGAAAAGTGTTTCCAATTCTGGCCCATCTGAGTTAAACAATACATGTAAATAGCAGCAAGTGAGCCTGAGTAGACGTATAAGGAAATCTAATTTATAAATGGGCAGTGCTTACATCTGAACGGCTTATAAGTAATGTACATACAGTATATGAATCAATATGGCGATTAGATGTGCTGAGCCTCAATGGAAATTTTGACCGAATGAAGTCTTTTACACTATTTTCTGGGGCTGCAGCATCTGCCACTTGTACAGAGGAACTATATAGTCATACATGAGGCACCAAAGTTTGTCTCTAGAATAAGTTAGAACTAGAATAACTGCAACATCTCAGATATTACTGTGTAATAATTGATGGTAAATTTTAACTTTTTAATGGCTACAGTTGTAACTGAGGAAAGTGTTGACCGTTCTCCAGACAGGAAAAGCACATTCTGGACCTCATTCTTATTTCCCTTGCACTGAATTTACTCTGGTGTAACTCTGTTCACTTCACTGGAAGTCCTTTTTGATGGAGGCATGGGCAATATCTATTCGTATCTCTTTCACTTGCTTTGATTACAGAGAGAACCTACAGATCGCACATACATAGAGAAGTAAACCCCCAAAAGCTATAAAGTGGGATTTCTAGAGGAACTAACCATTTATCTAACTTTGCTCCCACTGAAGCCCATGAGTATTTTATAATTGACTTCCACAGGAGCAGAGTTAGTTCAATGCTGAGCTATTTCAAAAATTCCATCCATTGTTCTTCAAACAGTTAGCATAAGAGATACCAGTATTAAAATGTTTGCCTAAAAATAAAAAATAAAATCATTTTCCTTCTGGTTGTTTTATCTCTTGTGACCCGCAGGGGTCAGATCAATCATTGGTATCATTTTTTCTGTTCTTTTTCCTTCATAAGTATTATTTATAATTTTTTCTCTGGTCTTTCATGGCTTATTCTGCTATTGCAGATTTTTAATGATATTAGTGTTAATGTTAAATAGATCATAGGAAAACAAAATATCTAAAATTTGCAATGAGAAACATTTGATTTCTTCTTTTGACAGACACTTAACCTCAAAGAAAAGTACTTAGCTTTCCACTTACCTAAATATTGTATGTACGGGTTCTTATTTTTCCACACAGAAAATGATCGATGAAATTATCAAAGTCCCTACCTCAAGAAGTACTGCTCTTTTTCAGCTCATAATATTATGGTTATAGATTTGGCCATATTATTCTAGTATTTTAAGATAGAGTAAATTTTCAACTTTACCATATTTTTCTACCATTTAGCCACTAACTTTTGTGTAGTCCTGCTTAACTGAGATTCAGAGAGTGAAAGAAAATAGAAGACTAAGGAACAAAAATGAAAAGGGTGGGTCAAGAAGCAGGATATATTGATTACTTAAGGCCCAGCAATACCTCTTCTCAAGTAGTTTGGTATTATTACACACATTAATATTCAGAGTGAAATCTTACCTTCATTTTAGCTAATGGGAGTTTTGGCAAGGACTTCAGTGGGGCTAAAGTTTCACCTGGGGAATCCAGGATGCCCAATTTCCTGTTTATTTGAGCATTAACAACATTGAATGGGAAAGGAAATGACACTACCCCTTGCCTGTAGAAGATATTCCTCCAAGTCAAAGTTGAGGCACATGGCTGGCTAGTGTGGAGAAGAAGTCTGTTCCATAGCTATTCTGTGGATATAAGGGTGACTTCATTCGCAGACATGGGAATATAACTGCTTTCACAAGCACCACATTCATTCTGAGCCCACTATGCTAAGCTGCACTCTGGGACTATCACTGAACTGCAGCAATGTCTGTACAGGACATAAATGTGAAGCAAGCTGGTCTGCTCTTGATTCAAATCCTGGGTTGTGATGTACTATCTTGCAGTGTAGACGAGCTCTAAGTAGTCTAATTAATATCATGTTGTGGACTAAATGGAATTAAAGTGGTGTAAGATGTGGCATCCTGGCACTGGTGTGAATACTTGACAGAATACCATCAACTTGCAATGTCCCATTAATTTTAGTGCCACTACTTACATAGTAATAAGCTTGATTACGAGTGAGAGAATCTAGTCCTTTATTGTTAAAAGGAAGGAAACCTATATAACAAAATTCACACAGTTGTTCACTAATGCTAGTGCTAATGCTTAGGGTCAGAGTCTGATACCATTACTCTTGCTGACTAGTGCTTTATTCCATGAGGAGTCCCACTAACTTTGATTAGGACTGAGGTCCTAACTCGATTGAACTGACCAGGATTACTCATGGAGTAAGATGCTACTCAACATGAATAAGTGTGGGAGAATCTAGCCTGGCCATTAGTAGCAGTCCTCAACTGCCTCAGTGAATTCACTTTTTCTTTGTGCTCTCCAGTTATGTTAGCACAGAATTACCTCAGACACCATCTCTTTTGGGACCTCTGTCTGAGTGTGACAGACGTGTACAAAATTATTTACAAATTTCTAGAAAGTGTACAATATTTGCAATTGCTACATGTCAGCACTGAGAGCTTAATTTTTATTTACAGTAATGCTCCTTTGCTGTGCTCTTGCAGGGAAAAGGGGACTTCATGTGAGAAAAAATTACATTTATAGCTTCTTTATGCTGCCAAAGTAGTGGAAAGAGGCCCTTAGTGTAAATGAGAGTTAGGCCCTGAGTTTCTAATTTTTCTCCCTTAGTCATACATTCCCATACCTATGAGACACACTTTCAATTTACTGAAAGTACAATCCTCACTGAGCTTTGTGTTTTGTGAGGCTCTAATCATAGCGTTGCTTTAAAAAAATTCTCATAAAAATGATTGCTTCCTTCATTACATCTTTACCCGCTTGTTTCAGTTCTTTTCTGTGCCTCATACAAATAGGTTTTCCTTCTTATCTTTTCCCCTCCTCTTACATCCCCTCAGGATTTGACCCTAGACCACATAGCTGAAGTCTGACAGTTCACCCCAGGACAATCCTTGATTATGAAGCAATGTCAGAGTCAAAATCCAGATCCCTAGCGTGCAGGGTAGTGCCTTTAAGTGGCGCCTGAGGTAATATACAGACTATTTAAGTACTTCCTCTTGCCTCCGTCCACCCTCCGAGTGAAATATCTTTTCAGTGAAATAAATTTTGAAGGAATTCCATTTTGATCTGGGAGACTATCAAATACAGGTAATATATTTGTAGATTTAAGCTATTTAAAATATAAGACTATCCATGTTAATGATATGCAAATACTCCTGACTTAAAAAATACCGTACTGCTCTCCTACCCCCACCTCAGAAGTACAATTAATGAAAGGTATTAATGAAAGTCATGGTCCCTATTTAGGAAGTGATTCATCTTCAAAAACGTCAAAAGATACGAGTATTTTGGAGACAGAAGGCATTACAGCTTTTACATGAATACAAAACATTCCTGCCGCATATGGTTAGAGTATAAAAATGTTAATAAGATGATTGCTATCTACAATATATGTGGATAAATACAGCTGCCACAAGGCAATAATAGGAAAATATGCCCCAAAAAACAATTTTTGAATTTGCAATACACTTTTTCCATTCTTCTCATTCTTTAGACTAAAAGCAGGTATTTTGCAGATGATCAGGCTTTCCTGAACTCATGGGTCAGATACTGAGGGACAGTGTAACCATTGCATGCCAGGTGTTCAAAGCTGCCATTATTCACTCCACAACAAAATGAAACCTTGCATTTACTTTACTAAGACAGGCCATCTGTGCATCATTAAGTAGATTTTAATACAATGCTGAGGAACAGTCTTGGTTTTACATGTGGCTGCAAGTGTATCAGTGCTGTCTGTGAGAGGTGACAGGGCTACCAGAAACTGTCCTCTCCCAAATGCTTGCTACCATCCAGAGAGGCACCCAAAGCACTTGACAAACATGAATGTATTTTAGCCTTACAATGACCCTGTGAAGTAGATATCACAATCTCCATTTTACATATGAGGAAACTGAGGCATGGCACCATTGTGGGACTAGCACAAATTCACACCAGAAATCTATGGTGGAGCAGGGGCAAAACCCAGGTCACCTGACTCCCAATCCTATACTTCAGCCACAATACCTTCTTTCCTCCAGCATTGTCTTTTTCCATTAAGCAAATATTGATTTGCCTCCCGTGCTTGAAAATGGAATAGAAATTAACATAGCTCTTTTTTCGGTTACTTCATTATTTGTGGATCCTGTGGGAACAGTATTTATTAGTTACCTGTCTTTGCTTATCCAGTAGGGACACTGAGAACATTTTTATTTGTTTATTTTTGGTATGTGTTAAAGAGTGGCTATTAAAAATGTTTCTCTGTGACAAAGTGACAGCTTTTTTCTTTAAATATTTAACCTCAAGCAGATTTTCTAGACTCCAACATTTGAAAAAGAAAATACACTTCAGAATGAACAGGACTAGTACACTCAGAGATTTTATTACTTGTTTTTTTGAGTATCCTGCTCCTTATTATAATTATCTCTTTAATTTATGATAGTGACCACAGTGTGTTAGGTGCTTTCCAAATACATATGAGAGGACACAGTTCCTGCTTGAAACAAAAAACTTTCAAAATCAACATGTTATCTAATTTGAAGTCATCATAATGCTTGAAGTAAGGAATGAGGAGTATCCAGGGAGAGACGAAAAAATATAAGGGAGTCTCCATAATGAGAGCTGGAGGTGGAGCAGAGTGTACTGGAGAATTACTAATATACCTAGTATTAGCCCTGAAAAATCAGCATTCTACTTATAGAATATGTACAGTCAAGAGATAGGGGACATTCCTCAATATATTCTGCTAATTTTGAAGATTGGGACAAAATTACATGAGAGTATCCAGTAACAGACCCAAATGTTATAATCTGAAGTGATCTTTGTGAGACCACATATTCAAGTAGATACTGAATGGAAGTCAGGAGAGCTGGAGTCTCTTTTCTTGACTTACTATGTGATGTAGAAGAAGTCACTTAACCACTCGACCTCGGTTTCCACATCTGTATAATGGGAGTATTAATACATACTCTCCTTTGCGTGAAGCATTTTGATATTTACAGAGGAAAAGTGTTAAGAACACTGATCCAAAGCCTTCTGAAATTAGTGGAAGGCCCCTGATTCTGCTTTCTTTACTTGCTGACTTACTTTTCAAGTTGCCCCACTGATCTCAACGGGATTACAGAAGGAGTAATAAATTACTTGACATAAATCAGTGTAGCAGAATCTATTCCTAAATTATTATTGTCATTGCCGTTATATAAGACTGTTGATAAGATTGCAAATTCAGTTTGAATTTACAAAATAGCAATACAATATATGCATGTCTGTTTTGTCTGATTATTTGTAATGTTTTACAAGATCAAAGTGAAAACTTAGATGATAGAGAAGAAAAAACCCAGTATGTTTCCTTAACACCAAAGAACAAACTCTGACAGAAACAAGCTTTTAAAAAAAATCTTACTTCTCTGAAGATAGATGAAAAAGATCAGGAGTAACTATGTCTCATTAGCAGTAAATATAGTCTGTGGCAATCCATACTAAATTTGAGGTTGTATCTTCTAAGAAAATATTAGGCATCAAAGGTATTTAGTTACACTGTTTTCCAAAATTTTTAAAAGTGTTTAATTTTTGTTCAGGCTAATAAATGAAGTTACACTGACTTTTCTATGGAATTCTAAAACCTTTCTTTGTGAAATATAAGGTGAGAGAGGGTTGTAAGATGAATGACAGTTCGGTTCGTTATTCAACAAACAGCACAACAAATAAAAGGTGTATTTTCAGAGCACACTTCATTTTCTTTTGCTTGAGATTATACAGCCTCTTTTTGCTAAAAGACATATTTTTTATTAAGATAATATTTTTTCCTAATCAATATTTTTTTAACCTCTGGGTTATTACTTTCTCGAAGGCACTTTTTATTTTATTTTGTTCCCTAAATTGGTCTATGTAGTTTATGAGAAATCTGCAGAACAGACGTACACTAATGTTTACATTAAATTTTTCACGTTATTTACTGTGGTTGGGCAATGTTTGTCTTCAGCATGCTTTGCAGTTAGGCATCAAGCACTTGAAATGTGTGTTTAAATATAATTGGGAGAGGAGAGAATAAGCCATTGGCAAAATAGTATCACATGCACTATGGACTAATGGTTAAAGCAAAAGAATAGGAGCTAGAAATGTGCATTCTGTGCCTCCTGCCTGTGCCACAGTTTTCCTGTATGAACTTGTGCAAGTCACTTAACCTCCTTGTGCCTCAGCTCCGTCATCTGTGAAAAGGGTCTAATAACATAATGCCATTTAACTATCTTTCTAAAGTACTTTGAGATCCTCAATTGAATGGCCTATGCACCTGCTAAATATTGGTATATGAAATTCTTCTGGTTATAGAAAATAAATTGGCTGCTCAGATTTTTCACCTTTCTTCTTCTTTTAGCACAGTAGAGCTGCAGAAATTCTAAATAATTATTTCCATATTAGTATAACCTATCCTAGTGACTCTTTCAAACCCATCCTTCATCCTTTCGAAGCTGTACTTTTGGAGCACACTACAGATGAAATTCTTAATGAAGCAAAAATCCTACTGACTTGAATAGAAGCTTTGCTGGCTAAAGAACTATAGCAGTGGCTCTCAAACTTTTTTACTGGTGACCTCTTTCACATAACAAGCCTCTGAGTGCAACGCCCCGTATAAATTAAAAATACTTTTAAATATATTTAACACATTGTAAATGCTGGAGCAAAGCGGGATTTGGGGTGGAGGTTAACAGCTCACGACCCCCCTCGTAGTAAACTCGCTCACGAGCCCCCCCCCGTAATAAACTTGCGACCCCCTGAGGGGTCCTCTCTCCCAGTTTGAGAACTCCTGAACTATAGGACTTGGCCCTACAATGTCTCTTATGGAATAGCCCTCCTGCACCTCTCATACTGGTCATCCAGTCCTGAATGTATATCCTTTAATCAGCTGGAAGCTGTACATCAAAACAGAGCCTTTGATGTTTTATTATTTCTTGTGCTCTGGCCAATACAGAATGATGAACACTGTTTGAAATTGCTGATGCTGCTGAAAAAACATACTACAAAATATCTCTTGCTATCTTTTGTACTTGATTACCAAGCTAAAGGCAAGACTTCATAATAAATGGCAAATCATGATCACTCCCTTTTGTATATCTGTCATCTATCTTGTTAAGAAAAACTTGAGCAACTTTGACACTGTTGAGAAACATAATTCAATCCAACTTGTAAAACTTTTAGTTCGCTCTCTCATTTGGATAACCTGCTATCAAAGTTATCCACAGATCCCCCAGCTTTTCAATGTGTGCATTCCTTTTTTCTCTGATATGCATTACTCTATTACTTCTTTGTATCGCTACCATAAACCTGAGCACTTATGTTAAAAAAACAGAAGCCTTGTTCTGATCTCATGCTATTTTCTATCCACTTGTGTTGTTATGCTGCACCCATTCCCTAAGCTGGGCTCACTTCCTTAACTTCAGTAGTCATTTCTGATCTACCTCTGTGTTAATTGAGCCCATTTTCTTCCTTTCTTTCTTTTAAAAATGATTTATTTATAAATATTTGAAATTTTCCAAAAGTAGAGTCATAGACTTTAAGGTGAGAAGGGACCAATATCATCGTCTAGTCTGACCTCCTGCACAACATAGGCTGCAGAATCTCACCTACCCACTCCCGCAACAAACCCCTAACCTATGTCTGAGCCATTGAAGTCCTCAAATCATGGTTTAAAGACTTCAAGGTGCAGAGAATCCTACAGTATGTGACCTGTGTCCCACACTGCAGAGGAAAGTGAAAAAACCCCAGGGCCTCTGCAAATCTGCCCTGGAGGAAAATTCCTTCCTGACCCCAAATATGGCGATCAGCTAAACCCTGAGCATGTGAGCAAGACTCACGAGCCAGACACCTAAGAAAGAATTCTCTATTGTAACTCAGATCCCACCCCATCTAACATCCCATCACAGGCCACTGGGCATATTTACCGCTAATAGTCAAAGATCAATTAATTGCCAAAATTAGGCTATCCCATCATACCATCCCCTCCACAAACTTATCAAGCTTAGTCTTGAAACCAGATGTCTTTTGCCCCCACTGCTCCCCTTGGAAGGCTGTTCTAGAACTTCACTCCTCTGATGGTTAGAAACCTTCATCTAATTTCAAGTCCAAACTTCCTGATGGCCAGTTTATATCCATTGGTACTGAGCTTAAATAATTCCTCTCCCTCCCTGGTATTTATCCCTCTGATATATTTATAGAGAGCAATCATATCCCCCCTCAACCTTCTTTTGGTTAGGCTAAACAAGCTGAGCTCTTTGAGTCTCCTTTCATAAGACAGGTTTTCAATTCCTCGGATCATCCTAGTAGCCCTTCTCTGTACCTGTTCCAGTTTGAATTCATCCTTCTTAAACATGGGAGACCAGAACTGCACACAGTATTCCAGATGAGGTCTCACCAGTGCCTTTTATAATGGTACTAAGACGTCCTTATCTCTACTGGAAATACCTCGCCTAATGCATCCCAAGACTGCATTACCTTTTTTCACGGTCATATCACATTGGCGGCTCGTAGTCACTCTGTGATCAACCAATACTCCGAGGTCCTTCTCCTCCTCTTGTTACTTCTAACTGATGAGTCCCCAGCTTATAACAAAAATTCTTGTTATTAATCCGTAAATACATTATCTTGGATTTTTCACTATTACATTTCATCCTATTACTATTACTCCAGTTTACAAGGTCATCCAGATCTACTGGGATAGTGTAATATCCCAGTAGTAACTGCAATGAGAATTTATACAACTTAAAGGTTTTTGTGTGTGTTTGTATAAATAATAAGACATGCTTAAAAAAAGTACTAGGCAGGTTTTTAATTGTGAGATCTAGGTTAAATAGAGTAGATAGAGAAGTCTCCAGCACAGTTCATGGCACAAAGATTGGATCTGGATCCAAACTTTTCCAAAGTTTAGAAGCATTCATATTTGGAATTTTGGTTCAGCCCTCTATAAACAGAGGGACCTGCCTGGAAATTTGGCTTAGGTTTCAGAGTTAAACTTTTCCAAAGTCTGCTGTTTGTATCCAAGATTTTTATATGGGCTCATCTCTTAGAGCATGAAGTCATTGGAGCCATCAACTTCAATGGATGTTGGGTCAGGCCATAAGATAATATAATAATTAACCACATTCATAATGAAAATGATTGTGTGCCCCTCTTGCCACCCCTTTAAGGATGCTTAATTGTGTCAAACTTGAACAAATGACCAGGGAGTGAGATAGTCTATTTAAAATTATCTCTGGGGCAGAATGAATTCATCAGTATAGCATGCGGTATCATTGGTATTCATGGCAGGACAAAGAAGTCACTAAATCACTAGTGGGCAAAGGTGGATTGATTGCTCCAAATTCAGGAAATTACAGTCTTCCCCAAACTCCCTGTGTTTCCAAATACGACTAAGCTCTGATCTGATGGAGAAAAAGCCACAGATTCAGGCTCTCACAATGGTCCTTCAGTTCTACATTACTTGTTGTATTACACAGTGTAGTGACTACTCTGAAGTGCTGGCAGAGTTACGTAAGCATTTAAAGGATAATGGCTTATAAGGTAAGGCTCTGATCCTGTAATGAACACTACACGTGAAGACTCTTTTATCTGCATGGAGCCTCCTTGAAATTAATGGTTCTCTGCATGGGCTCAGAAGTCTATATTGGACAGAGCTCCTTCCGGAACAGAGGCATCAGAGACCAAATTTTCTTAGCTCTATCCAGTCAACTCCTGTGTCATCACTTCCTGGGAGAGGTAGCCTATCTACTTCAGCCATTCCAGCTTCTGGCAGTAAAAGAAAGACTGAAGTTCTGAGCCCATATTTAGTAATGGTCAGTCCACCAGGGTCACCACTAGTAGATTGTAATATATGCTGGATACCAGTGGTTCCACCTGTCACAGCAGCCAGAGTTCACTAGGCTATAAGGGAACCTCAGAAGTGCCTCCTTTCTCCTGGCTAGGTGGAGTGGTGCAGGAGCTGCTATGGTAGCTCTGTGCCTTCCAAGGATCCCTCCTATCCCTCCCTCCTGTCCCTTGGGTGACTGGCTGATCAGGCTTTAGTGCTGGTTTACTCTGCAGGGGCATTGCAAAGCAGCTCCTATGCACCATACAATGAAGGCCACAACATTAAAAAACATGAATAAAGTTAAAATTATACCTGTTGTAAAAACTAGCAGTCTCATAAGTTAAACAAGATTTTCTCCTGTCTGAGGTTGGAAAGAATTTTTATAATGGTAATACTTCCTTTCTCCCAACATGTACCTGCCCTCTTTAAACTGTAAGCTCTTTGGAGCAGCAACTATCTCTCACTACACATATGTACAGTGCTTAGCACAACAGAGGTCTGATCTCAGTCAGGGCCTCTCCTGAGGGTGTGTATTCTGATGGATGGGTTCACCAGCCATGGAACAGAAATAATGCTCCAAGCATTCCTCCTTTTAAAGCCCTTTCCAGAAGGCTTTCTTTATTATACACAAAATGGTCCCAAAACAAAATCGACTGAAAAACACTGGGCAATAATCCCCAGTGGTTTTCTCAATGCTAGACAGCCAGTATGGGAGAAGGGACACTTTCTCCGTAGACCCCCATTTGCCCTTCCTTTTATAGTCTGCCAGTGCCTGTATCTTGTCACAAGGTAGTGCTACAGTAATAATAATAATAATAATTAATAAGAAATCCTAGTCATTTTCTTTTCCCACTTCTTCCCCCAAGGCATTCTGTTTACTCTGTGTCTGTTATTTAGATTTACTCTTTGGAGCAGTAGTACATTCTCCAACTTGGAAGATGTGGGACACAGGCGTCAAGTTTAGCATCTACGTGTTCTTCTAAAACCTTTCTTCCAAGCAAATCAGTGTGTGACGTACCTTCCAAGGTCAAGTTCAACTGCAGCAAATCTCCAGCTGACAAAGGTATATGAGATAACCGATAGAGGCACAGGCTATAGAATGAGAGGCTGCAATCAGTGAACACTAACCTACAACTTTCCCTTTGAAGCACTAACGCAGGAAGCTTCTGCAGTCGTCTAGGCTTCTCAGGAATTGTGTGATGTCTGTGTGTCTTTGTGATACATTAACAGAGACTGAGCAATGAAAATACATAGCAAGGGCCTGCTTTCACAATATGCTGAGCTGTTAAGGGCCATCAGCACCTCATAGGACTGGGTCCCAAAAGAAGCCATGTTTAGGGATTATCTACACTTGAAAATGTACTGAAATATCTATTCTGGAATACTTATTTCAGTATAAGCCCACATAGACACTCATTCTGAAATAAGAGTACCTTTTTCTGATTTAACTTAATCCATTTAGATACTCTTTATCTTGGCGGGAGGGAAGCAGGTTAAAGAAACAGGGATGAAAATCTGAGAGGCCCTTGAGGAACAATCTTGTGCCTCTGCTGACGGGAGCACAACCACCACGCTGCTTCACCAGCATATGTCTGTCTTCCCTTTGCTCAAGTAAATAGAGTTCTGCTAGCTTGAGTTAGACAAGCACGATTTGGATTTTTCTTTGGGCCTGATCTAAAGTGCAGGGAATGTAAAGAATGCCATCCACTTCTATGGGCTTTGGATCACGCCCTTTGTTACTAAGACGTGATATTGAGTTGATCATGTAAGTAGAACTGGTTTGTTGGGTGTTTTTTTTACCAAATTCAAGCAAATGTTGAAAACAGTTAAATATGTTTGTAATCAGTGTATCAGTCTTTACCATTCTGTTACCACAAAAAGCCTTGGCTTGCTCAAAGGAGGTGAACTTTGAGAATATAACAAATAACTTCCCCGTTCTATTTTTATGATATACCGTTTAACCCTGATGCACAGAAGCACTACTGTTTATCAGCGATAGATTTTTTTAAGTTGCACATTCTGTTAATGTTTTTTTCCTGGACTTGTACTTATCATTTTGGTCCTTTGATAAGTTAGAAAAGGGAGACAGAATAGCTCTTAATATACCCCCAGTTAGACACCTAAATAATGAGGCACTCAAAGTTAGTGGACAGATGCAGCAAAAATTCTGCTTCTAAAAAAGTAAAATGACAGTACGAAAGTCACAGTTATTATGAAAACAGCAAATACAGTCACTAGAAACTAGGACTCTCTTAGATCTAAAGATGGCTATTGTCCACAGGACAGGAAGGGCCATAATTCTTCTTTTGAAGTGGCAATACAAAAACTTTCTAGCAGTTTACAATTTGACTTTAGACATCCTCTTTATAATCCTCTCTTCCCTCTTTTCCCTCTGTACACAGTACAAACCATATTAAATGCAGAACCGGTTCACTGCAGATAATGGTGTTTTCAACAACCTTTAACCAAACACTACAGTTCAAAAAGCCTAAAATAATTGTGAATCTTGCACTTAAACTATTACAGATCTAGGAAGTAGAAATGTGAAACACACCAATCTGTGTTTGCAGTGGAAAAAAAATATTTAAATTCCAATCTACTATGCTTTGGTTAACAAAAATAATTACTTTATCTTACAAGAATAGCAGCCTGTTCCCTTCAAAAATCCCCAAAATGTCAACTTAAAGCAGGTCATTAAAAGAATGAATAAATAAATAAAACAAACCCCACACACAATACACGCCAGATCCTGTGATCTTGACTGAAGTGAGTAATCTTTACTCATACTGGTAAGTGTTGAAGGACCAGGTCCTGTTTCATTTAAATCTTATTTTTAATTTCAATCATACTTTCGTCTTTTGAACTTTTTTTCAGATGGCTTTCTGACCATCACAGCACACTTGGTGATAGACATAAAAATAGCAAAATGTTCTTTCAAAGTTCCTTGACTCTGCAGTTGACTTTTCATGCTACATGAAGTCCACTAGGGACTTCAGTATGACTGTTGACTTTACATGGAAGATGTTCAGATACTACCAGGGTGGGTGTCAGGATAAAAGCATAAGATCATTTTAAAGTCTTGGTTTGGTCTGAAGTCAGCTTTGTCTTTTTGGTGTTAATAAAATCCCTTCCTGGCCACTGGCATTACTACTGAGAAGTTTTAGGGTCTGCGGGTCAAACCAATATAGGATTATCAATGCCATTTCTCACTTTGGATGTCTCAAACAATAACAAAACCAAAAAGCTGCTGCTTCATTCAAAACACTTCAGGAAAATCCACTGAGTTGCTGGTCCAATAACTTTAGAAATGGTCATGTGATTAGTTCATCTTTTTCCTCAAGTGGTGGGTCATCATTTTTAAAATGTCCACCGAAATATTCAGTAGGTGGCTCATCTCTTCCTGTTGTTCAGATGATACAAATCTTTCCTTCTCCAAAGCAGGCGATGTAGGTGCCTTTTAAAACACTTCACTACTTAACTGAAAAAAACTGTGTAGCTGTCATAACCTATTCCCAGATTTGGACCCTAGCATCCAAAATATGGGGTCTAGCATGAAAACCTCCAAGCTTAATTACCAGCTTGGACCTGGTAAAGCTGCCACCACCCAAAAAATTAGAGTGTTTTGGGGCACTCTGGTCCCCCCAAAAACCTTCCCTGGGGACCCCAAGACCCAAATTCCTTGAGTCTCACAACAAAGGGGAATAAACCATTTCCCTTCCCTTCTCCCTTCCAGGTGTTCCCTCCCTGGGTTCCTGGAGAGATACACAGAAGTAAGCTCCGTGAATCTAAACAGAGGGATTCCACCCTCTCTATTTCCAGTCCTGGAAACACAAGTACTTCCCTCTTCACCCAGAGGGTATGCAAAGTCAGGCTAGTAAATCTAACACACACAGATTTCCCCCTGACTTCTTCCTCCCACCAATTCCCTGGTGAGCTACAGACTCAATTCCCTGGAGTTCCCCACCAAAGAAAAACTCCAACAGGTCTTAAAAAGAAAGCTTTATAAGAAGAAAGAAAAATACATAAAAATGGTCTCTCTGTATTAAGGTGACAAATACAGGGTCATTTGCTTAAAAGAAATATGAATAAACAGCCTTATCCAAAAAGAATACAATTTAACACATTCCAGCAACTATACCCATGTAAATACAAAAGAAAACAATAGAAACCTATGTTCTTCCTATCTTTGTACTTACAACTTGGAAACAGAAGATTAGAAAGCCAGGAGACAGAAAAATCCTTCTCATAGCCGAGAGGGAGTACAGGCAGAAGACAAGAACAAAGGACTCACACACAAACTTCCTTCCACCCAGATTTGAAAAAGTCTTGTTTCCTGATTGGTCCTCTGGTCAGGTGTTTCAGGTTACTCCTTTCCAGGTAAAAGAACATTAACCCTTAGCTATCTATTTATGACAGTAGCCCACTGAAACTTTTCTGAACCCTAGCAGAGTTCACTTCTTAATCTAAAGCAGAATTCCAAGGCTGTTGTGTTGGAAAGCCAGTCATTAGCTGCGTGTCACTCCCCTGACCGGTGGTAATAGTGATGTCAACATTGATTATGAATTCTGTTGCAGAAACAACTGATTCTCCCACAACAAATCTGCCAACCATTAGGAGTTATGAATGAACAGTTGCAGGTTTCTATTCAAATTTTGAATACATATATATATTTGTTTCTAAGTTATAAGTTTAGAGATAATCAAGGTGGGCTGGCAAAATAAGGAGGATTATACATGTCATCTAAATAAGGTTACTAAACTAGATCTCAGGAAATTCTGACTTCAGTGGGAATTGCGGGTGCTCAGCATCTCATCGGATTGGATCTATAATTCGAAAATCAACAAAGTTAATTTTGGGATTCTGAGAGATAGAACAGGATATTTTTATCCCTATTTTAACAGATGGAAATATACTTTATAATTTTTTGTATTGAGTAAAACATCATAAAACAGCCACAGTATTTTTAAGTCTGAAGCATCATAAGTATTGCCAAACTCAAGTTTTCAAAATCATGAGTTGGGCTACACCCCAGAACATCATGAGACTGACTTTAAAATCATAATTAAAGAACTATATATTGGGTTCTTTTATTTGTCTTCTGGATTTTGAGCCATTAGGTTTCTCTTGGGTCACATTGTCAAGTTTTTCTCTGTAACTATGAGGGCTAGAAAATCTTTTTTTTTTCCAAATGAAAGATTAGAGTTTCATGTAACAAGATGCAACTGACGAAGTGGGTATTCACCTACGAAAGCTCATGCTCCAAAACATCTGTTAGTCTATAAGGTGCCACAGGATTCTTTGCTGCTTTTACAGATCCAGACTAACACGGCTACCCCATCTGATACATGTAACAAGATGATCTCCATGAGATGGAAATACCACTTATTTTGAAACCCTTGATAAAATCATTGGTAACACCATCTCCTCTTCCCCTCCTTGCCACACATACTCTCAACAACACTGTTGTGGCACATATGTGTCATAAGATTTTTTCCCCCAAGCCTTGTTAATGTGTCTTCCAACACTCCTAGAAGTACTATTCACGGGTAAGCCAACATAAATATGTTATACTGTGTCACCGATATTTGTAAAATAATAACAGTCTGTACTTAATTAAAATCAAGGTCTAGGAGCCAGATTTTCCTGTTTGTCAATGCTCTAAATGACACAGAAGAGGGGAGGGCCATCAGGCAGCCACTTACAATTCCCTGATCCTGGGGGCTAGTCTGCGCTATCCTTGGCTGCTGTAAATTATGTCACTGGTGTATGGTCCCGAAGAGACCGTACCCCAGCTAAACATAGGTGTTGCATAGCTGACCCAACTGTATGATCCACACTTCCCCAGAAGCCACTTCATGCCAACTGCATGTGTTTTGGAACTCTGCAGCTTTGGAGGGGATGAGGTCTGAAGGAGTGGAACTGGGAACTACTTTTCTGCATAGCATGAGCCCCTCAGGATTAGGCAGGTGGTGGAATTTAATGCAGGTAGAACCTAGAGTGACTCCACCTCTGTTCTTTTTTACTCCTCAGAGAGAGTGTGGGGTGAGGGTAGTGCCAAGTACCAGGGGAATAGCCAGAGGAAGCATAAATACCTTAGTAGCCTCTCTTAATTGCGGTCACTTGTCACGGAAGAATGAGGATCCACCATTTTAAAAAATACACAGCGGTCTAGCTATTCTTAAGTCTAAAGTGGGTGGGAAATGCTGTCAAGTCAAAATGGCAACATTCTACACCACCTTTGCATTCACTTTATGCAGATATAAATGACTGCATGAGGTGTAGGGCAATGGAGACTTTCAGCAAGGCCTGTGCTCCAGCAGATTTGTGTGCTGGGGTGCAGTTTATGTTCCTAAGTGCTTTTCATTTATTTTTTAAATTTTAATTTAACATGCCAGTGGATCAGAAGGACTGATAGGAGTGATTCTCCCTTTATTCACCTTACAATGGTAGACGGAAGGAGGTCACAATGGACTGGCGAGAGAGCACTAGCCAGGCCTAACAGCCACTGCAGTTTTGTGTATTGACAGGGAGGTCCATTTATAGCAGTTTCTCTCCTTATGAGTGGTGTAAGTTTGCAGTAGATCACCGAGAGGAGTTCCCAGGAGATGAAGTAGGGCAACCTCCAGACCTCACAACTCTTTCCTCAAAATAGCTATAGCTGAGGTTACTGGAGCAACCAGACTGGAGTCCAGAAGACTCTGTGGCCTGCCCCAAACTGGACCCACCCACTGGGCCCAGAAGACTCCTCTTCCCCATTCCAAATAGGGAACAACAGCAGAAGCAAGGAGGAGTCTTTGCATCCTCCTGAGAAAATTATCAACTTAACTCTGATGCTAAGACACAGGGCATTTCCCCTTCATTTGCTGAATTGCCATTGGATGATATTCCATCTCCATCCTGCCCCTGTCTCAGCAGCACAACCGTTCAGTTGCCCAGCCTCACATTCCTTGCTGTACTATTTCTCAGCCTCCCTCCTGCCTCTGTCTCCTCTTCCTTTTCTAACTCCCTTCTCTTCCACTTCCTTTACCACTAACCAACTCCAACATGCCTTTTCTCAACTCCCACTTTAGCTCAGAGCCCCCCATGCTATAACTAAATTTGGGATATAAATAAAACAAATAAAGCAAATATGACAAAAATGCATCCAGCTAACATGACATGCTAATGACCACCCTGATCACATTACTTGAATGCTGTGTCCTTTCCACCTACTCTTCTTCTGATTCTTGTCTCTTTTGATGGTGAGCTCTGTGGGTCAGTGATTGTGTCTTACTGTGTCAGATACTGCAGCATCTGATACAATGGGGATGCAGTTCTAAATGGGGCCTGAGGGTACTACTATAATACAAACGCCATAGGAAGTGATGATAACAGTCTTGCTTTAACTGATTGATAGCATACATGGATTTCACAGCCTCCAAGACTTAATTCTTTTTTCACATAGGTCATAGGGTATGTCTACTCTGCACTTAGGCCTTGGCTACACTGGCGCTTTACAGCGCTGCAACTTTCTTGCTCAGGGGTGTGAAAAAAACACCTCCCTGAGCGCTGCAAGATACAGCGCTGTAAAGTGCCAGTGTAAACAGTGTCGCAGCACTGGGAGCACAGCTTCCAGTGCTGCAAGCTAAACCCCGTGAGGAGGTGGAGTACGTGCAGCACTGGGAGAGCTCTCTCCCAGCGCTGGCGCTGTGACCACACTCACACTTCAAAGCGCTGCCGCAGCAGTGCTTTGAAGTTTCGAGTGTAGCCAAGCCCATGCCAGCTGGCTAAGGGGCTGTTTAATTACAGTGTATATATTCAGGCTTAGGCTGCAGCCTGAACTCTGGGCCCCGCCCTGAACATTTACACTGCAATTAAACAGCCACTTAGTCCAAGACCCAGGAGTCTGAGTCAGCTAGCACGGGCCAGCCACTTTTTTTAACTGCAGTGTAGACATACCCTTGGTGTCCTCTGCTGGTCAATTAATGTAGACGGAATTCTATAGCCTTACAGGAATTATGTTCTTGCACTGCTAACTAGATCTGCCAGGGCAGCTGTGGGTTATGCTGAGTCTTGTATAGTCAGGTGTGCAGATGTCTCAGGCAGATGTCCATAATCTGAACTTCTGGAGTAGAGCAGGAAGGTCACTTGATTGAAAAAATTGACGAATTTTCATTGAAATTTCAAACTTTTTGAAGTGAGTGAACTAAGGAAGGGAGCAAATTAGAGAGGGTTAGGCAACTATCTAGGAAGAAAGCACAGATCTGTATTAGGATAAGGGGAAAATCAGGGAAAATTGAGTAGCTGGCTGGTGGTAGGGCTTTTCTGGGCTACCAGTATGAAACAGTAGCCAGTCTTCTTCTTCTCCTTCTACTGCCTCAGTGATGGGGTACTAAACTCCAAGAGTTGAGGCCTTTTGAAGCTGCTCACTCCATATTTCTAATGTAAGCTTTTCTGGATGGTAGAAATTGGTAAGCCAAAAGCATATTAGTCAAATCCTACAAGAGAAGTACATTAAAATGGACTGGAAGTTAGTTTTCTATTAGGCTCAGGGGAGCACTGATTTGAGGGCCCAAACTCTAGCTAAACTAGTGGATGTCTTGGCATGCATGTTAAAAGACCCTGGTTCTTCTTTATACTAAGGCTGCTTTAACCTGCTCTGTCAGGGCAAAAGGGCTTTTTCTTGCATGTAAGTTGCATTTGTTTTCTCTTTAAAGCCTCTTTGTACTGACAGAGTGATGTAAAGGGATCTTGGGTGTAAATAAGAATGAGGCCCCATGTGTTTATGTTTATAATGAGATGAACCATCGTACTAAGAAGTAAGGGTTGTTTGTTTATTTTTAAACGAAAATACCCCTTTCACTTTAAACGGTTGTTTGGTTTTGTTGGGGAATGTATAATGAAAAGTATGAATTTGCTCTGCTACATATATAGTATCAGTGTCTATCTCATATCACCTGCTTGTTTTCTTAACTCACAGATGGCTACGCACACTAGGGTTGCCAGGTGTCCGGTTTTCGATCGGAAAGCCCGATCAAAAAGGGACCCTGGCGGCTCCAGTCAGCACCACTAACTGGGCTGTTAAGTCTGGTTGGCAGTGTAGGCAGGCTCCCTACTAGCGACTCCTGGGAAGCTGCTGGCATCTCCCTCTGGCTCCTAGGCAGAGGGATGGCCACGGGGGCTATGTGCACTTTCCCCACCCCCAGCACCAGCTCAGCTGCTCCCATTGGCCAGGAACCATCGTCAGTAGGAACTGAGGGGGCAATGCCTGCAGGCATGGGCAGCACACAGAGCCACATGGTTGTGCCTCTGCTTAGGAGCCGGAGGGAGATGCCAGCAGCTTCGTGGGAGCCGCCTGAGGTAAGCACTGCCAGGAGCCTCTACTCCCTCCTGCACCCCAAACCCTAGCCCCACCCCAGAGCGCCCTTCTGCACCCCAAACCCTAGCCCCACCCCAGAGCCTGCACCCCCAACCAGAGCCCTCACCCCGGCCTACACCCCAACTTTCTGCCCCAGCCTGGAGTCCTCTCCTGTACCCCAAACCCCTCATCTCCAGCCCCACCCCAGAGCCCATACCCACAGCCAGAGCCCTCACTGCCAGCCCCATGCCCCAGCCCAGTGAGAGTGAGTGAGTGAGTGACAGAGGGATGGGGATGGAGTGAGTGGCGGTGTGGCCTTAGAAAAGGGGAAGGACAAGGGGGTTCAATTTTCTGCAAAAAAAAAAAAATTGACAACTCTATGTAATAGTATTAGATTAAACTCAATAAGAAATTTGGGGACTGTTCCTGCATTGCTTACGTTCCCAAAACTTTCACTGGTGCACAAGAAATGAAGAATTGGGCCCTGCTTTCTAGTTTTGATAGTTTATAGTGGGAAATCCATGATGATACATTTGAACAATGGAACAACCTATAAGCCATTAGCAGAATATTTATCTTTATTCCTAATATGAAATTTTTTTCATTCAATTAAAAATTAAAACTCCACAGTAATCATATAGATATATATGAGTATATGTATTTGTGTGTACGTACACATATTACCAAAATCCGCTTGTTCTAATTGTATTCTTATTTGTTATGCATTTGTACTGCTATCTCCTGCCTAGAGTGAAATTGATATAATGTGGTGTAGGACTCTCTATTTGATTACCAAATCTCATTCAAGCAGAGTCAGGTAACAAACCTCCAATGGACAGATATGTGTGAGTTTTCAATCAAATCTGACAGAAATTAATCTGAAGCTAACATTTCCCTCTGAGATATTTTTCTTGTCTGCTTGTGCACAAAACACTAGCCTTTTCCTTCTGGCACCTCTTAAAGAGGCCCCTGATTTTAAGGGAATAGCTTCTCCCTTGTTGTATAGTAATAGGGTTTGATTTTATATAGGACAATGTCTTTGAAACTTTCAGTATCCCACCAGTGAAAACACTTTTGTGTAAATTGGTTAGAACTGTAACATTAGTTGTCTTTTTTTTAAATCTGAAGGCATTTACCTTGTGGCTGCAGTCTGCTTCAGACATTTTATTTTATTTCTATAACATCACATGGTTACCAATGCACAATTTCTATTGTTTTGTCTGATGTATCTATTGTAGGTGCTTATTGAACAGGGGCAGAAGAAGGATAAAGTCATACAAAGGTTTGGGACTGATGTGTGTGAAGCTTTAGTAAGAGGGGGAGATATGTGGAGAAACTGCAGTTATATAGATCCATTAGCCTGTGTAAAGGTAGCACAGAGGTGGCGAGGAGTGGTTATGGAGAGTTTTCATTGCTATTGTGTTTCCAGATGCAGATTCAGTTTCTCCCAACCACTGCAGAGGATCTTCTGTTTACTCAGGTTGAGTACAGGGAATAAAGACTTGGTCCTTAATGAACAGTAATGATGCAGCAGACTACTAGTGTTTCTGGTGAAAAGACAGAAATTTGTTTGGCTTCATTCTACATTCTTAACTGAGAGGGGTTCATTGGGAGGGGTGTCTCATTCATCTGCACAGGAGGTGCTAAGTTACCGTTGTGCCTCCCTTATTCTAGGGTTGCTGGAGGCTGGATAGTGTGATGTCACTACCTCACTGTTGTTCTCCAAAGAGTCCTCCAACGCAGATAGATGTTAAGATCAATAGTCTTGGATATTTATATTCTTTTTAAAGCACAAAAATACATACAATAATAATAATCTTTATGGCCATCTTCATACATCAGAAAGGAGCGGAGAAGACCACAAATGTCCTTTTTTCTCCTTTGCAATTTGTTAGAACCTGCCCTCAGACTTGTGCAGAAGAATTAAATAAACACCAGTTTCAGCATTTAACTTCTAATCAGTCAGTATCTGCAATCCTTCGAAATGCGTGGCTTTCCAGTATCACATCCCATTTGTTTGAGTGACAGCAAAAGAGGTGGTACTTTGACCAAAAGGAAGCATGTCTAGCAACTGTAAAGTTCTTCCTTCAGTGAACATAAGTTACTGCACACCTTAGCTAAGATAACACACTCTTCAGGTAATCTACTACCTTTGAACTTCGATGGAACTCCCTTTGATATTAATAGAGTTGCATGCATGGGCTGTTGAAAATAAATGATGCTTAAAGAGACACTGTCAAGTAGTTTGGGTCCTAAATTTGGCAGGGGGAAAGGGTTTTGGGGGTGTTTTTAAACAAAGTGTTTACAAAGCCTAATATAAACAAATGATTTTATTGAGAAATAATTGAATTAAAATAGTTCTTGGGTGAATTTTATCATTCCCTTTCTGTGTTTCCAGTCCAAGTACTGCAGCATTGTACATTGGAACCTGAAAGAGAAACTGATTAGAAATATAGGGGACACTGACCAACCTATTTTTGTTGCCCAAGCTAAATGATATGCAGCACCAACAGCAGAAACAGTGAGAATCAATTCTGATTGTTAAAAGTCTTTCAATTGTATTCTCTATGGTGGTTAGTAACACAAGAGAAATATGTTTTTAATACACAATTTTTTTAACCTGACAATATCCTTTAAAAACACAGACCTGCAACCCTTATTCACGTAAGCTCCATTCATGTGGTTGAAACTACTAGCAGTGCCAGGGCTTTGCAGGACAAGGATTCTGGGTCCCATAACCAAGTGACTGGATTACACAGTACCATATAGGTGTTTTAATTTGTGACACATACAGTCTTGGTACATTTCATTTTTGACAGTCTAAGTATAATTTAGTCCAGGTCATCTTATAATTTGTCTGATGTAGATGTCTCAGTGGATTTGGTTCTCTCTTCATTCAGTGATAGCCTTACAAAAAAACCCCAAACCCCCTCCCCCCAAAAGTTCATCCAAAATGCTTCCCACGTTACAGAAATTTAAACACTCTCAGTTAATGCAAATCAACATAAATTCATTGATTTCAATAGCATTATGCTGATTTACACCAGCTGAGGGGTTGGCCCTTATTCTTCCCATTTAAGCACTATTAATTTTATGTGATTTTCATAATTGTTGAGAAGTATAGTCCATTGATACAAAACACTTGTAATGTTGCTTTGTTTTCTCCAAATATGGCTGTTTCTTTTCATAGCAGTCTCTGTTGAACAGTTTGTTTCCCATTCACCAACTAAGTCCATTCTGTTCCTGAGTGTTGGTAAACAGACAAGTGTTCCAGTGTAAACAGGCAATCCATGTCAAACTCTTCTTCACTGCTTTTCCATTATGCCATTATTTGGGTTTGTTCTTTTCATGGCACCTCTTCATCTGATACAGCGTACCTCTCACTAGAAGCTTATTAGCATCCATGTCAAGAAAATGTGTAAAGTCTTCCTCATTCAAGACTGATGGATGCAAACAGGCAGAGAACAGAAGCCACAAGCAATCGGTAGCATTTCACTGCCACAGTAATACCTCTAATTGTAATTGACAGGGTAATTAAAACCTAAAGATATGCCAACAAAGCAACTTGGATAACTATGATCACCCCATGAAAGTGACACGTCACACATTGTGTACAATAAGATTAAATTGGTTCTCTTCATTTTGTCTCACTTAAGCAACTGTCCCAATTATCTGCATCCTATTAAGCTTGCTTTGACTATAAAGATAAATTTAAAATAGTCTTTGTTTTTATTTAACTGTTTTAGAGTACTGTAGCTTCCTCACCCCAGATCAGAGTCATGAGGACCAAGCTGCCTGGGGACACTGGGTCCCAGCAGCTTTTCCACACATACAGGCCATACTACTACTCCTGGGGTAATTTTGTGCCAAAAGATTAAAAATTGTGCACACCATATTTCAAAATTCTGCATATTTTATTTGTCAAAATAACAATATAATCACACCGGTTTCGATAATTATGGTAGTTTATTTCAAAATACCTGTCCGCAAGTATATGTATAACAATACAGACAATAAAAAAGATTAAGGAAATGTTTTTTAGATAAACAGATTCCTTATTAATACAGAACTTTGAGTAATAATTCATTTAAACGACAATACTGAAACTTATTTTCCACCCCCCTCAAAAGCAGCGCAAAGGCTGGGGGGAGTCAGGAGTAACAGAGGAGCTGAGGGAAGTAATTGATAGGAAGCAGCCTGGGAGTGAAAGTGCAGGGTTGTTGGGTGTGGGTGGGAGAAGCATGGAACATGGGTTTTCTTGGTGATGGGGTGGGAAGGGATTGTTAGGGAGCTGGGGAGCTTCCTTCATGCAGACCCTGGCTGACCCCTAGCCTCTCCCAGTCAGGCACATCTGCCCCATCCCTGTGTGTCCCTTCATCCCCTTCCCCCATACCCTTGTGTCCCTGTGCCCCCACTCAGGCACCCTCTCCCTCATGTGTCCCAGCTTCCCCACCCCCATTCAGCTCCTGGCTCAGTGCTGTCACCCCACAAACTCCTGTACCCCTGCCCCAGTCTGTCCCACCATTAGCCCTTCTGAACCCCAGTCTGTGACCCCTCTGCAGCCCCATGTGTCTCACTCTGTCTGTCGTCCCCCCCGCCAAAACCCGTGCCTCTTCACTTGGCCCTGTGGGCAGGGCACTGTGAAGAGGGCAGCCTCTGACCACTCCCTCTCCGCTGCTGGCTGCTCCAGCCTGAGCCGGCTGCCCTCTCTTCTGGTGCCACAGCAGCCCCTGATGAGTGAAAGGTGTAATTGCAGCACAACCCCAGCAGAATCTGTTTTCTGCGAGGAAAAGAAATCTGCAAGGGACGTGAATTCTGCATGCATGCAGTGGTGCAGAATTCCTCCAGGAGTAACACCATTCACAGTCTCTTCATTACTCAGATCTTTTGACAGTTGAGCACTAGCTTCTCCAGAAGGCATCCACATCAGCAGCACAGTTGCACACTCCTCTTCCTTCTGGATCCTGGCCTGCCCCCACTTTCTGTTCCTGTTTCCTCCATCTCAGCTCTTTCCCTTATCCCTTCCTCCCCTGCTATGCTCAGTGCCACCCTGCTCCTGTCCTACACCCCCTCCCTAGTTCCAGTTCCTGTCCTTGTCCTCTCTGCTTCTCTCCCTCTCCACCTGCCAATGCTACTTGGGTAGCAGCACAGGAGAGAGGCTCTCTGCTCTGGTCCTGAGCACCACAGGGTATGTCTTCACAGCATTTTGGAGCAAGCCTTCCAGCCTAGGTTCACAGACTTGGGCTCACAGGGCCCACAGTAAACCACGCTCTAAACATGTCTGTGCAGATAGTGCTTTGGAGTTGCAGCTCAGGCTCTGAAGCCACCCCTCTTCCCAGCCTTTAGATCCCAAGCTGCAACTTCAAAGTGCTGTCCATACAGCTATTTTAAGAGTACTAGTGCAAGCCCTGCTAGCCCAGCCTGGGAGGCTTGCTCCAAAATGCTCTGTAGACATATGCACTGTGGCCCTTGGTAGCCAAGAAGGAGCAACTGCAAGAAAGTCTTGCTCAGCTGTGGACCCCTATATATAGAGAGAGATATACCTATCTCATAGAGCTGGAAGTGACCTCAAAAGGTCATTGAGTCCAGCCCCCTGCTTTCACTAGCAGGACCAAGTACTGATTTTTGCCCCAGATCCATAAGTGGCCCCCTCAAGGACTGAGCTCACAACCCTGGGTTTAGTAGGCCAATGCTCAACCCACTGAGTTATCCCTCCCTACCTTCCTCCTTCCTAAGTTGGAGCATGCTCAGTCACTCTGTCAGGGTGGTGCACATGCAGTTCAGTTGCAATAGGAGTTGTGAAGACATGGAGCATATTAAGGGCAAATGGAGTCTTCAGAAAACAGAGCTGTCAAATTCTAACAAGTCTCTACTGAATATACGCCAACTGCATATGATGGGGTCTGCTCTATTCACCCACTCAGCAGCGCCTCCTCGTGGCTCATCTGGGAAATTAGCTCTGCCTGGTCTGATGCCACATCCTGCAGTTACTCAATCTGTCCTTTCACTCACTTATTGCATGGCCTCTCATGAGCTAGGAGCTGCAGCACTTTCCTCTTCATGGCCTAGCCCTTCAACTGCATCACATTCAAGTTCTCCCCCCTTCCAGGGTATCATCAAAGTCTGCTTCCAGACTGCTTCCAACCACCCTAGATGGGCTTGTAGGGGAACCCAGGCACACCCTTTACATTGGGTTCCAGTCCCAAAACCCTCACCCCACCAGATCTGGGTTTTTACTCTCCCAGCCCTTACTGCTCCTTTCCTGGACTGCTTCCTACTCTGTTCTTACAGCTTCCTACCCTTCCCCCCTTGTATCCAGGAGTAAGGCTATGGGGAGGAAGCCTGCAGTTAACCAACTTCCTCTCTTTATAGAGCCCACTCAGCTCCTCCCCCAGCTGGCCTTCATGAGCAATTAGGTCCTAGACACCCTGGGTTTCCTCCAGGTGCAGCCCAAGGTTAAGTGGCCTACTTCACCCATTTCAGGCCTGTCTGGGATGACCACCCCATCACACTGCAGTTTTTCAGAGGCATATAATTTAAGCAAATTTGGGCAGATTTTCATGTGGGTAGTAAAAGGCACATCTGTGGTATAAGGGATTCTCCACCCCCTTACCAAATTTAAATTTCTTGTTGCAAGGCCTAGGGTGCTGGAGCAACTCAACAAAATGGCTGTAATAATTTTGTAAGGTTGGCAAAACAATGTTTTTCCCTTTGAGATGCTTTTCCTTAAATTCATTCATAGCAAGGGCTGAACTGTTTAAACTGAAACTTTAAACAAAAAGTCATCTTGAAGCAGACATCATACATAGAAAATTTCAGCCTGAAGGTTCAAGTTTAGCTAAATTATAAGCAATTGAAAGCAGAGTCTTACAATGGAAAATATTAGATAACCTTCACTATAAGCATTGCTATCAGCTCTGCCTATAATAATAATAATAGAATCATAGACTATTAGGGTTGGAAGGGACCTCAGGAGGTCATCTAGTCCAACCCCCTGCTCCAAGCAGGACCAATCCCCAGATTTTTACCCCAGTTCCCTTAATGGCCCCCTCAGGGATTGAACTCACAACCCTGGGTTTAGTAGGCCAATGCTCAAACCCCTGAGCTATCCCTCCCCCATTAATTCATTAATAAACATTACCTAATGAAACACCTTGCCATGTGCAAAGGTAGATAACATACAGGTCACCCCATAGACAAATGATACCAAAACAAACAATGAGTAATATTACATAATTGATATTTCATAGCTTTGGTCTAACCTGTCATCTGCTCAGACCTGATATTTAAAGTGCATGAGAACACTATGAGTTGACTACCAAGGAAGCACTTGTCTCTGTAAGATAACCCACTCTAATGTCGTGAGTTGCCTGTTTGTACCTATCTGTGGTATGTCTTTTTATATGACTGGTGAAATATGCAGACCTGCTGCTTGAGGGACTTGGTGAATATTAATGTGTATTGTTGTCTTCACCACACACATTTTTTTTGCCTATGAGGATGCCTTCAGTATTACTCCAATATGCTGTGTATTGTGTATGCACAATGTGCCTCTGTATTGTTCAGCATACGCTACTGTGAGGAATGAGAGGGGAAACAAATATGGAGTGATCATGGAGTTATTCATCAGTCAAGCACACTGTGAAACCACACCTACTTCCCCACATGCACACTGACATAATCACAACATTACCTCCATTAAGAGAAAGTTGGAGAGAGATATCCATGCTTGACAGGTATTACTATTTTCATTTTAAGCAGAGGAATTCCAAACCTCTCCCGTGTTTTTGGAAGAATACAGAATGGGAACTGTTTACACAAAAAGTAGTACAGTAAATATTGGTCAGGTGATTATATTGGTCACAAATAAAAATGTAAAAATAGTATCAGGGAATCATTCTATGCAATATACGAATCACTTCTTGCTTGTTCATATGTTGGCTGAGTTGCTTGAATCCTGTTGTTTCAGCCAAGTATTGTTAATTCCTCTTACAATAAAAATCATAATTTCTTTTGTGATCTACATTATTTCCAGTAAAGAAATGGCTAAAAAGAGCATTGTCCCAAACACCACAGGAAGATGCCTGGAATATGGTTTAACTATTAAGTAACACATCTGGGAACAGTCCAGCAATAACTCATCCAATGCAGGTCATTCTTCCTTTGTAATCTGTAATCTGTTCCACCTGGTGTCAGCGCCCCTCACCCAGAAAACCTGGTCTCAGCACTTTTATTTGGAAGCCATTGCCCTCCCCTCAGGTTAAAGGAGTGCGGAAGAAGGGTTTATCTCCTTGCTGCACCAGGCTTCAAGAGTCCCACCACCAGTCCTCACCTTCTTTAGGGGATGTCTTCTAATCTGCTTCCAATTCCAGTTTATCAGGGAACTGAGCTCGTAATTCAGTGAGTATCTGCACTGGGCACCTGCCAAGTTGTAAAAAAATGAGTTTGACAACCTAACCTATCCACCAGTCTGGTCTGTGGCATGGAAGGCAAAAAACCCACCCTGCCCAGGTCATTCGGGCAATGAAGGGAAATTTTCTCCTTAGTCCCCAGAAGGCTACTAGCATGGTGCCAATAGCAAAGCCCAAAAAACTCCATGAGAGATGGGGATTTTCTTCCCAGTGCTTTCCCTTGGAGGTCTGCCAGGGCCAATAGGCTTATGAAGCACCCCTCTGTCCAACCAACCCACAGAGCCCCCTCCTGCCTTCTTTGCGCCCACGAATAGGTGGGGGAGGGGGTTGCAATACTTAAAGAGGCCAAGTGTTTTCTTTCCTGGTCTAGCTCAGACAGTCCTACCTCTATGGCTGGCTGGGGAGGGGCGCTGTGTGGATTAATCAGGAAAGAACTACATAGGACTGTAAAAGCCAAAATGAGGCACAGAAAAGTGGCACAAAGAAATAAAGTCCCAAATCCAGGAAAAATACTAACTCTGTGTACCAGATTGACATATACAGAAAGATTCTATTCTCAGCCCCTGTAAATATGAAGATTAAGTTTAAATAAGAGGAGAATTTGGCCTATGGGGAAAACCCACCTCCCAGCTATATCTACAAACACAGATCAATGAAAATCAAAAGGCAAACTACAATATAAGTTGTGCTGCCCAGGCTGCACAGAGATCCATTGAAAATTTAGAGTTAAGCACATTTACCTTCAAAAGTTAAAGAACTGGGCCTTATGTATTTAACCTATTAGCTCTGGAGAGTAAAGGGCCAGTGTTCTAATGGTAGCACAGCTTGTTCTAACAAAGTTGTGCTCCATCGTGGCAGACAGAGGAAAAATAGTCCCCTTAGTGTACTGTTGCTGTAAGAAGCATGAGGTATCTATTTTGATTCTCTAAGGAGAACTGCTGTAAGAAGTTCTGAGTTAGCATTTAAGTAGAGGCTTAAAAAGACTACAGTGAAACTAGACAAGCCTACAGTCTGCTTAGCTATCAAAGGACTAGCAGTTCCCATTTCAAGGCAGGGCAAGAAAAGCAATAATACATTTTGAACAGAAGTGAATTTGTCTCTAAACCATTTTAATCATTACCAAAAAAATGACACTCTGCTGTAGTTTTTAAATTTATATTTGCCTCTTCCAAAACATCTATTCACCAGGAAGAAGGTACAGAGTTTATTAGACCATTGCTGTGTCAGTATCATCATGAGCAGATGTCGAAGAGTCCAGGAGCTGTGCTCAGAGACATTTTTCCAGCAGGTGCTCAATAGCAGAATTACTGCTCATTTTAAAAAATTCTTATTGTTTCACCTGAACAAAGGAAGAATGTTGCAGAGAATTTATCAGAAGATGAAAGGAAATAAACTTTTAAAGAGGGAGAAAATAAAGTTAATTAGAACTGGTATTGTTTTATTGTGTTTGGGGGCTGGGAGGTACTGCTTGTCCCAGATTTCATGGATCTCATGGGTCTACCATGTACATAGAATGTGCGGTGCAAAATCTCAGGCTAAATTCTGCTTTCAGTTACACTGATGTAAATCCAATAAAGTGAATGGTCACCTTGGATTTATACCTGTGTAATTGAGAACAGAATTTTGTCAGCTGAATTGTATTAATGTAAAGGGAAATGTCCCTGAATGAGTTATTACAATTATTAATGTGTTAATTATTTATATTGCAAAGGTGACAATCAGGACTGGGTTCCCTTTGTGCCAGGTATGGTGCAAATATATAAGAATGCTGTGCATGGTCCTGCACAGCAATGGATTGTCATCACAACACAACAAATAAATTATTCTCTCAATTACACCCAGGGAATTCCATTGACATCAGTGGCATTAAGAAGTTATAACGGAGAACAGAATTTATCTATTATGTAAACAACACAAGTTGTGATGCCGCATCACAGCATTGCAGAGTTTGTCATTTTTGTCCTTCAATTATATATATATAATTTTTTTTTGCAATGATGGGAATCTTAGCTCATTCTTCTAAATACTAACTTGAGCTCTGCTCCTCACCTAGGATCTGTACTATGGCATGAGCTACCTTGTTCCCTCACTTGTTATTTTCTTCAGTTTGTTTAGTGAGAATAGAGCTAAGTTACTATGTTGAGGAGAAAAGAGAATAGCAGTCAGGGGAGAAACGTATTATTCTGCCACCCCCACCGCCATCCCAAACACAAGAAGAAGGGGAAACACCATCAACAAGTGTCTGGGCATGGCCAGGGTTTGCCCTGGAGGTTGCACAGTGAAGTTGTGGGGGATGATAGCAATGGAGGTGCCAGGGTGGACCCTTCAGACCACAGGACAAAGTAGTCACATGTGAGTGGCAGATGCTTGCAAATGCAGGCAAACTTTGCTGAGGGAACAGGCCAAATGCATTAGAGAAGTGAGAAGAAATGATGGATGGCAGAGGAGAATCTCCGGGCTGTTAGGGTTAATACTAATGTCAATAATGGAGTTCTACTCAGAGACACCTAACAAAGGACGTTTTTTAAATAGATTTTCATTTACTAGAAGAGTAAATTCTAATTTTCATCAGTCTTTGTAAGCTGAGTGGCAGCACATTTCCGAATGTAATCAAAGAGTTCCTCCTTGCAGGTGTGTATATACTTGTGAGTGTGGTAGGGTCTTTGTGTGGTTTGCCAGCTAGTGTGTGTTTGCGTGAAGAGGGTGTCTGTATATCGGAGGGAGTATCAGCTTTGTGTGTGTGTACAAAGTGAAGTGTTTGTATTAATAAGGAGGGTGTGTCTAGGTCACAGTGTATGCTAATAAAATCCCCGCAAAAGTAAGTGTAAGCGGTTTGTTTTCTTAGAGACGTTATGGAAATTTGAAATGAGTGTGTACATTTCCGCTGCAGAAAGGCTCTTCCTGAAAAGAAACATAAAACAAACATCTTCAACTTGCCTTTCAGATTCCTGTTTGCCTTTAACAAGGCTGTTTTTGTGGAGAATGCTCAGGCAGCCCCCTCTGCTCCCTTCCCCAGTCACCAGCTATAGTTTATTTTACTCACACTGATTATACTGATGATGATTATGCCCTTTACAACAATAACTATTTTTTGAAAGAATCATCTTGAAGAATGAAACCGCAGCAAATTCTAGATTGACTAAAAGGCAACCCATGGTATTAGTTTGATGAGTTTTCTTCCATGGATAAGGAGGAACAGATAAGATTTCAGCATGAGTGGTGTATTTTAATTATGTTTAGAAATGAAATGCAGAGCAGATGTTGGAAGTACTATTTCAAGTGCTCCTTTCCAGTTCCAAAGAGGAAAGTTCCCGTGTTAATATTGCACGTCTTACAGTCCTTGATAGGAAGAAGTTTTTGTCCCATATTTTGTTTTTTTGACTCCTTGTATGTACCAAAGTCGAAATTCTTTTTTTGTATCTTCCACATTTTCTTTGAAATATGCTGGAAAACTTTATTTCTTAAGTGTTTACTTAGTAATTTTAAAATAACTGTAATAGAGGAACTGGAAAATGCAAAATCAAATTGGCACTTCTCTCTTATGTCCCCCACTTTCCCACAAACACTCACTGACATGCTGTTAAGTTTTAAGCATTCCTGGTGGTTGGAGTCTTAATTATAAATCATTAGAAAAATTAGACCAGCAAATTCAGGAAAAAGCAGGACCTGAAAATGTGATATTTATGCAATTTTCATCTTTCATGACTATATGTGTATTTTATGACTAACAAATTTATTTTGGAGATTTCCAAGTGGTTTTTCTTAAAGGCATAAGTGACATTACAATATCTTTTGAAAAAGAAAATTATTTACAAAAAAACTAGTAAGAACCTTGTTTTAACTGGAAAGGGTATGATACAAATATTAGATGTAGGTACTGCTTTTTACTCTGACAATTATTCAAAACCAGCTTATTTACAGTAGTAATGTAACTGGAATTTTAGAATGAGGACAAAAAGATGAAGCTTACATTTATGTTGAACAGTAATACTGCAAAAACGTATAAGGGCTGTTATTTTAATATATTGCCAGATAGCTGTATTGATCCTGAAAGGGTTAAAGTGCTACTGGGTTACATTAATGTCACCCTTCAGCAATCACTGGCCAATAATACATCAGCAATCAATGCTGTAACGTGTTGTTCATAACACTCAGCTTTTGGAGACAAGTGCATGATATATTTTGACAAGAAAGAAAAAAAAATAGTCTTGGAAATTCTTGCAAATCTTAACTCAGAAAGGAAGATATATGAAACAAACTGCTTCCATTAGAAAAAATGGTAATGTTTGCCATCATAAGTAACAACATTTTATGTCAGTTCAGCGGAGCAGTGAATGAACCAAAACTCTGCTAACCTTCAAAATGGAAAGGATTCTGTGAGTAGGATTTACATAGTTTGAATATTTTATATTTTTAGTGCTCATCACAGTTCACACAAACTCATACGTAAATATGTATTTCCAATCAGCAAATGTTCAATGGGTGATGGTGGGATACAATGGGGACTATTTTAAGCTTTTCGTTAAGGGCACCAGTTTCACAAACCCACCCCCCTTTTTTTTTCCTTCTAGTTTTTACTCGTTTCAGATTACTTGTATATGGACATAAGAGGCACAGAAAGACTGTTCACTTTGACAAAAAAGAAACTTAAAGAAAACCCACAGAAGAATAACAACGGAGAAATAAAGAGAGAGAACACAAAGGGTTAAAGTTCTGACCACTGTATCCATACATAAAATTATATATCACATTATCTAGAAAGTTTAGGCTTAAAAAAGAAAGCATTAGTTTAAAATACCTCTTAGGTTTATTAAATCTTTAGGCTGAAGATTACAGCAAGTGTTTTGTCTTTGGTGAGTAGCTGTTTGTCTCACTTTATTTACTTGGTATTGGGTATTTGTCAATGTCATTTCATATCTGCAGAAAATTCATGCGTTGTATGGAAGTATGTATGTGTGTGAGTGTGCTGAAGGTCACATGACTATTTCATCCTATTTGGTGGAGCAGCTTGACTTTTTTCCCTTGCTTTTGGTGATGGTTGTGAGTGCAGAAGTTGATTGACAGATGCATGCCAGAAACCCCCATTCTCTTTTTCAGAGACTACATATGATGGATTGCGATCTTTCAGCTCAGCAGGACACAGGGACCATGCAAGCTGTAATTGGTCAGGTATGGAGTCAGCCATTTCTCAACTCCCCTTTTATTTTTTTCACAAGGGTCTAACCATATGATTCACATAATTCATATTTACAGTACCATCTTTCTATCTGTATCTTCAGCTACCAGCAAGTGTAGTGCTGAAAGTGAGAAAGGCAAAAGACCATATTAATCTGGCCAGGGAATCACTAGTTAAACCTAAAAAGGTGATGCTTTGCTTTAATAATCCCAGTTTATAATTTAGTCTGAGCTTTGTCAATATTTATTTATTAATTTACCTTTGTATTTTGTCTAAATATACTGAAGTAGAAGAAGTGAACAGTAAAAGTATTATGTTTACTAATGAGTTGCTTCATATTCCTAATGCTGTTCATTATTTCTATATTGGCTGTATTTTTATACTAGAGGCTGTGGATTTTTTTGCTTTTACTCCTAACCCAGATAATGTGTGATTGAGCTTGGTAAATGTAGTAGTCTTTGCTGCTGCAGAGGGGCAGCCTGCAAATTAAACACTGCCACAATCTGAAAGGTCCAGGTGGTCTGCTCGTGCTTCCTAATGCAATCCAGCACAACAGCTTTAATAAACAGCTCTATTTAGTTCTCCCTCCCTGTATCCAGGGAAGTGAACTGGTCTGGGGCTGCTGTGATGAAATGCCAGAAGAATATCTCTCTGAGGCCTCACAAGCTGATTTTTAGAGCTTTTCCGTTTTGTCGTCTTTGTCTTCCAAATGGGTCAGTGAGTCCTTCTCTTTCTGTTTTGTGATTTCTGATAAGTCTAGTTTTATGTGTGTGTGTTTTAAATGTTCTGTTTTGAGCTTAACCAGAAGAGAGAAGAATCATTGTCTTTTCATTTGCCTTCAAATAATAACCTGGAGTGGTGGTGAAAGAAATGATAGTGTCCTGCTGTATAGGAAGGGCTGTTTCCCTATGAGTGCAATAGGAGTGGGAAGAGGGTGTCTGATTTTTTGCTAACAAAATGTTAAGTACTCAACACTTTCTCATTAACCATTGACTCATAAATCAGTCTCTGGGAAAGGATATTTATGAACTCTCAAAAGTTTGTTATTTTTTTGCATATGTTTCCAGCATAGTAAACACATGCTGCTAAAGTGATGACATAGTATTTGTGTTCCCTGTATGTTAATACAGTGGTAGAAAAACACATATCTTACTATTTTCAACTAAATTAGAGCAAAGCACTGAAATCTCTCAAAGCATATGGTTTATTAATATAATCATATCCAGTAATGCACTTTTAGATGGAAAATGTCAGATACGTAATACCATGTTTACCACAGACTCGTATTGCTTTAAATATTTTAAAAATAGAGAATACATTTTTTTATTAAAGATCTCCCAAACATTAATAGGTTTCTGTTAGGCACTTAAAAAGTGGCACTTTTTTGACAGTATAAGATTGCCTGCAAAAATATATTTTGGAGAGTGCTATTTACCTTTTTGTGGCAACTTGTTCAGTGTTAAATAAATATATTTTATGGTATTAAAGCAAATGTAACAGTAAGGATTTACATATGTACTATTGACAGAAAATGTAACTTGAAGGCTTGAAGAATCGCAAAGCTTGTGATAGCTGCAGTATCATCATTAATGTAACTTTTTCCATGCATAAGTTAACTATATTTTATTTAACGCTTGTTATATTTATGAAAGTGATTTTTGACAATGGAATGAGTTTGTGCATATTACTTTTGTGTGTAAAGTTTAATTTTCCTCTCTTAAAAACAAAGTTAGGTGAATGTTTGAAAAAATATTTATAGTGTGCTGTTGTATGTCATTTTCCAAAAATCAATAATGAAAGCATGCACTTAAAATAAAAATTTCACAATTTCAGGAGCTAACTTTCTTTTTTTGATGTTAATTCAAGAGTATTGTTAATCAAGTAATTAAACAGCTTATGTTTGAGTTACAAATGTGTTCCAAGCATTTTTGCATATGTATGTGTGGATGTATGTGCATATAGGATATGTACATTTATATCTATATATATGTCTGTTTACATACATATAGTATTTTCAAATCTATTTATTTTAGTTTTCATAAATTCTTCTCTTAATTTTTTTATGAATAGCTACATGCTAATACAGAATAAATAGTTAGAAAATTTGAAAAGGTTTACCCTTTGAGTAGAACTGCGGATATACGTTTTGGTTTGTTAAGTAAAATACATTTAAATTAGGAAGCATAAAACAATCATATTCTTTAGCTCATATTAATGAAAATAGAAATATTAATTTTCCTGTGTGTCTAAAACGTTCAGCTGATAAAAAGAGAAAATAACTATCAAATGACATGACCTAAATTCCATAAAATCTCTCCAAAATTACATGTACCGTATATCCTTTATTACTGATAAATCATAAAGCTATGAATATTCTATACATATCAATATTTTAAAAAATGAGCCTTTCATTTGCTCCAATCATAGTGCTGGAAAAAGTTGTTATTATGAGTTCTTGTTAACTTTTGAGGACTCAAAATTAAAACTTTAAAGAAATGTTTACCATTAAATCTTTTCATTTTGGAACAATATTTCTCTCTGGCTTTAAGAACCAAATTCTGTTGGTGATGGCAATGCTAGGCATATTATTGTAGTGCTAATCATTATCTAGTAGCTGGGTTTACTGGCTCCCAGAATTGCTTATATACCTTCCCTCTGGATTTTTCCTCCCCTAAGCAAGCAATTAAGCAGCCAAGTACTCTGAAGAACAACCTCCTTGTGTAGTGTGTCAAGATTTAGAAGCTCATTGCTCATTGTGATTTTGATTCATAACTGGAGTGTTTGAAATCAAACCTGATCTTTGACAGTACCTTCCTTACATGCTGAACCATAATAGCAGTTTAAAATTATTCTCCATTTATCCTTATATAAGAACATTTAAGTAGATTCTGAACCAGTCTTCCCCCTTTTCCCTGAGACTGCCATAACTGGTTACTAACTGTGTCATCATCTAATTAATTGTGCTGTATCTTTCTACCTTGTGTGTTCACTAAATCTTTACTGCACCTTCTTTTATTTTTTTCTTGTTTTGTTGCAGACCTGAGCTTGTGAGTGACAGGTTAGTTCATCAGTATTACAGCCCTCCTGTTTTTGTCTCATCTCATGCAGACAGGTCACTGTGTCCAATCACCCTTCTGGCTTTGTTGTCCCCAGGGGAACCAAGGCCAGCCTGCCATCTTGATCCAGAGGCCTGAGGGCCCAGGCTGGCTGCACATTTGTGTTCACTGTTTTTTGGAAATATAGTAGAACAGAGGGATATGAAATTAGATAGTAATAAAAACAAATGAAGTAAATTAGGTGAAAATCTTCAAATAGGCAAGAACTTGTCAATATTAGTATGTTTGGGTTGCCTTTCTTAATATCAATCATGTTTATATATTTCAGTTCTATCTTCCCATATGGTCTCATAATCTAACAAACACTGTATATGCAAGAGTAAACACATGCTCTTTTTCCATAGAGAGTTTGGCTCAGAAGACCAATTTATGAGATTGATATCTCATACATTGTACAGCATAGCTGGGTCCTCTTTAGTTTTTACTTTGTTTTTAGTTTGTTTGTTTGAATTATTTTAAGAAGTGGGATACCTTGGAAAAGAAGTCACTCATTTCAGTGATTTACTGGTCACTTTTTACAAGATTGATCTAAGTGTCCAGATTAGTGGGTTTTGTTTTGTTTTTTAATGCTGATTAATGCAGGCTAATTTTTAACCAGTGAAGAGAATATCTGTATTTTAGTTTGTCTTGAATATTCATTAAACAAGTCCTTGAGTACTCCTACAGAGAATCTTTTACTGTTCAAATGCACATTCCTATTTCTAATCTGAAGGACACATAAAACCTTATTCTTTTAACCAAAATAATCTTATATATTTAAGCATTATAAACTTATATTAAATACATTTTAGGAATAAACCCTTTTTCTACATTTTGGGCCATTCCTGTTCTCTCTGGCAAAATTAGTCCCATTATGGTGAGTAGGACTGCTTGCATGAGTAAGGTATCTGACCCACTGTCTACTCACTGACCTACTAGTGGAGAGAGACATCGTGGTCCTATATGGCTTCCAATAATTGAGTTCTGTCATTGGAGAGAGCAAGTGAGATGCTTATGGACAGGTAGACATTAAATCTTGTTTTCAGTATTGCTGAAAACAATGTAAACAGAAAGAATCATGTCTAAAAAGATATTTTTAATATTTATGTACACTCTGGTACTCTGATAATGAAGCATTCCATCTCCACAGAAACACACTCTTTTATATGCTCTCCAGTACAGTGTGTCCTTAAGAATTATTGTTGTAAGGAGATGGAGGAATGTGGCTGTAATATTTTACAATATAAATATTTGTTGTAGAGGAGTTTGGATCTAGTTAATTTAATATATGTAAATTCTTTGGTCCTTGTCCTAGATTCCAGCAAAAGAATGCATTTCACTGTTGACTTTTCCTTTTACAGTGCAAAAGATGGATTTTTATCATTTTCTTTCATGTTTCAAATTATTTTCCTGCTGTCACACCAAAATCAGCTTTTAATTGATATTAGCCCTCTAAAAACGTTATCAATATTATTTTCTTTCGTAGTGCATTTCTTTTTCTCTCTTTTTCATCTTGTGTTGTGTTGTCTAGCCTGTGACTTGGTGGTTGAACCCATTTATGAAGTCAAATGTTTAAAGAGCAGTGATTTAATATTCATCACTATTTTAACCGTAAAGAAAAAACAATGCACAGGATATGACCTTTAAATTGCTGGGCATGCTACAATCCTTCAGTTGTGTAGATGTTTATCTTCTGGGAATGCATTTACATTCAAGTCCCTTTGCTGTGGTTCCTTGATTCTAGCCTGATAAACTAAATACCAGTCTGGGCCACTTTTCCTATGTGTAGTACATGGAAGTGACTGTGTTGAGCCTCTTATCTTACACTGACCTGTAGCTGTAACAAGGCTTTTATTTTTTGCTTCTGATCTGGACTAAAACTCAAATGGAAGAAAATAAAAGACAGTTGAAGACAAATGTATATAGCTTTTCCAACGCAAGAGGAGGGCATGGTAAAATATTCTCTCGCTGGTGAAGTACTTCTCTTAGTGGTGCCTGTTTGTGATGCCACTTATTATGCTATAATTACAACACTTGTGTTGTTGTGTCATTCTGGGGGGGTCTCACTCTGAGAGGCCTTGATTTGGCTTATGCATGTGCGTAAGTCTCATTGAAGTCAATGAGAATTCAGCACGTGCTTTAAGTGTAAAATGTGCTTAAGTGTCCTGCTGAGTTGGGACCCAAATCCTTACACACACGAGTAACCCTTAGTTGTTCAAGTAGTTCTATACAACAGTGCACTCAATGGAACTACACACAAGAATAACAGTATGCGGGATCAGGCGCTGGCTGCCTATTTGCAAACTGTCATTGCTCATAAATTCAGAGAAGTCTGATTTAAATGCCAGCTAAATAATTACAGTACAAACTGTTGTATAATTAGAGGTGACTATTAGGATTAAAGAGAGTAATTTAAGGCTCTTGAACATTTTTATTTTTCATGAATGTCAGGGCTACAGGTAAATAGACTATAGCTTCAGGCTTTTTGTTTTATCGCTGGCTTTGAAACCTCTCTGATATGTAGGACTATGTCTTCAAAAGAGAGAGATTAGCTCTTGATATTTGCCACTGATTCTCTGTTGACTGGTAGTGCAGTTGCACAGGAGAGTTTTATCTAACTGTGAGATCAAAAGAAAATTTTGAAGATCAAGAGACTGTTCTAAATTCCTAGCTATTTTGAAAGTGACAGTGGGAGGGAGGGGAAAAAGCTTTATACCAAAGCACTCTTTTTTGTCCAATGGTATAAATGAATTTTCTTAAGCAATGTAAAATAAAGATCATAGTTATTGAAAATGGATAATTCCATATTAAAGATATATGTACTGTTCATGTCTTTTATACAATTTCTTGGCAAAATTAAGTCCTGAACCTGCAAGCTCTTAGGCACCATCTTAATTTTACTCTCATGAGTAAACCCATTGACTCCATTGGGACTACTCATGGGCTTGGAGTTAAGCTTGTGCATGTTTGGAAGGTTGGGGCCTTACAGCCAGATATTGCAAACCCTTACTCACAGTAGTCCATAGTCACAGCGGTAGTACCATTGCTGTTCTGCAAACTGTGAGAAAGAATTTACTCTGAAGTCCTGCTCCTGTTAATATCAATGATAGTTTTTCTTTCACTTCACTAAAGCGATCTACAGCCAGTTTGGAAGTAAAAAGTCTTGATCCTGCAAATTCGTATCACTTGAGTCATGTGATTAGTTCTCTTGAGGGCACTTGGACTACTTGCCTGATATTGTCTACTTGTAACTGCGGTATTGGGCTCTAAGTTAGGAGTAGCTCACAGATAACAAGGGGTATTCTAAAGAGAAACAGGTCCTTAAGCAAAAGGGGGAAAGAAGTTAAAAACAAACCATATACTATTTTACTCACTGCCTCCATCAAGTAAATTTTGTTTTACAAATTTCAAACATTTTCAGGTATCTCATGCTTGTGTGTTTAGGAGACACAGTCAAGCTCTGTAATGGCGCTTCCAAAAAAATAAGGGCACTAATAATAGACAAAAATGCTTTTTAGTAACCTCCTGCTATGGAAACAAGAGTTTCATGCAAGAGACAATAACAGAACATGAGCCTTTTCCAAGCAGATTAAGTGAACTGGTTATAATATGCAAAACAGCTGCTGTTAAACATATTACAGTAGATTATTATTGACATATCAGAATATTGTCCATTTTACTGAATTGCTTACTTCAACTGCATTTCTGCATATTGGGCCAGCTTTTGAGCTAAAAGCTAAGTCACCTTTAGTTAGGCTTTAGTCAGGCCATACTCACACTGAAATAAATAGGCGTTTTACTGGAACAAAAATCTAAATACGAACTTGACAATTTAGCCCATGTTTGGAAGATATATTATTAAAAAATACCAGATGGGCTAAGACTAAAGCAACAATATTTACTATTAGTTCTTTGTTTCAGAGTGTGGCCTCAGTCTTGTTCTCATTGTCCAAAAATCCCATGGTCCTCAGTTGGAGCCAAATCAAGCCTATTATTGTTTACCCATAATATGATGCAGATGCTATCGGGCTCAATTTTCTTATACAGCTCACAGTAGAGAATTTTGCCTGAGCACAGACCAAACCCTAACTGTAAAAGGTGGGTAAAGATGTAAATAACATTGATATTTGTTTAAGAGAAATGTTTCCTTTAAACAAGTACGTAGTAAAAAAAGATACAGTAATGACTCTTATATAGTTCTCTTATATACAGTATACAGATACAGATACAGTAATGACTCTTATATAGTTGGGATTGGCCCAAACCCGGAGAAGGGCCGAATACTTACATAACACCTGCAGTTACCATTGATTTCAGTACGAGTTGCTGTTGTTCAGCAGAGACTAAGTACTGAAAGTTCCTTAGTCCCTTTCTCAACATGATCAGGCCTTAAAATCTCAGCAGGGGAAGCTTTCATTTATTTTTTAATTTTGATACCAAGTGATAAAGAAGGAAAAATAGAAACGTGTCTTATACTTAAACTAAAATTAAAGGAAATCCTCTCTAGAAGAGGAGTGGCTAGTACTGGTATATTAAACTGGTCTAGGGAAACACAACCACTGTAAAAAGAACAAGAGTACTTATGCTGAAATAGATTTGTTAGTCTCTAAAGTGCCACAGGTATTTCTGTTCTTTTTGCGGATACAGACTAACACGGCTGCTACTCTACAACCACTGTAGGATTCCTTGCCTAATGTTTTACCTTCTCCACACCACATCCATCCCACTTTGTGTACAAAACGTGGTTCACGTTCATCAGATGGATTATACAAAGCAGAAATAATATCTGCAAACAAGACAATATACAAAACAATAATATTTGCAAACCTTACTCCTTTGGAGTAAAGGTTGAAAGTTGTGGCAAATGTAAAAATGGCTTCTAACATGGATGAATAAAGCAGAGAACATCAAACTCATTTCACTTAGTGTCGTTCATGACGATTTATCATTATAGTCAGGGCAAACTGTGGTCTCAGAGCTGAAACAATTTTATCCATTTAAAAAAAAAAAATAACAGAATGTTCCAGCTTGGTTTTTATATCCTTAGGGTTGCAATATTGAATTCAGAATCAGGAAACTTAATCTTGCAGCCAGATTTGACAAGATGCTGGTTGAATGGTAGGCAGAAATGATGGTTTGTGGGGTGTAATGCCCAAGGTCAGACATGAAAAAAGGTAACAGGGTTTTTCCACCAGGTTTGAATGCAGTATTTACCTACCCTTTACCCCTGCCAAAAAAGGCAAGAATTTCTTTGTGCACAAAACAATGAGCAGTGTTCAAAGGTTTCAGATCCAAGCTGAAGATATAAAGTGAGCAGTCTTTAAAACAAGTATATGAGGAGAGGAACTGCTCTGAACATTAAGTTGGCTATTTCTTTGTGGTGTTACTTATATAGGCACTGATCCTGCATGCACTTAAGCATGTATATAATTCACACAAATAGTCCCAATGAGATCAGGGGGCTGCTTGCATGAGTAAAGCTACACATGTGCTTAAGTGTAGGCAGGATTGAGGCCTTGGAGACAAACTGGCTTCAATAGAATTTTCAGACAAAATGGGGGCCAAATTGGCCCTCAAACCCAATGTAATTCAGCATTTTAGGATTTGGGGTAGTTTGTGAAAATGGATACATTATATCTGAAATATAAGATTAGTACTGGTAATTTATTTTTGGTGTTCCAAAAAAGTGTATCTAGTTTTTGAGTGGTCAAATAAAAAAAAATTACAAGATTCGAATTTCTTCCCTGCAAACATTGTTTTCAATTTACTATTAAAATCACAATGGATTCTGAGAAAAGGGGAAATTGAAGGTAATTCCAGAATTAGGGAATTAGTGTTGCTTTATAAGACACTTCAACTAACAGCTAGTAGAAACATTATGTTCTCTTCTGTTCAGGTTCTGATACCGTGTGCATCACCATGGTTATTAGATCTCAACATTTACATTCTGTAATCTAGTGTTTTCTAAATCCTTAAATCATCATATATTTCTTTAAAAGGTTATATCCAGCAATGGATTGTATTGTGAAGCACACTTTGTCTCTTTCATGAAGGACTGTCATAAACAGATAGTTAAGGGTTAATGTCTCTTTTACCTGTAAAGGGTTAAGAAGCTCAGTAAACCTGGCGGACACCTGATCAGAGGACCAATAGGGGGACAAGATACTTTCAAATCTTGGTGGAGGGAAGTCTTTGTTTGTGCTTTTTGTTTTGTTTGTTGTTCGCTCTTGGGGCTAAGAGGGACCAGACCTACACCCAGGCTTTTCCAGTCTTTCTGAATCAGTCTTTCATGTTTCAAAAGTATAAGTAATAGCCAGGCAAAGTGGATTAGTCTTATGTTTGTTTTCTTAACTTGTAAATGTGTCTTTTTGCTGGAAGAATTTTTACCTCTGTTTGCTGTAACTTTGAAACTAAGGCTAGAGGGGGAATCCCTCTGGTCTATATGAATCTGAATACCCTGTAAAGCATTTTCCATCCTGATTTTACAGAGATAATTTTTACCTTTTCTTTCTTTAATTAAAAGCTTTCTTTTTAAGAACCTGATTGATTTTTCCTTCTTTTAAAATCCAAGAGATTGAGTCTGAACTCACCAGGGATTGGTGGGGGGAAAGGAGAGGGGATGGTTAATTCCTCCTTGTTTTAAGATCCAAGGAATTTGGATCAGTGTGAAGCCTCTCAAGGCAACCCAGGGAGGGGAAAGTCTGAGGGGAAAAGGAGGGGGATGGTTAATTTCTCCTTGTTTTAAGACCCAAGGGGTTTGGGTCTGGGTTCCCCAGGGAAGGTTTTGAGGGAACAGAAAGTGTGCCAGACACTAAATTCTGGCTGGTGGCAGCGTACCAGACCTAAGCTAGTAATTAAGCTTAGAAGTGTTCATGCAGGTCCCTACTTTTTGTACCCTAAAGTTCAAAGTGGGGGAAAAACCTTGACAAGGACACTGAAGAAATGCATGCTGCTGTTATAGTATTTCTTTCTTTCTTTTTACAAAGCCACACAATTTTTTTTAATTTAAAAAGTGCATAGTGTGTATTGAGAAGAGAATTTGTAGACTTACATCATGATGTCATTCACTACTAGAATTTATTTATTAGAAATTATTATAAGTTTATACATAGATGTCTACTCTGGCGTTTAATAAACACAAAAAGACATCTGCCAGAGAAAAGAAAAAAAAAGAAAAAAAGACAATTTTCTTTAAAAAGTATTTGATGAAAGTATATTCTATGGGTCTGTTTCTGATCTCAATTCTGCTGATATAAATAAGGAGTAACTCCACTGAAGTCAATTGAGTTACACTGATGCAAACATGACCAGCATCAGTCTCTAAACTAATAGGGTCAAATTCTGCACTCTTTTCTCATGGTTTGTCTACACAGTTCATCAATGCTCAATACAGGGGTGTGTCTTCCCTAGTTCATTTTAACATTAGAGGGTAATTTTAGTGAGCACCAGCGGGATCTACATGGATCAGTTAGTGCACTTCCAAAATCACACTCCTTTCATGTGCATTCCCCCTCTGTGAGGACAAGCCCTCAGGTAAATCTCCCACTGAAGCCCAGGGGACTGACTGATTATAGACTGTATGATATGACCCACAAACAGCCCAGCAAGAACCATCACCAAACAGGAGGATGGGAGATCAGAAGGGAACACCTTGTGCTATACCACTTAATTGATGTTAATTTTAGCAGATTGATAATCTCAATCAAATGCATTATGATTTTTAAACTATTATATTTTTGAGCTACCTACTCAACAGATTGCAATGGTTTAATTGATTACATTTGTTAACTCGCAGGCTTCAGTGTTGCTTTCCAAGACAACGAACAAAGGTCTAGATTTTCAGAGCATTATTCTGTTAGTATTCCCGGATGTTAATGTTAATAAGAAACATTTTAAAATTTCAGACAAAAACTGGAAAAATATTGAAGTAGCTATTTTTTTGGGGTTTGCAGTTGTCTTTAAACTTCTAAAAGCTCCCTATATTCCTTCTTTCTCCCTCATGATAAACCTCTTTCCAACAGACATGACTCCCTCTGGAACTGTTCAGTGCTGCTCCTTGTATGAGGCTTAAGAGTTTCTACAGAGTGCTATGAAAATCTCTCTTTGGCATTTTGAGAACACTACCTCCACAGTGCTCATGTTCTCCAACAGTCCGAGAGAAAATTATAGGCTTGTAGCTTTGAACAGCTCTAACACCCCCATACTTTGGAGCAGGGACTTGATAATTGGCAGAGCGGTGTCCTTTTTTCAGGGGTATTACTTTTCCCTGTCACAATCCACCAAAATTTGGCCAAGTTATAAACCTTTAAAAAATGGACTTTGTATGTGCTCAGCAGAGACTTCTTTGATTTACCAGCTAAAGTCTTTGAAGATTCCATCCACACTGAGCATGCTCCACCCCAAGATTGAGACTCCAGCCCACTACTTGTTTTACTTGCCTTTGAAACATTAATTCAGCCCCTTTCTGCACGTGCCTTCTGATACGTGCTTTAATTACATGTTTACATAATATATTTTTCCCACTGGATCCTGCCTTATTCCTCCTTTGGGGATGAATCAGAGTTGTATAGTTAAGGACAGGGCCGGCTCCAGGCACCAGCGTAGCAAGCAGGTGCCTGGGGCGGCCAATTAAGAGTGGGATGGCACGTTCAGCGGCAATTCAGCAGTGAGGCTGTCACTCCCTCTCGGAAGGAAGGACCTGCCGCTGAATTGCCACCGTGGAAGAAGTGGCGGCTTTTTTTGTCTTCTTCCTTCTGCTTTGGGTGTCAAAAATGCTAGAGCCGGCCCTGGTTAAGGAGGCTGTTGTCTGTAGAACCCTTGCTTCATTGGTCGCAGAAGTTGAAAGGTGTATAGTAAATGAGGTCATGCATTGCAGGAAGAGAAAGAAGACAATTGAATACTGCCTTGGAGTACTGGATTCTGTCTGTGTCTGTGCCACAGAGTTCTTACATGATACTGGAAAGTCACTTCAATCACTCTTTTCACAGGTGGTCGCTAATTGGGTGTTCCTCATTTTCTAGGTGCGTGATATGAGTCCATGAGGCCTGATTTGCAGACATGTAGAATTAGGGTGACCAGATGTCCTGATTTTATAGGACAGTCCTGATATTTGGGGCTTTTTCTTATATAGGCTTCTATTACCCCTCCCCACCCCCGTCATGATTTTTCACACTTACTGTTCAGTAGAATGCTTGCAATTGCAACTTTAGCCAGTAACAGCTTTGCTTTGAACATATAAAATGCTATGTAATGCTAAGTACAATGAAAAATCAGGTCCTAGGTGTCTCAAGTTGGGCACCCAGCCTTAAGCTCGCTGCATCAGCTCCCAATCTGCAAATCTGAATAAGAATACCTCCTCGTTTCCCTGGTCTGTTGTGAAAATTAATTTATTAATATTTGTGAAGCACTCAGATACTAGCATTGAGTGCCTCAGAAAAGCCCATGGCTTCAGAGCAGGGTATGAATAGTGTGCAACGAACAAGAGATATGGCCACACGTTGAACAGTGAGGAGAAAACAAAATATTGAATCGCTGTTGATTATAGCAGCACTGTCCCTTGTGTGAACTAAATGAAACAGGGCTTCTGTGAAAGGCTGCATAGGAAACCTTAAAGATAGCATTTCAGTAGTTTTTTATGTGTAATAGTAGAGAAAGAGAGAGAGATAGAGTATTGCATGGCATCAGTTGTTTTTAAATCACTTTCAAATGCATTTGTTAGATATTCTGGTTTTGCTATAGTGGTTGACCTTAAAACTTTTCCACTTTTGCCTTAGATAAATAGATACGGTTCCTCCAGAATTTGCCAACACTTGGGTAACTCACTGTATTTTATCTGTCTTCTAATAGGATCCCTTACCATGGTATCAAAGGCAACTGGGGAGTTTTTAAGGGTGACCATTGTATACTGAAAGTAACAGTCATTACTCAGTCCTTCCCTCAGTAAAACTTTCATCTATTTCAATAGGAGTTTGCATGAGTAAAGATTGATGGCCTGATTCTCCGCTGCCTTGCACCTTTGCATAGTTATTTACATTCTTGTAAAATGTTAGGGTTTCAGGACCAGGTCCTTTATTTTTCCAAGTATAGTAGCTAGAGCTTTGTGTTCACTGAACACTGCTCCTTACCTTCAAAGTAAAAAGTTTCAGGTTATATAGACAATTATCATTTTCAGTTGATTTTTACAGATATAATTGCTGCTTTCAGCAGCACCAAGCTACTTTTATTCTGACATTCTATCAGTTTCCACTTTCCTGGGGGTAATTTTCTAAGAAACATACTTAGCTCTCTCCACTCAATGTTATTAGCAATTGCAATTGTAAACTAAGCATAATTTTGTAGGAATATATCATGATACTGAGGGGGAACCGGGAACAGACTATTAGCATGAACTGCTTAGTTGTATGTGTGTGGGGGAGATGTGTGGAGAGCAGCAATGAGCTGTCAAAATCTTAATAACTGGTTCCCTACCAGGTCTTTGGCAGCACTTCGGTGGTGGGTCCTCCACTCGCTGCGGCACTTCGGCGGTGGGTCCTTCAGTGCCGCTGAAGACCCGGAGCGAGTGAACAACCCGCTGCCAGAGTCCTGATGATGACCCAGTAGGGAACTGGTTATTAAGTGGTGCCCAGTGAGTACAAGCCCTTGTCCTCCCAATGTAACTGCCCCCCTAGGGCCCCACCTCTACCCAATTCAACCTGCTCCCTGTCCCCTGACTGCCCCGACTCCATCCACCACCACCCCGAAAGACCCCCAGAACTCCCACGCCTACCCAACTCCCCCCATTCCCCATCCCCTGACCGCCCCCCCAGAACCTCCGCCCCCTCCACCTGCTCCCTGCCCCTTATCCAACCTCTCCTCTTATCCCCGGCCCTGCCCCCTTACCATGCTGCTCAGGGCAGCGTGTATGGATTCCGCACGGCCTGCTGGAGCTCGCAGCTCCCCCCCCCTTACCATGCCACTCAAAGCAGCAAGAGCTGCAGAGCTGCTCAGGAGCAGTCCAGAGCGCTGGTGCCAGGCTCTGCGAGAGGGGGGAAGGAGTGGGAAGGGCCAGGGGAGCCTCCCCAGCCAGGAGCTCAGGGGGGCTGGACAGGACAGTCCTGCAAGCTGGATGTGGCCTGCAGCCCAGAGTTTCCCCACCCCTTTAACAACCAGTTCTAAACCGACTTCTAAATTTAACAACCGGTTCGTGTGAACTGGTACAAATTGGCTCCAGCTCACCACCGGTGGAGAGGGAAGGGGGTAATTGTCTGAAAGGAAATGTGAGGAGGATAGCATAAAGAGAGGCTGGTAGTTGCTGGGTGGAGGGAGGATCAGGAGTGATTGGAAGGAGTGGGGAGTGTGAGAGTTGTACCTTGACTAGAATTGGGAATTTTAAAGATTTTTTTTTTTTAAGAAATACAATATTCTATCGTTTTATTACAGCATATTAGTAATGGGTTAAAAACAGATGGTGGCCTGGCATAGGCTGGGGAAAATTGGGACTAATAATCAAGATTAGGCTGGGTGAAGGGCTGGATGAGACTACAGTAGGGGAAAACGTGCTAGGGATTATATTTTTATAAGTACGTGTTATATCCTTTCCCTGCATCTTTGTCTGTTCAGTGTCAGTGTTAGTCTCTAAGCTCAGGGACCTGTCTTAATGAGTGTCTCCAAAGCACCTAATGTACTTGTGGGTGCTACGTAAAGAATAACAGCTAACAGAAATGCAGGTGTATAATCAGGACCTGCTCCTGATATCTTCCCATTCTTCACCTAAATTTTGCAAAAAACTTCTAATGGCTATGAGTGTCAAATGTTAATCTCTTAAATTCCTTTCTTCTGCATTAATTGAGGATAGAGGGAAGTGGGGAGTTCAGGTGGCAGCAAATCAGGGATGCTACCATTTAAAATATTCTTGATTTTATATAATTTATGACTATAAAGCAACCTTAAAGATGACTTATTTCCAGAGTTGTTCTGTTAGCAAAGGTGAAGCTGGCTGTGCTGCTGATCCCCTCCTGCTGTGACTTAATGATTCTTTTTTAATTGCTTTAGTAAAAGACACTTTTGTGTTAGTATTGTTCAACCAGCTTTCACTTGGTTAGAGCCATTCTAGGTATTCACTACACTGGCATGGCCCTCAGTGAGATTGGAAAGATGAAATATTTTTCCTGGCCACCCACTTGTGCATCCCTCAAAAAATGATCAGGGGAAGGTGAATAAAAGAACTTTTGTGATTTGTTTAACCATATTGTGTTTTACTTCAAAGAATTAATCTCTCTTTGTTTCTCACCATGAATACAAGGTGGATTGTTAAAAATGATTTGCGTATGCAGACTCTCACATGTATACCTCCTGCCTCAGCACAGGAGGATAGACTAGATGTCCTCTTAAGCTTCATGTTATTGTATTATTTATGTGCTGCAGGCTCAGGGCTCTACTCACATGCACAGGTGCAGCCACCATTGATGTCAAAGGCATTGAAAACCATGTATATGGGGACAAAATTGGGCCCTTTATGCTTTGTACTCACCATATTGCATGGGACTTCACTATTCTAACCCTTCTGAAACTAGGAATTTATGTCACCTACTGCACATCTATCTCCAGCTACCATCATATTAAGAGTTACCATTAGATTATGGGCCCACTGAAATCAGTGGCAAAGCTCCTGTTGATTTTAATGGGACCAGAATTTGGACCTATATGTTTATTCATTGACATGTTCATTCATTAATCTGCAGACTCAAACATGATGATGGGATCATTTAAGTCCTGAAGAGTTCTGCAGAAAGGAGGCTTTCAGTTCTGTCATCCCCGTAAATATGTGTAAGGCCCAGATCCTGCAGTGATCTTCATGTGGTTGGAGGCAGGGGTCCATTCATGCAGAGTTTATTGCAAAATTGGGGTCTACCATGATTACCATGTTTGGGGATTAATTGTAACAATCTAATGCCACAACTAACACTAAGAAATGTAAAAGATAAACTCTTGAAGTATGTACATTGTAATGCCCGCTGGGCTTTTAAGAGCTATTCTGTAACATACTATCCTCAATTCAGTGTATCTGTTAGCTAATCATGATGTACAGTGGAAACATGAGATAATGATAAAAATATCTCTAATATTTTGAAAGAACTGATGGGGAGGGAGAGCAGATGAGATGAGTTTTAATTTTGCAACTAAGAACACTGGTGATAGAGAGATTCCTACAGTGATTTAAAATACTAAATGCTGGACAAGATGTGTGCCCCATGAAAATAAAGTTGAAGTTGTGACATTTGAAGAAAAGAAATGATGATTGATTCTGGAGTGCCAGCGCTGTACTTGGCACAGTCCCAAATAAGGACAATCACAGTCTCTGTCCCAAATATGGGACAGTTTTGTGGCCAGACTTTGCCACCATTACTAGAGTGCACTCTTCTCTGTGACTAGTTCCCTAAATTTGATACACAAAATGCAGGTCAGAAACATGATAAATATGTAGACGGTTCAACCAGGTGTAGTTCAAGTATTTTGCGGGGGGAGTGCAAAGGGAGAGGGTAGTATCTATCTTTCCACTGAAATATTTAAAGGCTTCACTGGAGTCCTGATTTTCAAGAATGGATTTGCATAGGGGATGGAGGTTCTTTAGATTAAAAAGGGAGATTGTACCACAGATGAAACACTAGTGTATATAACTTTTTAAAAGGATGAGCAAACAATGAAATTACTGTACCACATCATATAAGAATGTAGTCTTCATCTTTTTATTTTCTCAAAAGCATCATGAAGACTTTGAAATAAAAAGAAATGATGATGAAAGGCAGGTTTTTAAAAGCACTGAGCATTGGCCTAAGTCTGCTCCCACTGATGTCAACTGTAAAATTCCCATTGACTTCAATAGGAGCAGAATTAGGCAAATATTGATTGCTCTTGAAAATCCCATCCATAATTTACTGAGTTGTATCAAGTAGTTTGCATCACAGTACAGCCAACATGGCTGGATTCTGAAGAGATGGTCTATAAGATCTGTTAATTTAACCATTTACCATTATTTGTAGAGCAGAGTCTCATTTTTAGATTCTTTTAATAATTATATAAACATTATATTATGTAATGATTTCCATCTTTTAAATGTATTTATGTATTCCAGAGTGATTAATTCACAAACATAACATACAAGGATCATTTCATCCACCACTGAGGTGAAACAATGCAAACGTTTAACAGCACACAGCAATTTTACATAACAGTTTGGGACAAGAAGTGAGGAATATCTTATCCAACTGCAACTTCTCAAGGAGTTTAAGCAGATTGTGACAATTTCAGCTTTGAATTTGGCCAGGACAGCAGGGCTAGCAGCGCTATTTTTGCAATCCAGTTGGGGGTTACTTTTGCACTTTGAAAGGCAAAAAAAGAAAATGTTTCTGCAAGTCACACTTCCATGAATTTTTAAATCATATTTCTTATATAACAGTGGCTCACAAATCCATTATTGTTTATATGTGTATTAAGTAATTTTGCTAGCATTTTTAATTTGTTCAAAAATATGGTGAAATAGCTTACCCTGCTGCATTCACAAAGCATGGGAGAAGAAAGAGGAGCCAATATTGGGGAATAAAATGGCATGTAAATCTTCTAATGTACTATTTTTTTTAAATAGAACCTTCACTTGTTCAAATCTTGCACATTACATGTAAAAAGAAATGCATGATAAACCAAACATTACAAATTTCACAGACATAGTCTGACATTCTGTATTGCTAATCATGCAAAAATTTTGGCACCAAATACAGACCCATGCCCTGAACACAGTCATGGCCACTAGAAATACTGAAGGTCTAATCCAAAACTGTTGAAGTCACTGGGAAGTTTCAATGGATTTTGGATCAGGCCCAAGGTAAGTAATTAATTATTATTTTAGTAGTAGCTGCCTGTTGTATTCACAGATTACCTGTGCCATTTCTGAGAGACTCGACTGTTTCCTGGGAGTCCCTGAATATTCTAAAATAGTCCTGATTTCACCTAGCTAGAAATAATGTATTGTTCTTTTTAAACAAATCTGAACTGACTGCATTACATGAGTGACAGAGTAAAACACCACCTTGCTGCATAAAAGGACACCATACTGGAAATTTACTTTTATAAATACAATCCAGTGCATTTATCCAAATCTAATGGGCTGTCAAGCTGAAAACTAAGGTAAGCCTTTCCCTAAGGCTCTGAACTAAAAGTAAAATCCTGGCCTCATTGAAGTCAATGGGAATTTTGTCATTGACTTAGTGGTGCCTGAATTTCACCCAAAGAATCTACAGTAGGAACTAGAGTAGAAACTCCATGATATCAGAGGGACTCTTCAGGGATCTGCTCTAGTGGATCCCAGTGTAGGATTGAAGCCATAGAGAACTTTGCATCTTCAAAGAGCTGTATTTTAATTCATCCCAATGGCATACCATGAAGGACAGGACGTTTTAAGATATACTCATTACTTATGGTGTAAGGAACCTCAATTCCCACAGAATGCATCTTTTCTCTTGTCCCCTTTCACTTTTTTATGTTGTAGTAGCTATGTTTTACAGCCATATTCTACATCAGCTGTGGCACTAATACTCCCATACTGTCTTACTGTTTAATAGAACTGGAACTAGTATATAAATTAAATATTTTTTTGAATATTTGTTTTCTTGAAATATTTTTATGTTAGGATCTAGTGACATTGAAAAGTTACTACTACCGCAAAGGAGTAGACAAAGATGCTGATTCTTCCGGGGGAGGAACATGGGCTGACTTTAAAGAGATTTGATTTACCATATTGAAAGGTTTTAGAGGTTGCTATATAATACTCTGCTCAAGATTGGATCCCAATAGTATCTTCTATTAACACTTTTCAGATCTCTTCATCTGATGCCATGGTTTACTCTAGGAATCTTGGGACGAGGGGAATTCTATGGGTATGTCTACACTACGAAATTAGGTCGAATTTATAGAAGTTGATTTTTTAGGAAGCGATTTTATACAGTCGATTGTGTGTTTCCCCACTAAGCGCATTAAGTCGGCAAAGTGCATCCACAGTACTGAGGCTACAGTCAACTTTTGGAGCATTACACTGTGGGTAGCTATCCCACAGTTCCTACAGTCTCCGCCGCCTGTTGGAATTCTAGGTTGAGCTCCCAATGCCTGATGGGGCAAAAACATTGTAGCGAGTGGTTTTGGGTACATGTCGTCAGGCACCCCTCCTGTCAAGGTATGTTTCCCACTTTGAACTTTAGCGTCCAGAAAGTGGGGACCTGCATGTACCCTTCTAAGCTTAATTCCTAGCTTGGATCTGATAGCGCTGCCACCAACCAGAAATTCCAGTGTCTGCTACATTCCCTGTCCCCCAAAACCTTCCCTGGGGAACCCAAGACCCAAACCCCTTGGGTCTTAAAACAAAGAGAAATAAACCATTCCCCCTCCTTTCCCCCTCCCAGACTTTCCCCTCCCTGGGTTACCCTGAGAGATACACTGATACTTCTTGGATCCCTAAACAGAGAGAAATTAACCTTCCCCCTACCTCCTTTCCCCCGACCAATCCCTGGTGAGTTCAGACCCAATCCCCTTGGGTCTTAAACAAGGGGGAAAAAATCAATCAGGTTCTTAAAAAGAAAGCTTTTAATTAAAGAAAGAAAAAAGTAAAAATTATCTCTGTAAAATCAAGATGGAAAATGTTTACAGGGTCTTCAGCTTATATAGACTAGAGGGACTCCCTCCCCCCTAGCCTAAGATACAAGTTACAGCAAACAGAGGCAAAAATTCTTCCAGCAAAATACACATTTGAAAGGTAAGAAAACAAACATAAAACTAATCCGCCTTTTCTAGCTAGTACTTACTATTTTGAACATGAGAGACTGTTTCAGAAAGATTGGAGAAACCTGGTTGCACGTCTGGCCCCTCTTAGTCCCAAGAGCAAACAACAAACAAAACAAACAGCACAAACAAAGAATTCCCTCTACCAAGATTTGAAAGTATCTTGTCCCCCGATTGGTCCTCTGGTCAGGTGTCAGCCAGGTTTACTGAGCTTCTTAATCCTTTACAGGTAAAAGAGACATTAACCCTTAACTATCTGTTTATGACACCTCCCTCTGTGAAAGCAACGGCGGACAATAATTTCGTGCCTTTTTTCCATGTGGGCGCCATATTGCTTTCAGCAGATGGTGCAGTAGGACCGCTAACCGTCCTCATTGAACAACCACTTCTGTGGCCACTCTGTTCTCCTGCTCTGGCTGCAGACGGTGCAATAAGTTGGAAAAACTGGTCTTCCAACCACCACTTCCGCTGCCACTCTGCTCTCCTGCTCTTGTCTCAATCGATAGCGAATTTCTCCATGTTGGCTGTCGTGGGTTCCCGCTTCCACTGCAACTCTGCTCTCTTGCTCTCCTGCAGACGCCATACCATGGCAAGCAGGGCCGGTGCAACCATTTAGGCGAATTAGGCGGTTGCCTAGGGCGCCAAGATTTGAGGGCGCCAAAAAGCGGAGCCCCCCCCCAATTTTTTTAAATGGTTGCAGCCGCTGCTGCTGGAGAGGTAGTCTGAGCTGCCCGTGGCAGCAGCTGCCTGCAGCTGGCAGCCCAGGGTGCCCCGGGGTCAGTGCGCCGCCGCGGCAGCCCAGCAGCCCACGGCGCCCCCGGGTCAGGGAGCCACCGCAGCAGCCCGGCAGCCACGGCGCCCCCGGGGTTAGGGAGCCGCTGTGGCAGCCCAGCAGCCCAGGGTGCCCCCGGGGTCAGCGCACCGCCGCGGCAGCCCGGGGTGCCCCCGGGGTCAGCGCGCCGCCGCGGTAGCCTGGCACCCCGGGGCGCCCCCAGGGTCAGCGCGCCGCCGCGGCAGCCCGGCAGCCCAGTGCGCCCCCGGGGTCAGCATGCCGGCGCGGCAACTCGGGGTGCCCCTGGGGTCAGGGCGCCACCGCGGTAGCCCAGCAGCCCAGGGTGCCCCCGGGGTCAGGGCGCCGGCGCGGCAGCCTGGCAGCCCGGGGTGCCCCCGGGGTCAGGGAGCCGCCGTGGCAGCCCGGCAGCCCGTTGCGCCCCCGGGGTCAGGGTGCCGCCGCGGCAGCTCAGGGTGACCCCGGGGTCAGGGCGGCAGCCCGGCAGCCCGGGGCGCCCCCGGGGTCAGCATGCCGCCGCGGCAGCCCAGAGGTTCGGGCTGACGGCGGGTGCGCTGACCCAGGGGAATCCCTGAGCTGCAGGCAGAGGCTCAGAATCCCTCTCCCTCCCAGAGCAGGGACTCCAGCCTCTGCAATTTTTCTTGTTGCCCGGCTGGGCAGAGCTGTGGAGGAAAGCGGCGGCTGCCCCCTGGCTCAGCCTCCACGTCAGCCCCAGTGAGGGGCACGGAGAAGAAAAGAGCCTCAGCAGTGGTCTGGTGGAGCGGAGGAAGAAAGAGGACCCCAACGCTCATGCACTGGGCAAGGTAAGCAAGTGCTTCCCCACAGGTCGGCCTCAGGTGCCTGTGCTTCTGCCCCCTTGGTCCTTGGCTGGTCCCTGCTCCTGCTCCCCTTGTGCCTGGAGGGTTGGAGAGAACAGCAGCCTGCAGATCTGAGCTGCCCCAGTGCCCCCAGGCACCCCTCTGACCCCATCCCCCCCACAGCCCTGACCCCCAGCTCTGAGCCTAGTCTTCTGAGCTGGAAACCCCGTCGACCTCATCCCCCCACAGCCCTTACCCCCAGCTCTGAGCCCAGCCCCTCTGAGCTGGACACCCCCCTGACCCTATCTCCCCACATCCCTGAGCCCAGCCCCTGTGAGCTGGGCACCCCCGAACCCAGAGCCCAGCTCCCCACCCAGCTGTGGGCAACAACAAAACCACCCCCAGGCAACGACAGCCCATTGGTACCAACTATCACAATCACCCAGCAACTGCCCATTATGTAATTGCAAATGTATACAGACCATTACAGCTTTTAATGTTTTTAAATAATGTATTTAGTTTATTTTCAAATTATTACAAATTAATTTTTGAATGTATTTCACTAGTTATTTTTTACATTTCCTAATACATGTTACTATAGTATTGCAAATGTTTTATGGAAGGGGCCCCCGATTTTGCTTTGCCCAAGCCCCCCTGAGTCCTCTGGGCAGCCCTGTCTGAGTTTTAAGCCCTGCTGCTGTGTTTTGCCTGCAACAGGCAGGCCTAAGCCTGTGAGTGACCCCCATAGCAGCTGCCTGAAGAAGTGCTTGGGGGAATCATGCAGAAGGAGCGTGATATTTGTTTGAGTTCTCTCCTCATGGAGGCTGTGCTGCACTTGGTGCAGGACAGCAGTCTCAGCAGGACTCTAGGCCCAGCACCTTGCCTCAGTTTGTAGACTTGTAGTGCACCCATTACCGGGCTCAGTCTGGCACCGCTACCCCTCACCAGTGCCCAAGAAGCAGTCAAAAAAGTTGGATGGACTGGTTAGGTTAGTTGTCGTGCTGTTGCTTGGCCAGTGTAGAGACCACTGAATGCATAGTATTCCTCTATGATGTTCTGTCCTGAGCAAAATTGGCATGTTATGAGGTAGTGCCTGTGAGGGATAGGTGTCTGTTTATGTATCCAGCCATCATGTCTTAGGTCTTCTTAGGGGGGAGCTTTTCCATCCTGCTTTCATTGGTGACATCTGTGATGCTCTGGTAGACATCTATGAAGACAATACTCTGACAGGATCATCTGGCAATACATCACGAGTTGATGCAAAGGCTCTTACAAAAGCCATTTCTAGTTTCAAGTTTCTTGTTTCTCTTGTTTTGTGGTATGACATATTGTTTGAGATCAACATAACTAGCAAACAACTTCAGGCAAAAGAATTTGATATATGTGATGCCATTAATCAACTTGGAGAAACCAAGAAGTTTCTTGTGGGCCGCAGAAGTGACGCAGCCTTTGAGAAAACATTGGTAGATGCAGGTGAACTTGCGGAGGAGTTGGATGTACCGGCACTTTTTGAACCAGATCCAATCCATATTAGAAAGAAGAGGAAGCAGTTCACATATGAAGCAGATGACGAACCTATTTATGATCCGAAAGAAAAATTCAAAGTGAACTTTTACTTTGCAGTCATTGACACAGCAATACATTCGGTTGAAGAAAGATTCACCTTGATGCAGCAAATTAGTTCAGTATTTGGCTTCATATATGATGTTTACAGTTTGCAAAATAAAACACCAAAGCAAATTATGGAACATTGCTTGAATCTGGAGAAAGCTTTGCAACATGGTGAATCCAAAGATATTGATGCCTTTGACTTGTGCAGTGAATTGCAAGCTATTGCAAGACGAGTCCAAAGGTGAGTCATCACCGCAAGATGTATTGAACTTCATATGGGAAAATAAGCTGACAGATAGTGTCCCTAACACAGTTATTGCTCTTCGCATCCTCTTGACTCTCCCAGTTTCTGTGGCCAGTGGTGAGCGAAGCTTCTCAAAGCTCAAGTTGATAAAAACATATATGCGAACATCAATGTTGCAACAAAGACTTGTTGGGCTATCTACCTTGTCACTAAAATATGACATTGCTCACAGCATTGACTTGGAGGAACTTGTTTCTAAATTTGCTAAACTTAAAGCGCGGAAACATAAATTCTAAATTATAACATGTTACTCTGTGACTGTGTATTGTGTATAATGTATGTGATTTTTGGGGGGAGGGAAGGGCGCAAGATGGAAGTTTCGCCTAGGGCACAAAATATCCTTGCACCGGCCCTGATGGCAAGCATAGAGCCCGCTCAGATCACCGCGGCAGTTATGAGCATTGTAAACACCTTGCACATTATCCTGCAGTATGTTCAGAACCAGAACCTGCAAAAGCAGGCAAGGAGGCGGTGATGGTACTTTGTGACTTGCTCTCCCCTGCCCTCAAGCCCCAGAATACCAAAATGAGAGAAGCCTTCACAATTCACAAGCGAGTGGCAATAGCCCTCTGGAAGCTTGCAACACCAGACAGCTACTGGTCAGTTGGGAATCAATTTGGAGTGGGCAAATCTACTGTGGGTGTTGCTGTGATCCAAGTAGCCAGCGCAATCACTGAGCTGCTGCTATCAAGGGTAGTGACTCTGGGAAATGTGCAGGTCATAGTGGATGGCTTTGCTGCAATGGGATTCCCTAACGGTGGTGGGGTGATAGATGGAATGCATATCCCTATCTTGGGACCAGACCACCTTGGCAGCCAGTACATAAACTGCAAGGGATACTTTTCAATGGTGCTGCAAGCACTGGTGAGTCACAAGGGACGTTTCACCGACATCAATGTGGGATGGCCGGGAAAGGTACATGACGCTCACATCTTCAGGAACTCTGGTCTGTTTAAACAGCTGCAGGAAGGGACTTACTTCCCAGACCAGAAAATAACCATTGAGGATGTTGAAATGCCTATAGTTATCCTTGGGGACCCAGCCTACCCCTTAATGCCATGGCTCATGAAGCTATACACAAGCACCCTAGACCAGGGGTAGGCAACCTATGGCACATGTGCCAAAGGTGGCATGTGAGCTGATTTTCAGTGGCACTCACACTGCCTGGGTCCTGGCCACCGGTCCGGGGGACTCTGCATTTTAATTTAATTTTAAATGACGTTTCTTAAACATTTAAAAAATATTATTTACTTTACATACAACAATAGTTTAGTTATATATTATAGACTTACAGAAAGAGACCTTCTAAAAACGTTAAAATGTATTACTGGCACGCAAAACCTTAAATTAGAGTGAATAAATGAAGACTCGGCACACCACTTCTGAAAGGTTGCTGACCCCTGCCCTGGACAGTAGTAAGGAGCAGTTCAACTATAGGCTGAGCAAGTGCAGAATGGTGGTAGAATGTGCATTTGGACATTTTAAAAGCATGCTGGTGCAGCTTATTGACTCAGTTAGACCTCAGCAAAACCAATATTCCTATTGTCATTGCTGCTTGCTGTGCACTCCACACTATCTGGAAGAGTAAGGGGGACACGTTTATGGCAGGCTGGGAGGTTGAGGCAAATTGCCTGGCCGCTGATTACGCGCAGCCAGACTCCAGGATGGTTAGAAGAGCACAGCAGGGTGCACTGTGCATCAGAGAAGTTTTGAAAACCAGTTTCATGACTGGCCAGGCTACGGTGTGAGAGTTCTGATTGTTTCTCCTTGATGATAACCCGCCCCCTTGGTTCACTCTGCTTCCCTGTAAGCCAACCCACCTCCCCCCTCTGATCACCACTTGCAGAGGCAATAAAGTCATTGTTAATTCAAAATCATGCATTCTTTATTAATTCGTCACACAAATAGGGGGCTAGCTGCTAAGGTAGCCCGGGAGAGGTGGGGGAAGAGGGAAGCATCAGGTGGGGTAGTGGAGGCAGGGCCGGTGCAACCATTTAGGCAACCTAGGCGCCGCAAGCCTGGGAGGCGGGAGAAATGAAGCAGCAATGGCGTGCTCGGAGTGCTTGTGCTCATGTGCGGAGCAGGAGTGAGCTGGGGCGGGGCGGGTGCCTCAGGGCGGAGGGTGTGGATGGGGAGTTGCTGCGGGAGGTGAGCCTCAGGGCAGAGGGAGGGAGCTGCTGTGGGGGGGGCACCTCAGGGCAGAGGTGGGGGGGGTGCAAGGTGGAAGTTTTGCCTAGGGTGCGAAACATCCTTGCACTGGCCCTGGGTGGAGGGTAGGAGGGAAGAAAGAGGCCACACTGCACTTCAGAACTGATTGAATGCTAGCCTTCAGTTGCTTGGCAGTCCTTTTGGGTGCAGTGGTTGAGTGCCCAGATTCTGGGACTCCATGGTCACCTCTGCTGCTGAGCTCTGCATGGTCACCTCTGCTGATCAGCTTGCCATGCTGGCCAAACAGGAAATTAAATTCAAAAGTTTGTGGGGCTTTTCCTGTCTACCTGGCCAGTGCATCTGAGTTCAGAGTGCTGTCCAGAGCTGTCACAATGGAGCACTCTGGGATAGCTCCCGGAGGCCAATACCATCAAACTGCATCCACGCTACCCCAGATTCGACCCGACGATGTCGATTTCAGCGCTAATCCCCTCACCGGGGAGGAGTACAGAAATTGATTTTAAGAACCCTTTAAGTTGACAGAAATGGCTTCTTCGTGTGGATGGGTGCAAGGTTAAATCGATCTAACGCTGCTAAATTCGACCTAAACTCATAGTGTAGACCAGGACTATGATTCATTCCAACTTTCTACAGGGCCTGTGGACACTGCTTAGATAAGTACCATTACTCCTCTACTCCCAATCCCAGTTCAAGCCCTGTTTCAGATACAAATGAAAATGTTCTCTGGCTAAGTTACTGCAATTTGTGGTAGGAGGTTCCTGGAGAAGATCTTGTAAAACTCAAGGCTGCAATTCTGGTTTCTGTCTCCATCCTTACTGCTGTTTAAAAGGTCAGGATCCCATAACATTGCACAAACCTAGCATTTTGCATTACTGTATATGTAGTTAATTTTTGTACTTGTGTGTTTGTGTGCATATGTGTTTTTGTTTGTGTCTGTATCTGTGTATGTGCATGCAGCCTGCGTGAGTTATTGTTGTTGCAGGAACCATCACTTTTTAATGTCCTAACGTATGTGGATTTCAGCTGTCAAATATATTTTTCCTCCAATACTGTGTTCTGCTCTGAAATTCTTTTTAGTTTTTTTTTTTAAAGTAAAATAAAATCACATGATGGGTAACATTGATTGATTACACTGTGTCTGACTGAAATTGGGAGGGAAATGGAGAAAAAAAGTGGCAATACAAAAAAAAATATCTAATTGATCACTATCAAAATGATCCAAAACATGGAGTGTTTATATGTATTGTATGCATTTAACATACATATTTTCTGTGAAAAGTGTGTGCGTTCCCTTGTCTGATGGAAACTTGTGATTGAGAAAAAGTTGTAACACTTGAAGATAGTGTATTGTGAGTGTGAAGAACAACTACCTAATGTTTTACTACAGCTACCTAATGTTTTTCCATAGCTACCATAGTATCTAAGGCCCAATGCAGAAAAACATTTAAGCGCATGCTTAGTTTTAGGCATGTGAGCAGCTCCATTGACGTCAATGGGACTGCTCATGTGCTTCAAGTTAAATCTGTACTTTGCTGGATCATGGCCTAAACTCTGAACAGGGAAATTAAGTTGGCATAACATTCTAGTGTTCTTCATAGGGGAGTTTTGTCTTTGTCTTTCCCAGACTCTAGGTACATAATTTCCCATGTCAGCTTGAACACAAACTTTGTTGGGATCAGTGTTTAGTCATCCTAACCTGAGGTTTGATTAACATAAATATAAAAGTTCATTGGAATAAACACAAAAGCACATTAGTTTCAGTGGGAGATGTAACAGATTTACATAAGTTTACTCTAGCTGGTCCTGTACCAGCCACACAAGCAAAAAGATATTCCATGTACTCATCTGAGATGCTGTCTGTATCTAAGCCTCAAGACAGGAAGACAGACAAACTTTTTATAGTCCTTACAACCTCTGATCAAATATAATAGAAAAGGACTATCATCCATCTAAGTCATACCCCTCATGACAAAAGGAACTCATAACCCCCGGCCTCTTTTTCAACCGAGGTTAAGACACCTTTGGATATATATTTTGGTAACTTTTGTCATTATCATATGATAAAAAGAATGTTGCTGCCAAGATGGAGAATGACATTCATCCTGACTCATAGGGATTGGTGTATTGAGTTAGCTGAAGGGGTTTAATCTGACCAAATAATATTTAACTCAATTTAATTTTTTTTAAACTGAGTTTTAAATTAATTTTTAAAATCTCATGTATAGAATGATCTAAAATTGTGCTGTGGCTATGGTGGTTGGAAGGATATGGTATTTGATTAAGTTCATCTCACTAGGTAGGTCCCTCTTGTACTGCTGAAGTCATAAACGGGTATTTCCTTGACTCAGTTGTTCAGCAAGCATCTCATGCCCCAGTGAGGTACTTTTCTAACTGTGAATAAATAAATACAAAGAAAATCTGAAGAATTTGCAGTTTTCTAGATGTACTGACGTATTTTATAAATCATTTCATGTGTTTTAATAGGTAATTTCCCCCAAACAGACTTGCAGTTATAGCAGGATCATTTTTATTTGTAGATATTTATTGTCTATTGCTACATTTTTAGTTGTGCTAGTAGCTGTTAATAGAGAGATTTGTTTAAAAAGCTGTCTCTGAAACTCTAGAAGATAAAAGCCAATTATCATAAAATTCCAAACGAGGTCCCATCACTTGCCATATTTTCGCTTAACTGGCTCCAATAAAGAGGCAGTCCCAACCAACATACTATATTCCATACATTTGCTAACCTTGAAAAATGACTAAAATTGAAGCTCAAGTCCTAAATTTAGATGGTTCCATCAAGGAAAGATAATCATTCACTAGTGTTTTAGTAGCAGAATATCACACCTTTGAAGTTTGCCTCCAAAATAAAGTGCCTAAAAACTCCAAAATAGGATGTATTCATATACAACTCAACTCAATGTTATATGTATTCAGTGTTCATATCCTTTAAGAAAAAAATCTCTCTGAAAAACTGCACTCTGCAAGTATTGCATCCAGACAAGTGATCCTAATAGTCATCTTAACTCTGTAAGCTACATACTGTAGCTTTCCCTTGAAACAATGGAAATTGCAGGAAAGCAGGATCTTCTACTGAGGCAGGGCCAGGAGACAGAACTGTGCCTTTTCTAGGAAAATAATCACTAATATTTCTTATATCCCTCACTTAATTGACCATGAATATTTTGCTTTAAACATTCATAATACTTTGGTAAAAAGTATGCTGAAGTCTTTCTTAGAACACTTCACTCACATGAAATTAACAAAATACAAATGGCTTAGCACCATTTTATGATGATTGAGATGAATAGATGGTAAGATATTAACATAAGAACGGCCATACTGGGTCAGACCAAAGGTCCATCTAGCCCAGTATCCTGTCTTCCAACAGTGGCCAATGCCAGCTGCCCCAGAGGGAATGAACAGAACTGGTAATCATCAAGTGATCCATCCCCTGTTTCCCATTCCCAGCTTCTGGCAAACAGGCTAGGGACACCATCCCTGCCCATCTTGGCTAATAGCCATTGATGGACCTATTCTCCATGAATTTATCTAGTTCTCTTTTGAACCCTGTTATAGTCTTGGCCTTTGGAACATCCTCTGGAAAAGAGTTCCACAGACTGATTGTGTGTTGTGTGGAGAGAAGATGGTTTGAGCATTGGCCTGCTAAACCCAGGGTTGTGAGTTCAATCCTTGAGGGGGCCCCTTAGGGATCTGGGGCAAAAATCAGTACTTGGTCCTGCTAGTGAAGGCAGGGGGCTGGACTCGATGACCTTTCAAGGTCCCTTCCAGTTTTAGGAGATTGATATATCTCCTATTATTATTAAAGAGATTAAAAGCAGTGTTAACATTTTTTCCCTACTGGAAGTTGTTTAACTTGATTTTGTTGAGCTATCCACATTGTGAGGATGCAGCCTTCCCCCTCACCTCACCTCGCCCCACCCCACCCCACCTACTTAAATAAGAGGTCATTCAAATTGTTTTTTTCATGGCCTTATCTATGGGCCATGATGACTTGATTCTTGTGAGAGCTGAATACTACTGGGATGTGTTGCAAATGATCCCACCACCATCCTTGAGAATGGAGTTCTCCCTGTTTTTCATAAGTGCAACTACAATGCTAGAAAGCCTAAAGAAGGATTGGAGATTTGGGCCAAGATTTTCCAGCAGTGACTAGTGGGTTAGCGTGTCTCCATTTCTGGATGCCCAACTGAGACCTAACTTTCAGAATGTGATGAGTGCCTCACCTCTAAAACTCAGTCTTTAAAGGGTCTAGAGTTGGGTACTCAAATTGAAGCATCCCAAATTACCATCCACTTTTCAAAATCTTGGCCCTAGAGTAGGAACTGAGGAGTGAGTTTCCAAAATTTTACCCCAAGAAATGGAAAATATCAGCAAATTCAGTAGGCCAGGACTGAACATCTGGGTTGTACTCAGACACCCTCCACCCCACCCCCATTTTTGAGAGCTCTGGAGTAAATAGAGTATTGAAGGCATACACAGCACATTTTCCCGAAAGTATGTTCGTTTGTTATCAGTCGCCAGCAGTGGATGCTATTATATATTTTACTGTTCATTCTTTTAGGCAAAGCTGCAGTGTGAAATTGAAGGTGTTGATGCGGGGTTCGCTGGGATGTGTAATGATGTCATAACAAGTACACTGAGGACAAAAATAACATATTTAAAGGTAGAGATGGTGATCATTCTTTTTAGCCATAGTCTATCAATTTAATAAATTTCTTCACAGCAGTAAAATGAAGGGCAAAATACTAATTAAAGTGAGCTGTAATTCTCTTCAAGTTTTTGGGTATTGTCTCTCCCTGGTGAAGTTATTGTGCGAGTTTTGCAGTTTTACCATAGTCTATTTAAAATGTATTGATTTTGTGTAATTGCAAACAATTCTTAACTCCTAGTCATAATCAAGTTAGAAACATCTGAACAGTACATTAAAATCTGTATTTTTAATTATTGAAGGTGAAATTCATCCCTATGCAGTGGGACCTATGTACCACTTAAGTCCCTCTTAAGTCTTATTTTGAGCGCTTAAGTGGGACTCAAGTGGTTCACAGGCCTTGTGCTAGTTCTTTGCACAGGATTGGATTTCACTACATGTCCTGTAATGGGCAATGTGTTTTGTGTCTGGTATCTGAATGTGCTGCATAGCGAAGGAGTGCTGTGCTGAGTATGTACATGTTTATTTCTTAGATGACAATGTGATTACATGTTCTCAGTATGTTGTTTTTATATATATCAATCTCATGTAAAGTGGTACTCAGATATCTTTAAATGTTAGCATAAATTTCAGCAGCCGAAATGTCTAGCCTGAGTCTGTCACCTACATGCTGTATTGTGGATTTTAAAAAATGGTGGTTTTTTATAAAAAAGATCTCAAAACATCTAAGTGTAATTTAAGAAAGAAAAGGCTTTGGCATGTGTGAAACTTGCTTCTTACTTTGAGAAGGGATTAATTGAAATCCCAAGTGTCAGTTTGACACAATTACCAAACATATTGTCAGACCATGAACAATACTGTCAAGTGACAGACTTGTCTGTAGGGTACTCCCTCCCCAAAAGAAAAGCCCTCAAAACCATGGGTTGAATAAATATTTTGTGTTTTCTGTCTCACATCAGGACTGTTTTGAAGTGTGGATGGCAATTTGACAACAAGCCTCTCACAGCCACTTCTGTAAATATGAGACAAAAAGCAGAGATAATGTTGGGTGATTTTCTGAGTGTTTTGTAAATTAGAACAATTATTGTACAGAAAATAGTGCTTCAAATCCACATTGTCATTCATTTAAATACAATAGTCCAGGAGCGTGGCAGATGCTAAGACCCTGTAAAGGAGTACATGGCTTTTTTGTTCTAGTTCTAGGTTGTGGTGCTAAAACCCTGCATTAAAAATTCAGGGTAATTACTGTTGAGTCAAAATGGTAGATGGGTATATTTAGCTCCAGTTAGGAGGACTACAGAGAAAATCTTAGGAGCTGCCAGGCTCAGGGAAGTAGTACTTTAGGCTGAGATTTGTATTGTGGTATTTGGCTTTGGAGAAGCCAAAACGCAGGAGGCTTTTGAAGTTGGTTTAGCAGCTGTAGAGATTAGTTCAAGCAGATATGGCTCAACTGGGGAGGAGATAAAATGGAGCCTGGCTGCGGTCACCCATCTTCCCCAGCACTCCTGGATCCAAAATTGTGGAGGGCAGACCTACCTCTCAGGGGATGCTAGGACCCATGTATTCTATCCTTCCCCAGCCACGTGGCCATTGCAGGGGAGAAACTGTAAGGAAGAGAGAGCGAAAGACTGAAGCTGGCACAGTAGATGCAGACAGCAGATGAAGTAGGGACAAAGGGACACACTGAGGATGCCATCAGACTGCTTTCTTGCAGTTTTTGCTCCAAATATTCTCTCCTGTGATGACTGGTTGTTTGCTCCAACCTTTCATGCCACTTCCCTCATAGTCTCCAATGCCCTTCATCCGGCTTTCCATCTAGCGAATCCCCTCCTGCCATAGCAACATACCAAACCAAAAATAAAACATGCCATTTGCTGCTATCATATTGTTCACTCTGCTTGAGGGTAGGGATGGTATTTGGTCTGATAACACATGGTAATGTGTGTTGAGTAGTTTTTTCACTGTAAGGAATAACAAATAATTTATTATAAGCACAGTCATATGTTGAGTTATTAGATCTCTCAAGCAAGGCAGGGTTGTGCCTGGTCAGTACTATCCATGGAACTTTTTCAGAGTAGCAGCCGTGTTAGTCTGTATCCGCATAAAGAACAGGAGTACTTCTGGCACCTTAGAGACTAACAAATTTATTTGAGCATAAGCTTTTAGTTTTAGTTGGGGGGCTGAAGGTAACGGCTAGTGGCGTTCTGTTATTTTCTTTGTTGGGCCTGTCTTGTAGTAGGTAACTTCTGGGTACTCTTCTGGCTCTGTCAATCTGTTTTTTTCACTTCAGCAGGTGGGTATTGTAGTTTTAAGAATGCTTGATAGAGATCTTGTAGGTGTTTGTCTCTGAGGGATTGGAGCAAATGCGGTTGTATCTTAGAGCTTGGCTGTAGACAATAGATCATGTGCTGTGTCCTGGATGGAAGCTGGAGGCATGTAGGTAAGTATAGCAGTCAGTATGTTTCCCGTATAGGGTGGTGTTTATGTGACAATCGCTTATTAGCACAGTAGTGTCAAGGAAATGGACCGCTTGTGTGAACTGGTCTAGGCTGAGGTTGATGGTGGGATGGAAATTGTTGAAGGTGGCAATTTTGCAACAGAAAAGCTTCAAAAACGGACTCCAACAAGAAACTGCTGAACTTGAATTGATATGCAAACTAGATACTATCAACCTAGGCTTAAACAGAGACTGGAAATGGCTGAGCCATTACACACATTGACTCTTGTTTCCTTCATATTAAGTATCCTCACAGCTTATTGTAAAACTGTCTTAAATGGGCTATCTTGATTATTACTACAAGAGTTTTTTTTTTCTCCTGCTAACAACAGTTCATCTTAATTAATTAGCCTCTTAGAGTTGTTTGGGCAACTCCCACCTTTTCATGTTCTCTGTATGTATATATATCTCCTCACTATATGTTCCATTCTATGCGTCCGATGAAGTGGGCTGTAGCCCACGAAAGCTTATGCTCAAATAAATTTGTTAGTTTCTAAGGTGCCACAAGTACTCCTGTTCTTTATCCATGGACTGGAAGCTTCTAAGGAAGCCCAAGGCTGCAGGAAGTGATGGAAGTTAATTTGCACTCTTCACATCAAGTCAACATTGAGTTGAGATATGAATGGTGCTAGGTTATACAGTGCTGATGGTGGTGCTGTTTTCAGGGGACATAGAAAACTGAAATTCTGATCATTTGTGGTCATTTTAAGAACCCGTGGGCTCTTTTTTTAACAGACAGGATGATGAATTTTTAATTTGAGTAATTATGTTCTTCTTAACTAAATTCTCACCGTAGTTTTAATTATTTTCACTTCCTTCCTTAAACTCTTTTGATGTTTAGTGTTACACGGTGCTACTTTTCCACCCTTGAAATGGTTGGTTTGGCACAACACAGGTGAATCTCAGAAGCAAGTTGGCAAGAGTCTGACTTGCTGGCCAAGGTTATCAAAGATTATGGCTGGAGTCAGTCTTCTCTGACTTCAATAGCTAGTATAAAGTCTGGAATCCATTGGAATGGAAACTACTGTAAGATATTGCTATACAGATTGTTGTTGTGTACACCTGAGCAAAATGAATGTAAAAATTCTCCTATTCTGAACTGGTAGCACATGACACCTGTTTGCCTAGATGTAAATGACTATAGGAGGTGCAATGCGGTGGAGAATTGGGCCTCTGTCATTAATTATATCTCTTATTTTTTACAAATCAAATTTTGTATATAGTACATGAAAGTTTTTAAGCATTTAGTAAAGAAATGTCTTGCGGTTAATTCTGTAACTACTATGGGGTGTCTTGTGAACAGACCACATAGTGAAGATAAGGCATTCTGTCCTGACTGAGGTTACTTATGATTTCTACAGGAAACTAGATACTTGTGCTGTAGTGTACAGCACTGAGCTAACAGTATAGTGTTATTAAAAAAGCAAAACTTTCTGCTCTCATCTTCATCTTCTACTTTATCCCATGCTAAAATGGAAATGTGAAGTGACTGAACCCAAGGGACCATCTAGGTAAATCAGTGCTGGCATAAAGCCAGAAAAATAGCATCACATTTCCATGCAGGGTCACAGAATCTGACTTCCTGTCATAGGAGGTCCAACAATTATTGTAGCACATTTAAATTGCTAGGCTTACAGTTAAAATGTTTAATTATTGAAGCGATACCTAATCAGCTGAATATTGCTAAGATCTTTATAACACTATAATCTAATTTACAGTATTCAATGCAGTGATATATTAATCAGACTAACTGGTGACTTTCTGATATTATGCACTCGTACTAAGGGAGGGTGAGATGTTGCCCTGATTTTGAAGCTCCCTGTTAATCCACAGGATAGATGGTAGCATAGATGCCTATAGATCACCATGCCCAGCCTGTTCAGTTAAAGGATTAAAAATGAAATCTCAAGTTTTATTTCACTGAAATCTCAAGTTTTATTTCACTGTGAACTTTTCCCCTACAAATGCTAATTGTTCTAAATGAAGAAAGAAAAGCAGTTCTTAAGTTATCAGTCAAAACATATATATATCTAAGATGCCTTCCAGAAGATTTGCTTCCTTGCCTGAAAATGCCTGATTAACGTTACACGCTTAAAATACGTTGTTGGGTGCTGTCTATGCAGACGCCACACAGACCCTCCCCCACCTCTCTTGATTTTTGTGCTCTGATGGTTTTCCATTTTGTCTGCGACAGATGAGATTCAAGGTGAGAGAGAGAACAAATCCTGTAAGGTAATTCTGTCACTCACCTCATCTTCATAATCTTTCCTTAGCTTCCTCTGCCTTCTAACCCTGGTATTGATCGTGTCACAGGCTACAGCAGACCAAAGCAGGGGGCTGAAAACCTTTCCGAACAGCAGTTGCCAGTCTACCTGTTGCAGCTTGAAGAAGAAAAGCATGCTGTGAAAACAATCAGTGCATTTGCTTTAGATCTAAGTGATTCCAACTAGGTCGATGCTTCATGCTGATGTGTTGAAAACATTTAAAAAATTTCTCAGAGTTTGATTTCAACTGAAACATTTCAGCGTGTGTCTGACTCTCTGAATTGTTATTTCTCACTAATGTAGCAGACAACTGTTTTCCACCATAGCACAAATCAGTAGGGAAACTAGGCCTTTTGTCTAGATGGATTTTATTTTGAATGTTATTGTGGGAGTGGAAATTACTTGCCCAGTTTCACTTTTATGCGCTAAAGCTACTGTACATTGACCCTAGGGTAGTAGTATTTTATTCCATGAAGAGAAAAAGAGGTAATCACAGTTTTACTGTGTGTAAATGGGAGAATAGCTTCATTGCATTGCTTTTATCCCTGCATATGAATTTTCATTCAGAGGTAAACTTGACCATTCATAAAAACATCAGAAGTGTATTGTTTTCTTTAAAGCACATCATGCCTGCATTCAGAAATAATTGGCCTGATTCTCTCACAGTTTGGGATCAAGCAGCAAATGAGGTATTGCTAAAAAGAGCTATCCTCACCCAAATTAACATTTATTTATTCTCCAAGAGTGACAGGAACTCAGGACAACATTTAATTATAACAGGTTGTTGCACACTTAGTGTCTAAACGGCAGGAAAAAAATCATGAAGAAACAATCAGCTGCAGCAGGCCCCAATCTTGCATCCTTTGCACTCCCAGAACATGCTTTGGAGTCTGTAGGAGGTTTGAATATGCAGAACGATACAGAACTGGGCTCTTAAGTTTTGTTTCTTTGATGGGCTCCATGGGAGCAGATTAGTAGAACTCCAGCACAGATTCTACTTCATCACACCTCAGTGCACTCTCCTGTCATTTCATGTGCTCCCTTCAAAAAAACCTTTTTCTTCTCTGGGCCTGTTGTTCTTTTTGGGACATCCTGCTTTGTTTTGATTTGTTTGTTTGTTTTTAAAATTATTATAATTTCCCCACCAGTAGTGAAATCTCCCAAGTGTTGTTGCCATCTCTCCTATTCACTGTCACACCACACAAAGAACATTCTTGTGTTTCAGCAGGAAATAGCAAACACTTACCTTTATGTATTTTATTGAGTGTCAGGATGCCATCAGAAAGGCATGTTCTGAAAAATTAGATTTTTGTGTTCAAAGAAAATGAAGAAACAAACCAAAAATGCTGTACTTATATCTGGAGTGAGTGGTATTTCCCTCCTCTCTGAATCTACTTTCCAGAAGCAAAATTAATTTAGTCCCTGATGTATCAGGTACTAATGGATTTCATACTTCAGCACATATATTACTGTGCATTGTGCAATTGCCAAAAATTGTCATTTAAGTGGCTTTAGTTTGCAACTGTGTTAGTTCAAAACAGTAAAACAAGTGAAGCCTATGTAAGTGAAGGTGAATTGAAGTGTCTTCTTGGCATAATTTCATTCATTTTGCAAATGAACTCTGTGGGTGTGCTGTAGAAGTTCTAGTTGCACTTTGCATATTTTACCAAGAGCCTATTTGTAAAGAATTGTTGTACTTAATTTGTGTATTCGAGTTGTCAGGTTGCTTTGTGGTGTATTTTCCCCCAGAGCAGTGGGCAGAGTCTAAAGAAAAGATAACTGTAGGATTATCATAAGAAGTTTATGCTGGCTCATGAGCGAAGAGTAGCTAACTAAGAATTTTCTCCAGTGATCCAATATGGATATTGGGAAAATATCTTTCTTTGCCCATAGATGTACTCGATCCTGTAGACTTTCCTCATGACAGTTGTTTAGTTGAATTCAATGGAAGTGCCCAAGTGAGTTAGGTTTTTTTAGGCTCAAGCTCTTAATGGTCTAGGTAAAGCTCTTAGTGGTTTAAATGAGCAGCCCTCCACTCCTGTTGACTTGGGTCCTGATTGTAAGAGGTGTTGAGCATCCCTAACATCATATTAAAGTAAATAGAAGTTGAGGGTGTTCAGCACATGTCATGAATTGGATTAATTGAGTCACTTTAATATGACCTAGTACCTTAAAAGATTAAGCACTGTTTCTGGTCCTAGTCCACTGGTCCAAGTACCCTAACCCAGGAAAAAATAAATTTTGGTCCTGAAAGATGCTGAGCACTTATTGCAATATCAGTGGGAGCTGAGGATGCCCAGCATCTTACAGGATTGAGCTCTTCCACAGTAGCTTGGAAAAATGAAACCCCATCAATAAAGAAGTCCTTTCTAAAGCACTCCTTACTCCAACGGTGACAAAAGGAACAGATGGCCAAACTGCTAAGGAAAGGCATAGAGCATGAGCAGCAGGCAGTAATTGCAGCTGAAATCCAGCTTTACAAATCCCCTTCTTGCCTTCCAGAGATGATATTTGCATAGAAACTGGAGCTTGCGCCACTGGAGCAGGCAATGAGCTTTACAGAAAGGGCCCCAGAACAAAATGTGCTTTGTTACCTAATTCTAAAAGGTATGGTTGTTCGCAAGTCAGAAGGGAAGCTTCTTGGGAACTGGCAATAGAACATATTTACAGTTACTTAGCCTGATCCAAGGCACACTGAAGTCAACAGGAGATGGTTCAGGGAGAGTCTAAACTGGAGGGGTTATTGGTGTCACCTTGCAGAGTAACCAGGCAGGTGGAAGCCAGGGTGAGGTCACTGTGCGAAGGTCAGGGCTCTGAACCAAAGCTGCGCAGCACAGAAGCACCTAGGATTACAGGGTAGGTGGTGACAACCCCTTACTGATCTGAGTGAACCTCCACAGTGTTCCACCAGGTCACCAGGAGGGATTAAGGAATAGTTGGTGCCTCTCCCAATATCTCAGTTAGCCAAGAATATTCCCTCCAAAGTGAGAGTCGAGGAGACAGTGGGGGAGTTGGCTGACAAGCACAGGAGTTAGCTGAGCGCTTTGGACTGAAGTTGTCACCCAATAATGAGACCTGTTGGCCCAAAGACACCACTGTTGGGACAATTGGAGGTAGGCACGGGGGAAGAAAGGGGCAGCAGTGCCCTCTTGCAATCTTCCCCATGAAAAGAAGTGGTTTTGGGGAAGCTGTGACTGAGCACCCGATATCCCACAACTCTGCCTCCCTTTCCCTCAGACAGGCAATAGCAGCTCCCACAGTGGGAGGCATGAGCTCCCTAACCCATTTTGAGCCTTCATGGGCCCCAGCTATGGGATGCCCCAACAGCTGTTTCACGCTCCCATGGTATTGGCCTGACAGGCCTGAAGACTGTCCTCCACAGGATTAGGAAGCTTCATTTTCTTTTCCCTGTGCTTCCATCCTTCCTTTTTACACAACCTGTCAAGCTGCAGGGTTTCAGTTAAAAACATACATTCTTTACTGTGGAAAAAGTTGGTATAAATGAAGGAAATAATTTTCTTTATCCTTTAATCCTTTATTCTTTTGCATTTTTAAAAGTTTATTTACTTCCTGCAGTGGGCTGTCTTGAGCTTCTGCTTCTATGCTATGTCAAGACTTGCTTAAGCTTGAAGGTTTTTAGGCTCAACCAAGCACTGACAGCACTATAACAGAAGCTAATGCCTGAGTCTGCCAGTTTGATGAATTCAATAAACTTATTGAATTTATTTTAACTATTAAAAGAAGTTGAGGGCTATATTCTATTCTTGCTCTTTGTTTGAAACTCCCATTGACATTAATGGGAGTCTCATGTATGGAATTAGAGTGGAGCATGGCCCTTAATATTAAAAAGGCTTGTCAATCTTATGCATTAAATAATTTGGAGTTGTGTCATGATGCTTTATTCGCAAGGTCATTCTCCACATACCTCTTACGCATTGAAAATAAATTCCTTGCAGTAGCTGCAATGTTGCTAGCACCCTGATTTTTAAAAAAATGAAAATATTTTAAAAATCTAACTGTTCCCTTTTATGCCATCCACCTACTTCTGTACTGTATTTTGGTTGGTCAACAAAATAAGACAGGTCACTTTCACTTTGGTTTATAGTCAGTCTTGCTTTCCAGTGTTCATGCTAGTGTTATTGGATTCACAGTGCTTCAGAAGGAAACACTTAATTCCCCTTAAATGCCTTTCAGTTTATTCCATGTATGTTTTTAACTAAAACATGCGTGTTTATATTAGATCTCTTGCATTTTTAAAATTGTGATGCTAAGTCTAGTCTCTTGATCTAACTCTGCCATCACTAATATATGCACAAACTGAACAGTAGGTAACTGGTTAAAATGAATCTTAATTTGTGATCCTGTAAAATTATAAGAGTAATCAATCACTTTTCTTCTGTATTGAAAATCTATATTCAACTTACATTTTTGGAACATGAGCTCCGAGCCTGCGACTATACCTGTGTGATAGCCCCTAAGTCTTCAACGAATTGACGTGCTTCATCTCTAACTCTGTATGTCTCACTGCACCTCCACATCCATGTCTCGCTCAGCCCCTTGCATTTCACCTACATGCCCTCTTGCCCCTTTTTCAGTTTTCCTCTTTGCTATCCAGTACCCTTTATACCCTTCTATGTCCTCCTAAACCCACCCTCTTTCTATCTCTCCGTGGCACATGCCTTCCTCTCCATTCCCCTCGTTGGGCCCCTGCACACCTCATCCTCTATGCCTCCTCTGGTACCCCTTCCTGCCTTCTTTCCTCTCTCGTTCTATGCCCTCTCCTTTATGCCCTTCTAATTCCCTGCACCACCTCTATAGGCAGCACCATATGTACTATCCTGCACTACCCTCTTCTTGCCTAGTCCAGAGCCTCCCATTCTTGAAGGGAGTGTACAGCTTCATTTCACCTTCTGTGTACCCTCTAGTTTATGTACCTTCTGGTTCTGGCCTCCATTTTTACCTCTCCCAAACTCCTCCCTTACCCCTTTCTCTCCCCACACTCTCTACCTCCACCTCTATTTCCCAGATAATGCTCCCCCGACCTTCAGCTCAGCTTACTAGTAGCAAAATCTGAAGTCCAGCAGAAGGTCAACTTACGCCATACCAATAGTTCTCTATAAGTCTTTATATTTTATCCACCTCCCTCCCCTGATTTCATCTAAAGAAATAGAAACAAAACAAAAATACTACAAGGCACTTTTCCTCTGCTAAGGCCAACCAAACAAAACTGAGTTGCTAGGCCAAGACTATTTGGAGACATAAAGACCCAAAAAAGTTAGGCCATTTTTCAAAAGTCAAGCACAGGGATGTTTTCAAAATGCTATAACATTAAAACTCCATTTCTGATTTCTATCAAACTTCTCAGAAAAGCAGTACTCGTGGATGATATGTGGCATTCAGAATTAAACATAAATTGTCTCCTTTTTTATAGAAGTTGGGGGTGATGGTGTACAATCACAACCTTATAATGGAAAGCAAGTTTTGGCCTTAACTACAGCCCACAATGAGCTGTACATTCCCTCAGTATAATTTCCCAGAGCATAAATGATGCTCAGGCAGAGGCAGAAGGAAGTGTCATGATATACTTTCATTGGGATCGTGCAAACACTTCCAAATGTTCACTACCCCTCTGGAATCAGGATTTTCCTCCATTGCTTTCTGTTCTTAGAAGACCATAGAAGTTCTATTGGCTAGCCAGAGGCTGGCTTCCCATTGAGAGTGCCATTATGTGGTTTTGACAGGACAAATTTTCAGATCCCAAAATTGGCAAGTAAAATATTGCATTAAACTGAGTTCCATGTACACTGTTTTTTAATATGAAAAACTAAACATATTTTGCCCAGTTCTTTATTTCTTTTCTGCCCCACACATCTCTAGTTAAACAACAATGCACTTATTTTGGGTAAGCAAAAATACAGCTTAAAGTACTGTTCACAAAAAGAATATCTTAATCAAATTTCAGACACAGAAGAAGTATTTATTCTGAGATCTCTATTCCTGCTTCTGTTTCAGTGGAAAATGAAAATTCACTTTTGCTGATTAAAAACTATGCTACTTAAATTCAAAGAGAGACTCTGTCAGTGCAAACCAAAAGGGGCCTGAATGCCTGTCAGCTCCTCCCCACCCCGAACTCTGGGATTAGGATCCAAACTTTGGAGGTTGTGGCCTGTTTGAACAAATCCCTTCAAACTAAAACCAATGAGTTTCATGCTGCTCTGGGTCAGAGTCCATCACACCCCTAACACTTGGCATGGATCAGAGATACGATTTTGGGAGGAAACAGTCATTATTGTATGCCACAAGAATGTACTGATGTATATTTTATAGAGTAAGAATTGTGGTTCAAAAACACGTTGCTTGTTACCACACTTACAGGGACCTAACATTGTAGATCATGGGTCACTGCCTGAAAGAGGGGAGGCTTATTGTAACACATGTAGGTATATGCTTGGATACATATTATAATCCGCGATAGAAGTAAGAGCAAGGCTTCTTTTCCTGCCAGTTCCTATAGAGTACTTTTGGAATGTTATAGAAAGGTCATGATTGTTCAACCTGTTCTTGGTCATTTAGAATTTATATAGGGGCTATATTTTAATTAAAATATCCCTGTTCAAAAACACTTCAAATAAACAATAGAAAATGAGGAGAAGAAAACAGGAGACGTACTCGTATGATTTTTTTGTGGGAGAGTCTAACAACTGGGGTACTTTTGGACAGACGATATTTTACATAACATTTCATCTATCATTCCATTCTCAGATATATAATATGGGCCAAAATCATCCCTTCATTGATTTAAGTGAAGTTACAACAGGGCTAAAGTTGGCCTACATTGTCCATTTCAACATGAATCCAGCTGAAGTTGAACCCAGTCTTACTAGTTCTCAGGTGGGTGAATAGAGGAAAATGGGGAAGTAGGACTTCTAGGTTCTGACATTGACTTGCTGTGTGGCTTTAGGAAAACCATCTAGGTCAACATTTTCAAACTCGGGTACCTAAAATGAGGCATCCTGTTTTGAAAATGTTGGCTAAAAACCTTGGTGTACCTCAGTTTCCCATGTGTAAAATATGAACTATTTTTATCTTCTACCACAGTGGTTCTCAAAGCCGGTCCACCGCTTGTTCAGGGAAAGCCCCAGCCAAGCCGGGCCAGTTTGTTTATCAGCCGCGTCCACAGGTTCGGCCGATCGCAGCTCCCACTGGCCGCGGTTTGCCACTCCATGCCAATGGAGGCTGCAAGAAGGGCAGCCAGCACATACCTCAGCCTACACCGCTTCCTGTAGCCCCCACTGATAAGGTGCCTAAAATTGGAATGAACTTTTTTAATGCATCCACTGTACGTATTACCACCAGTGTGGAATTCACAGTACAACATTTCTGACAAGATTCTCTTTTCCTCTGCAACATGAAGAAGCAGTTATCCACAAAACATTAGAAAATTCCATTGGCCATGAGTATGGCCCACCTTTGGCTTGGTTGTATGGTTAGGTTGTCATTATGGGCCAAATCATCAGCCCAGCACCACGAATGCTATTTCCATGTATAAAACAGACAACTGAGTACAGCACTACTACCCAGTCTGCAAGTGCAAATGCCAGTTGTGTGTGAAGCTTTGGCAAAGCTTCTGGGTACTATTATTTGTGTAAACAGCATGTTTCAGGGTTTTTTTTTTCTTCTCAGCTGTGATGTTCTTATCAAATGGCTGTAAAGTACCTAGCACAGTTACAGGTGCTATATAAATTATAATTAACTTGCTATATTTGAAAATTTAGCTATATATGCACAGATGCATAAATGTATATAATTACACATAGCATGGTAAATGTGTGTATATGGAGGCAAACTGCAGGATATATACAATGTAAGAGTGATATAGTAACAATCATATATGTGTTCATGGGTGTAATGACATTTCCCTGTATCACATCTATCAGGTTACAAGCAGCTAATAATTTTCTTTTTCTACTCACAGCCAAGCATTATAATGGCACACACCCATAAATCAACATCAACATGGAACATTGCTTAGAAAATGTAAATGTATGTGCCTTGCAGAATGATCTGAGATTACAAAAATATATCAGAAGTCAAAAGTAGCTGGTGGAGAAATGCTGTGTCTTTAGTTTATTGAGATTGTTTGGAGGATCCTAATGTACTGTCACTGAAAGAATAATTTTTCCTTTACAATCTACTTAGCAAAGATTTATCGATCCTTTTCCCCTTCATAGAGAATTACTGATCCATTTTAGAAAATCAGATTTTCACACCTTTCATGAGAATGTGCACAGCGGAGGTCCCTTGGGATTGCCAAGGAAGTTGACTTTGACATGAAATCCCTAGGTACTGGTGCACAACAGCCTATAGTCTCATCACTGATTTGTTACACAGGGTGGTAAAATACTTTTATACATTTATAGAGAAATGGTTGCACTGTAAGGACTTATTTTTCCATGCGAGTGGATGTATTCTGGGTACTATTATTTGTGTAAACAGCATGTTTCAGGGTTTTTTTTTTCTTCTCAGCTATGATGTTCTGAACAGTAAGGTAAGATAAAAGTTTTGAAATTCATGTTGCAAAGCAGTAGGGTACTGTAGAATTTTTCAGTGCATGTGTAAATAACTTTCTTCAAGATGTGTCTACTCTCTGTCCTCATTATAGTAGTATCCTAGGTAGCTAAGCATTAGACATGTTATATTGAAGTATGCATCATAATGAAGGTGATTTATTATAATTAAAACAGCATAGAGAGCAGCTTTTATTAGACATATTGTTTCACGGGAGAGCTTAATAAAGAGCATTATTATTAGTTATAGATCTGTGTGAAGGATGTTGTTTACTGAGAGTTATGTGAGTATTAGTCAAAGTCTGAAGTTGCTCATTTGAGCTGTCCACTGTAGGGGGGAAAAAAGCATTCAACACTGCAAAGGGAAGAATTTTAAGGTTGGTGGGGAGAGAGAGACAGAGACAGAGAAAAGGAAATGCCGAGTGCATGAAGTGTTCTCTGCAGGAGCAGTTCTAGAATACTTTATTACATATCTACGGAGACAATGGCATGGACTGTAAGTAGCTCCTGTCTCTCAATATAATAATGCACATAAAGTCGGGGTCAGATTGGGTTCGCTCTGGGCTTTGATTCTGCAGAAGGTCACTAGGGGAATCGATGGACAAAAATGAGACCCGAGTTTCATGCAATCAATGAGATTTTTCTATTTAAAGTGGACACTGCTGGGTGTGAGTCTCAGAGCTTCAAATGTGGTTTTGCTCAGCTTTAATACATTGAGAGTAAGATGCATTGTAAATGTATTGTTTGTTTTAATAACTGTGCTGGCACACTGGGTGCATATCCAAACACATTAGTCTTGCAAACTCTATTGTGAAATTTTATGAACAGAAAAATAAACAGACAAATTAGCAGCTACTTTGAATGTTAATAACTATTAGTTTTTTCTCTGGCTGTGCAAAACTGTACTGCCTGGGCATTTAGATAACATTTAAATAAATCTAAGAGCTACTAATTTATTTGACTTTAAAAAATAATACTCGGGCTTCAGATGTTATATAAGATATACTCTTGGCTGTTCATTTCTTAATATCATATGCTCCATAAAAACATATGTTTAGTTTCCTTCAGAAGATTCAGTTTTCCACAGATCACTAAAATTATTATTAAGATGCTACTTAAGAGGGAAAGTAGATACTTGTTTAAATTCTTGGGACAACTGTGTGTATAATTTGTGTCCTTTAAAGTTTCAAGCGGCTGAAACATGTTTATCATTTCCTCTTTATTGTATGAAATGATCTCTCCAGAATGAAGGAAGCAATCAGGAATGGTGTGATCAGTGATTCTGACATAGTTGGAATAAGCAGGCAATAACAAATAATTGACTGATAGCAGGGATTTATGTCTGTTACTGAATGAATGAGAAATTAAGGAACATTATGGGCCAGTTTCTGATCGCTGGTGCAAGTCTGAAGTAACTCCACTCAAATCAGTGGTGTTATTATGGATTTTCACCAGTGTAACAGAGATCAAAATCTGTACCTGTTTGTTTCAAAGCACATCTGCTCTTGACTTGTGTTTTGTGAATGAAAGAACTACTTATATCTGTGTTTTAAATGAACTATTTATTTATAATTTTTATATTTTTCTTTTAGAATAACCCCCCACAACCGCTTTCTGGACTCCCATCCTATGCCCCATGGATCCAAATATAAAGGACAGTTCATGCCACAAATAAATATCCACCAGATAAATAAGAAAAATAAACCCAAACCCCTGTATCTCTCAGTCCCATCCCCCTCCCTTCCCCAGTAGAATGGGATTTTTATATGAGATTAAAAAAAAGTTGTAATCAATGACTGCAGGTACAACCCCCAAAATAAACAAACGAGCAAAAGCCGTGACAGTCTTTTTCATTCAAATATTTTAAAATGAATTAATTGAATATTTTCAAGAAAATCATTGACAAGTGAAGGTTCTGTACAGCACAAGTCTGAATTTGTCTGCTAAAATTGGAAAAATGCCCCAAAGAAGACTCAGTGGACAGAAGTATATGCAAGAGAACAACTGAAGTTTCTGCTTGAGTGTAATTTCTGTTAGCAAGGTCATTTACAATTCAAGCAGAACGTATGCTTACCTGAAATGATTTGTTTATGTTTTCATCTGTGCCCTTTGTAGGAACACTTCAGTTTATATTATTCTTATTTAAAACAAACACAAAACCTTTTAACTAGTCTTTAGTGTTGTGTTTTTAAAACATGTTACTGATTTAGACCCCTTTCAGATAAATCATTGACAATCTCTGGAATCAAATTCACTGACTGATTTAACTTATTTATTAAAATACACCAGCCACAAAAATCCCTTGCTGTAACCACATCCCACTATCAAATAGGTCCTGGGGAGTTAACAGGAGCAAGCAATCATAGGTGGATTGCATACACTCATAGACATAAAACAAAAATGAGCTGCTGGATATTGTATATAAAACCTAAAAATAAATGAGGAATCATTTAAAAACAACAACAACAAAACTCCATGTTTCACTTAATGGACCTCACTGACACTTATAGTGAATTATTTTTCATACTTTCCCCCACCCTAAAAACCAAGATGGGGATAGGACCAAATTCAGCCTGGATATAAGTGGACACAACTCCTATTGAAGTCATTGGAAAATGTACCAATTCACACCAGGTTTGATTTTGGTAATTAAGATTCTGGCCTTCTAGGTTCTTTAGTCCTGATCCAACGTCCAGATCAGGTCCTCTGTTTTGCCCTTATTTGCATATCAGGAGTGCAGTCCCATAGGTTCCCTCCTTTGAGGTGATGAGTGTCCTGAACTCTCTCAGGAGGTGCTCTGCTTCTTGCGAGATAAGGCCACAAATGGCCAAATCTTGTAGTCCTGACTCGGGCAAAACTTCATTAGATTTTATGCTTTGGGAGGGTCTGAAGCCTAAATCTGTAGCTACAGAATCCTCGCTGAAACAATTAGATGTTCCATCCATGGACTAGCCACAGGACTGGGCTCTGAGTAAGTAGGTTAGAATATATCATGAACAGACCTCACACGTGTGCCTAATAAAGAGGGTGGTGCTTGTGACTCTGTTGTTTAAAATACAGTAAGTCTGTTGGATGTTTTGTTGTAGATTTTGGTTCGCTTTTCAGGAACGGCTGCCAGATGAAATGCCAAAAAGGAAACAGAAGGGTGTAAAAGTAAAGATGTTCTGTTCAAATGAGCAATTTCATATTGGTCTAAATTCAAGCGTAGTGCATGGGGATTTAGCTTTACAACTCCCATTAACATCCAACATAACATGCTAATGTATCACCCTGAAGAGTTACCTTGTTCTCTTGCTTTTATATAGTCTTATTTAAAATTTTGGAGCGAGGGAGGGAAGGGACACGTAAATTAAAGCTTCCCACAGGCATTTTTAACTTGTGCAAGCAGCACTTACTCAACAGATCACTCTAGGTCTCGCTGATCTTAGCACCATTACAAGGGTCATATTTTCACACAGATGAACCATTCGTGAGCAATTTCTCCAATGTGTTTGACACAAACATTCTTTTCTTTGATATTGGAGATATAAGCCTTCTATTTTTGTCCTAATTTTTTTCCCCCAACAGACATATTTATTGAGGCTCTTGTAAGGAAAATCCTACTTTCCATTAATATTTGACTCTTTTTCTTTCTCCCTTTTCCAGGCGCTCTTGCTAATAAAGAGACTTAGGATCTCACTATAGATGAACTTGTGTGTGCATATATAGATAAATATGAGTGTGCGTGTACACAAAGAGATAGAGAAAAAGATGTAGATATATAAAACATATACTTTTTTTAGTAGACTACTTCATGATTCCAATGCTGCAGATCAACAAGTAGCATTTATTGATCTATTCTTACAACAGTTCTAGTTCCAGGGAAGATTTTGATTGATTATCCTCATCCAAACTGAGCTCTTTCCCCATCTCTCCAGAGTGTTCAGTGGCACCAGCAGCAGACAATATGGAGACAAACACTTTCTTTTTGACTGAAAAAACCATACAGAGCATAAATATAGGTAGATAGTGAAGAATTATTTCAAATGTCCATTTCCTATTTCCACCCAAGTAATTTCTGAGGGATCCCTGCTTGTAGGGACTTATTAGTCCACCTCTTGGGCTGAAGAGAATGTCCATCAGCTGTCAGTAGTAGCACTGATATCTTCAGGCCTTCATAATACAGAATGAGACAATTACAAATTAAAGCATTGAGCGTAGGGGAGAGGGAATATCTTTCTGTGACAAAAGAGTGCTAAGAAGATATTACATGTTAAGACTTGTGCTGTTCCTTTACTGTTTCACTAGACAAAAATCTTTATTCTTTACCTTTTAAGTTAAAGCACTAGTTAATGTCGATGTCAAGAGAGTCATACCAAGATTCATACCAACATTTAAAGCTTGGAAATGATCTATTAAGGGGAAACAAATCAGTATTCAAATAGCCTTACAGTTCAGACAATCTTAATGTACACATTCCAATGCCTTCCCCCCTAAATTTTTCCTCATAGTCTTAACCTAGAGGCTAGAAATCCTCTTACATCCACTCACCTTACATTTTAATATGCAAGTAAGAGAGGCCTAACTCTCCCCAATTCCAACTTCCTGCTGTGGTCAGCAGACCACACAAATCACATCTTAATCTACTGTTTGATTACAAGATAAAAATAGAAACAGTCACCCCCAAGCTCCCTCTCTACATGGGCTGCAATTGTCACGAGAAGTCTTGAAAGATTTACTATTGAGTTCACTATAAACTCCCCTAGGGTAAGTCAGAGACCCCATTTTGTAGACCTCATATATTCCATTACTCAGTCCACTGTAGGCAGGTAGACTGCAGTTCTCAGAGTACCTTCAAAAATTCCATTTAAAGAATTCCATTGTACCCCTCAAAAATGCTTTTCCTATGCAAAATTTTAGGACAGGACATGAAAAACAGAACTTCTAGATCCTGGTTGCAACCCTAATGATTTACATCTAGGTATTTAATACTGTACTACTCACTGTGATTTCTGAGGCCTTGGTACAGTATGGTTCCATAATCAGCATAATTTGTAAAGGCTGAGAACGTTTTGACAAATGTTCTTCAACTGAAGAAAAAAGATTGGGTATCCATTCTGCAACAAATCCATTGTTGCAAAGGAACAAACAGAACTGCTAAATAAGCCATATGTGCTTGCAGAGTTGGAACTAGCACATCAGTCCTACAGCTTCGTAAACACAGGCCTCTATCACTTGGTCTAAAGGAAGTTCTCTGTTAACTGCCAGTTACAAAGAACCCTTGATTTCTCTAAGCAGCAGCCAGCCTCTAGATGGCAATATGCTCACTGAGAACAGATACGATCCTCATGCCTTTTCCTTATAAACCACATACACAGTAGTCCGGTCCAGATCTGACCCACATCCCCACTAAGCTTTGCCTTCACTCTGTGACTTTACAGATGTACCATAAGAAATGAAGCCCTGAGGCAAGGCTTAACGCACAGTTAGTTCTCCACAGACCCTCAATGAAACTGGTCTGTTGTCAAGACTTTTCACTGTAGCCCACTCACCTCAGACATGCACTCAGTCTTTTCTTTTTCTTTATTGGATCTAATGCTACCCACTTGGTCTAAGACTATAAGCCTAAAGGTTTGTACCTCCACACAGAGTCCTAGTGCATATGAAAACCCCTCTCTCACATGCAAGCTATAACCATTATAATTAGACACAACACTTTGATCATAATCTCATTTCTTCAAATAGAGCCTGTGCTTTACTATTTCAAGCATTTTAACTCTGTGTCAAGTGTGGAGAGCTAGTAATAAGCTGTCTTGAGCTACAGGGAACCAGAGAGACATTAGTCACTAGTGGAAAATTTCAGATCACCGTAATTTTTTCACTACATGCAACTGAGAACAGTTTGACCAGTTTCCTTCAGACTTAGTTTAAAATTTCTCCTTGGTCTTCAGAGTGTATTTGGCATTTTCAGGACAGATCAATTTTCACTAGCCGAAGTAATGAGATTTGAGAGATTGGAGGGGCACTAAAAATAGGACTTAGAACCTTGACTGTAGAACCAGAATATGCTCTCTAATATGGTTGGAAAGATGGAATCTCCACATTTGTACTTAAAGCGAGATTCTGCTTTGAGAAGTGTCTGTATAAAAGTGGTGCTCCTAACTCAGCAAAGCTACTTTGTGTATGTATTCAGATTAATATGAACTTTTAACAAAGTAAAGTTTTACTACTGTCAGATCTGCATAACTAACAGAGCTCTGAGTGACTGTAATGGATTTTGTGGTGCAACATCAACAACAATCTACGTTCTATTTGATAGGCCACCTTTGCAATCTCATTTACTTCAATTGATGTGCTAAAATTACACTTGTAGAACCCCACTGAAAGGAGAAGTATTAGAATAAGTGTAATGTGGGGCATAATTTATTACTGGTACTGATATGGTTCATGAAGCAGAAAGGAACACAACTTGATTTTCAGATCTCAGGCTGAGTTTGCAAATGAAGAAAAAACTTACCTTTTTACTTGTAAACTGAGCAGAATTGATATGGAGCTCCTGAGGCAAATTGATGCAGAAACTCACATCATCTTTTTTACACTTTCAAAGTAGCACAATAGAATATCAGGGTTGGAAGGGACATCAGGAGGTCTTATAGTACAAGGATTGAACTCAACCCTGGGTTTAGCAGGCCAATGCTCAAACCACTGAGCTATCCTTTCATTCAGTTTGCAGTGCAGAACTCTTCCATAGAATCGTAGAAGTAGAGATGGTTTGAGTCAACTTGCTTGGGGTACTGCAAGAGATATCATTACCACTCTTGTACCTTGTCAACTCTCTCCTTTACACTCCCCATTGCTTTGTCCAGTCTGGTTTCAATTGACTCAAGTAATAGGGCTTGTGAGAATGTTCTAATCTATTAATGTTTTCTTCCTCTGATATTCATCCTGCACTCTCCCTTTCTTAGTTCCATCCTTTTCCTTCTAGCTACCTCCATGGTCTACTCAGAACAACTCGGAACAATTAGGCCATGATCTTGTAAATTCTTATGCACATGCTTATTTCTAATGAGTTGACTCGTGAGTTTAGTTAAGCACATGTGTGAATGCTTAAAGGATCAGAACCTTATGTAGTTGAAGGGTATAAGCACTATAAATGGCTTTGATATATCCGTAAGCCATAATTTAGCCCAAATATAAATATTTACATTTTCTTTATAGAACAAGTCAGTCCCTTTAACTGCGTAACCAGTTTTGTTACTCTTTTCTGAATTCCTTCCAGTTTGCTGTCATCTTTCTGGAGGAAGGTTCCTAAAAGTGCATGCAGCATCTGAGGATCTATGGTAGAGCTGTGTAATTCTGTGCAGAGAGGAACAGTCACATGCCAGGTCTGTGATAGGACACCTGAACTCAGACTAATATATCACCTGACTTTTTTGCTATTTCTTTGCTATTTCAGTATCCAGCTTGTATCCCAATATAATTTCTAGGTCTTATTTATTTGTATTTTTGCTTTGCAGTTTTATGTATCTTCTGCCTATTTGTGTGTGCGTGTATGTGCGCATGTGCGCTTTGGTTATTATTCCCCTATGTCTCTAGACTCCTTAAGTGATTTAGGTACTTTTGAAAATACGACTTAGGTTCTTAAAGGAATCAGGTGCTTTTGAAAAATTTGCTCCAGATGTATTAGCCATTATTTTTTTACATTGGTTTTCATTTTGTACTTTCTTGTCCTAATTTTCGGCATATTTCCCTTTGTATTTTTTCCTCACTGCGTAAAAAATGCGGTGGGGGCCAGTGAAAAGGGACTTGAATTAGGGTGAGAAGATGGCTCTATTATATGATCATGGCTGTCACTTGAAAAGTTCTTTTCCTCAGTTTCCCCGTATATACGATGGAGATAACAAATAATTTTCTTATTCCAAATCTGGATCAAATGTTAAAATCTGAAAAAAAATTCAGGTCAATTGAATGTTTCATTTCAATAACTTCAAAACATTTCATTTTGATTTTGAAAATTTAAAATTTATTTCACTAATAATTGGCTTCACTTTAAAAACAAAAAAAATAGATTTTGAACAGGAAAACTAATTTTTTCATTTAGAAAATGTCAAAATGAAACACTGATAGTTTAAAAACTTTTTTCAAACATTTTTTGAGTCAAAACAATTATCAAAGCCAACTCTATCCTGTGAAAAGTTTCACTTTGAACAAATTGGCATTTTCTGATTAAATAACATTTAATTGGAACTTTCCTTATCAGTTCTAATAATGATACTTAGTTTAGTTGTAAAGTGCTTTTAGGTATATGGACTAAAAATGCTATGTAAGATTTAGTATTATCTCTGATTTAATACATGTATTTAAATTGATTGTTGTGCTTTCCTTATAAAAGAAAAGGAAGCAAACTTGGCTTCCCCGGATTCCATAGTGCCTTCCTTCTAACACAGCGAAGCCTCCTAGCTAACCTCTGTGTGCTCCATGTAGCGAATTCTGGAAGAGCCAATTGTGTGGAAAATGTTGAAAATGGAGGGCAGGGTCTATACTACAGCCCAAGTCGCTATAATTTATGTCTCCTGGGGGTGTGAAAAAGCTGAGCCCCCAAGTGTTATGCTGTCCACACCAGCTTCCACTTCTCGGTGAGGTGCAGTAATTACACTGACAGGAGAGTGCTCTCCTGTCAGTACAGCATGTCTTCACCAGATGCAGCTGATGTAGAACTGTAGTGTAGACTTGCCCTGAGAAGAAGAATTGTTTTATGGTTAAGGCACTGGATTGAGCCTCTGGATGATTCAGTTCTTGGCTCTGCTACCTTGGGTAAATTACTTAATTTCTCTGGCCTGGAGAGATTCAAATGGAAGTTAGGACCCTAAATACCTTTGTGGATTTAGCCTTTGTTCCTTAATTCCTCATGTTTAAAATGGGGCTAACAATACTTCCTTTCTTCCACTCCTTGCTTGTATTTAGATTGCAAGAGCTGTCTCTTCCTACATGTATTTAGATATGTGTCTGTGTCACCCACCCACTCATGACCTGTAACCTCTGGCTGAAATCCTCAAATCATGATTTAATGACTTCAATTTACGAGAGTCCACCATTTACTCCAGTTTAAACTTGCAAGTGACCTGTGCCCCACACTGGAGAGGAAGGTGGAAACCTCCCAGGGTCTCTGCCAATCTGACCTGGGGGAAATTCTTTCCCAAACCCGAATATGGGGATCATTTGGACCCTGAGCATGGCAGCAAGACCAACCAGACAGACATCTGGGAAAGACTTCTCTATAGTAACTCAGAGTCCTCTCCATCTAGTGTTACAAGTCCCTCCTACCTCCATTGTGCTGTAACATGCCACTAAAAAATCTCAGGTTTGTTCTGCAGTTCCTAAGCATTGGAATTTACTGAAGAATCAACCCTTCCCTGCAGAATCTAAGCTTTTATTAAATATATATAAATCTTCCAAACATAAACCAGTGCAATGTTTTCTTTCTCAGTCTGCAGACCACCTGAAATAATAGCTGATGGGAACTCCCCATTCATCTAGATATGGGATTAACTCTAAAACCTAACAAGGGTGATTTAAATGTCACTCATTTCACTTCAGCTCCCTGTATTGGGAGCATTCAGCTCATATGTTTACCTCATGATCCCAAGCTACATCCTACACTTTCTCAAGTACCAAAGGTACACTTCTTCCTGCCAAAGAACAAACCACCAAACAAAGTAAAAAACCAGAACCTAAGGATTGTATGGAATTTAATTGCTCATATTGTTAAATCATGTATCTACATAATCTTATTACTTAACCTTTATCCTTCTCCTTTCCCTGTTTATTATCTCTCACTGTCATAAACAGATAGCTAAGGGTTAATGTCTCTTACACCTGGAAAGAAGTAATTTGAAACACCTGACCAGAGGACCAATCAGGAAACAAGACATTTTCAAATCTGGGTGGAGGGTTTTCTGTGTGTGAGTCTTTTGTTCTTGGGTCTTCTGCCTGTATGCTCTCTTGGCTATGAGAAGTGATTTCTGTTTCCTGCTTTCTAATCTTCTGTTTCACAGTTGTAAGTACCAAAGATCAGATAGGGATTTATGTGTTTTTTTGTATTTACATGAATATAGTTGCTGGAGGGCTTTGAATTGTATTCTTTTTGAATAAGGCTGTTTAGTCAATATTCTTTTAAGCAAATGACCCTGTATTTGTCACCTTAATACAGAGAGACCATTTTTATGTATTTTTCTTTCTTTTTATATAAAGCTTTCTTTTAAGACCTGTTGGAGTTTTTCTTTAGTGGGGAACTCCAGGGAATTGAGTCTGCAGCTCACCAGGGAATTGGTGGGAGGAAGAAGTCAGGGGGAGATCTGTGTGTGTTAGATTTACTAGCCTGACTTTGCATTCCCTCTGGGTGGAGAGGGAAGTGCTTGTGTTTCCAGGACTGGAATTAGAGAGGGTGGACTCCCTCTGTTTAGATTCACGGAGTTTGCTTCTGTGTATCTCTCCAGGAACACCTGGAGGGGGGAAGGGAAAAGGTTTATTTCCCTTTGTTGTGAGACTCAAGGGATTTGGGTCTTGGGGTCCCCAGGGAAGGTTTTTGGGGGGACCAGAGTGCCCCAAAACACTCTAATTTTTTGGGTGGTGGCAGCTTTACCAGGTCCAAGCTGGTAACTAAGCTTGGAGGTTTTCTTGCTAACCCCCATATTTTGGACGCTAAGGTCCAAATCTGGGACTAGGTTATGATACTCACTCTCAGTTGTTTTGTCTCAGCTTACTGGTGCTAGGGTCAGACTGGATCACTGGTGGAGAATCAGGAATGGTGCTCGGAGTGAGTGGTAGATTGTGTGGGTATGTCTAGAGAGCTACACAGAACATATGCATCTTAGACCACTACTGCAAGGTAGCTTGCTAACTGGTGTGAGAGGAAGTGAATTGGATCCCAAAATGGAGAGTTCAATTTAAGCACACATACCACTTTAATGGCTCCAGATTCCTAGCAAATTGCTGATTTGTCTCAATGGGTAGTAGTATAACCCCCTCACTTAGTTTTTGTTAGCTGTTATATTGACTGGAATTCATTACTTCCTTCATTTTTAATGTCTGATTTTATCAGCCGAGCCATTTTAGGAAGGTTGCTGGTTTAGACTCACTCTTCATTTTATTAATCATTCTCCTGTCTAGTATTTATTCTACTCTGATGTATTTTTAAAGCCTCTTTTAGTCCTCATATGTCTTTAACCCCAGCATTACTTGGCTTTGGTCTTCTGACCCTATATTCCTTCCTTCAAACTTTAAGGCATTTGGATATTCTGTGCTTTAGGAATTCTCTGTCATAATATTGATATGCATTTATAATTCACCTGTCCTGCTGTGAAGAAGGTAAATAAGGAAAAATGGTACATATGCATAGGTCCCAATCTCACTTTCCCTGGACTAGAGCTCAAAGTATTTAATGTGAAAAGATGTATGTGTGCATAATCTAGTGTACTGCAATTTCTTGCACATCTAAGGTCAGTGTGTAGTCTACCAGTATTCTGCCCTTTTGATTCTTTGGATGCACAGGTGTAATGATGCCATGTAGGAGAAGTGAACCCTGCTTTACTAGTAAACCTGTATGAAGGCATGTGGATGTAATACTTATCTTGCACATTATGTTGGAAAGTAGCAAACACTGTGACAGCAATTTAAGTGGTATTATTCTGCTCCCTATAAATATTCCTGAGTTGTGAGAGCAAAAACTATAATACTATCCTAGGGAAAGAGAAGAGCTTTTCCCATAAATACTGTGGCTGCTGTTGCAGTAATGGGATATCAAACAGGCAAAATTGTATGTGTTGTCAATGGCTACGATATAATTTTATTGACTTACACTGTTTAAAGTGAAGATATGATGTTAAGCTTACATAAGGTGTCTCACTGCAGTAATTGCATACCAACTTGATTTTAGGGGGAAAAAAAGAACATTTTAATATCCACATACGTTCCTGGGACAGCCTACATTTACATATAGTGATCATAGATTCATGATTAAGTGCTCACATACTATGGTGATAAGAGCCATACAAGTACCTTGATAAATAGATGAAATGTTGTAAAGGGCATGAATGGATCGCACCGGATCCCAGGACTGGATTAATTTAAATTTAGGAATTTGAATCTTTTGTAAAAGGCAAGCAAACAGAAAAGGAAAAATGTGCATAAGTTATTTGCTTTGCACATCCCAAACCTACCTATGTTGCTTGTATTCTGCTTTTCTGTAGGCTCTTCCACCTAGATACAAAGGTTTCTAAAGGGCTTGTTCTGCTAAATATACCGCCCTGTTGGAGCTGCCTATTAGCTGGTGAGCTGGCCCTCTATTTTTGGGGCCAGGCGCTGCCCACCTCCCCAAGTGAAGGGAATGAATCCAGGAGTGTCACATGATGAGTGCATATGACTCAGAACCAGGCCTGCTGAGAGAGATAAAGGGCAGCCTGACTCCAGTGAGGGTGAATTTAGGTAGAGACTCCAATGAGTCAGATAATTGTGTTGTACAGAAGAGCTCTTGCTATCTCTGAGTTAGAGGGCCTGGGTGGTTTAGGCCTGCAGAGAGCAGTAGCCAGCTAAGAGAGATTGAGTGGGAAGGAAAACCTCTGTGGGGTATAGGACTAAGAATCCTGCACTAAAGGTTATGACCCAGCTCAGAAAGCAGGGGTAAAGATGTGCTATTGTGAGCTTTGCATTGAAAGAAGAGGAAAACTGCAGTGTGAAGGCTGATTTCCTAGTGAGCAAGGAGAAACTGAGGGAGTAGCAGGGCCTGAAACAAGACTGAGTAAACCTTGCTACTTTTGCTTTTTGCATTGCTATATTCCTCTTCAACTGAATTTGTTAATGCCCTTTCAAAATAATAACCCCCAGAGCCATCCTATGACTAGCTATTGTAATCAGAACTGTACAGAATACTTGCAACAAAATCACAATAGTTAAAGCAGCTGATGCTCACTTGCTCCTGCATTTCGTTAGGAGCCCAAACATTGACCTTGGCTTACTCAATGAACCTGTGCTGTGTATTGTGGTTTCAGCTAGCCTCATGTCTCCCATTGCTCTGCGTAGCGGCTAAGCAGTTCTCCTTGCCCCTTCTCCAGGAGCTTTGCAGAGAGGACAGCCAGGCTAATGCCTCTGGGATTTCTGTAGGATTTTGGATAGCTTTTCTACTCATTCTTTTTCTATTTTAAACTTTTTATTAAGGTGAAGTTACAATGAAATGTGAATGTTACTCAATCAGAATCAAGTTAATAGTCAGATAACCTGGCTAAAGATTCTGGCTTGCTGGGTGGGAAGTCTCCTCTGAGTACTCTAAAAAGGGTGACCAAATTTCTAAATACCTATCCTCTTTTTTCAGAGTAGCAGCTGTGTTAGTCTGTATCCGTAAAAGGAACAGGAATACTTGTGGCAACTTAGAGACTAACGAAAGTTTATGCTCAAATAAATTTGTTAGTCTCTAAGGTGCCACAAGTACTCCTGTTCTTTATCCTCTTTTTGGTGCTTCTCTTGTGTATGTACTTGGTGTATACATTACAAGGCCAGTCTGTATTTTACTGTACCACAACTCTATAGAAGGAGGAACGCCATTATTCCAATAACGTCCAATACAAAGTATTGCTGCTAACAATAAAAAATAAATTCATGTGTCATTCTGTTTAAAATGTAGATTCTTTACTGGAATATTAAGGAAGCAGGTCAACAGATCTCTAGGAAGTCAGCATTTTGCCACAAAATTAATCTCTTTAATAATTTCCTCCCAAAATCATCTAATTCTGGGATGCAGCCACCACATATGCAAGTATGTTTCTCTTTCTCTGCAACACCTCCAGCAGAATTTCTCCTTAGGAGCCAAAATATGCCATCTGTACAGTAATTTATAAAACAAAAGTTCTTTGAGTGACTCAGATTGAAGAGAGACATCCCCTTTCACATATAGACTCCCACTCATCCAGATAAATTTATTTATTCAGCTCTCTTGTCCCATCTTTTCATTGGGGTGGTTTTCTTTTCAACATCTTTTACAATCAAAATTGTATATCTCTTAGAAATTAAACCTTTTGTTCCAACTTGCTCCTGGGTCAACTCCTCAAAGGTGGTTAAAGCCATATCTGGATTTCACAATAAGGTGTTTTATTTGTAAATATCGACAATATAGCGTATTTGTATTATTTACATACTTCTTGGCATGATTTCAAATCAGGACCCAGGAACAGCTGTTTGAACTGAGTAATCTCTGCTGTTACCCAGAGTGACTAGTCACTGATATTTTCTAGGGATAAATTCCTGATTATTAATGAAAGTAGCTAAGGGGAAGGGCCTCAGCAACAGGAATTTAGAAGAATTGTCCAAAGCTGCTAAGAGGTCTGGAGCAATGGATGGCTTCTTCTTTTTGGTGATGTTAGTTTCTTTGTAGCCCAATAATTACTATGAATAACTATATTTGGGACTCCAGTCTTCAAGTTTTACATAGAGTTTGCCTGGGCTATTGTTAACTCAACTGATCACATCTTTTAATTGTGATGAATGACATTCATTCCTTTTTTATATTTTGGGGGTGGGAACAGCCAGGCAAATCTTCTGCCTCCCTAATTCTTTTGGGGGGTCTTCAAGTTGAGAGATTGGAGGCCTATTGTTGGAACCTAAGAAATGCCCCATTAGTGAGGTTTTCCAAGCAACTGCAAAGGCCTCAAACTCTGTTTACTTCTTTGCTGACTCCTGATGGTGGCTGACATTTGTCCCTTCTATGGCTCTTTTTAAGACCTATCAGGTAGCAAGTTAAAAGATGAGAGAGATTGATTTATGTTGTGAAGATTAAGTTGACTAAATGTGCTTAGGTGGTTGATTGCTCAGTAAGTGAGGATATAACCATCTACTGAAATCTGAAGCAGGTAAATGTGGATGGAGAGGAATTTCTTAGGATGGCATAAGCAAGAAGTGGCAGTAATGGGATAAAATTAAGAAAGGAAAATGTATGATAGATATAACAAAAAATTTTTTAACAATGAGATCTCAGAATTTTTTGCGATCATTATGTTGGATTCTTAAAGCTGGTCTAGACAAAGCACTAGAAGATGTAGAGTAGAAAAGAATCTTGCATAGGTCTCTGTTGAGATGGACTGGGTAATCTTATAGGTTCCTATCCCTATATACAAAGCATCAAAATCAGCACCTTTTGCATCACTCTATTATCCCATTTTACAGATTGCAGCACTCTGAAGTAATTTCAGGTATTTCTTTATTCATTTTGTGTAAGCTGGTGTGTCCAGATGCATGGATTTTACAGGGGTATTGGTGCTATTTTGTGTAACCCTGCATGTTGCAAAAACGATGTTTTGTGAAGTATTTTTAGGGTACTATTCTGTGGGAATAAAGATTTCTATTTATAGTTTGAAAACCATATCTGCTTAGTAAAAATGGACTCTGAAGCCTAGTACTCATGTTGACTAGGTTGGAAAAATAATTTTTAAGAGACTGATGTTTATGAAATTTGATATGGACTTGCATTTATTAAAGTAACTAAAACCAGACCTCATTTAGGGCTCGGTCCTTCACCATCAAAGTCAATGGGAGTTTTGCCATTGATTCAATAGCTGCAAGATCAGGTCCTTAGCCTAGATTGTTGGTCACCATGCAGAGTTAGCTGCCAAACCTAGGGCGGATCCTGCTCCTATCAATGTAGATGGCAATATTCCAAATTGACTTAAATGGGAACAGGATCAGGACCCTTGTTTTTTAAAAATAGGTTTATAATACAAAGGGCAATAGCAGAATCTTCAGAAAGATTTTTCTGCAGTTTCAAACAGAAGGAACTCAAAGGCGTTTGTCAATTTGTGTTCTCTAAGGACAGTGGTGCTAGTTTCTCTTTAAGGGTAAAATTGAACAATCCAGCAACATTCACCAGTTTGAAAGAACAAGAGCAAGCAACAAAAAACAGCATTGGAATGGCACACTTTTGCTTTGATCAGATATTAACCCATCCCTCTTAAAATATTTTGTTTAGATGGGCTTTCCTGAAGGAACAATAGGAAAACAGTGACCAATAATTAGAGCCTTGCACGGTTAAAAAAAATTTATTGGCATCCCATCGGCAAAAATGGTCTGCAGATGTGGATATCTGCAGATATAAAGCAGATATCCACAGAGTTGCAGGGCGCTAGGTATAAAATTTGGATCTACATCCATCTGCAATCTGCAAAAATGGTCAACGGATATAAAGCAGATATCTGCAGATATGCAGGGCTCTGCCAATAATTGTCTTTTTTTATTAGTGCACAGTATGGAATAGTATTGTGTGTAGGAAAATACTAGTATACCTGAGAAATGACTTGCTCTTTGCTTAATAATAATCCAATCACTGTAATTACCTCTAAAAGTGATTAGTGAATGAGTGCACAAGCTCTTTTCATGTTGTAAAGCATTCAACAATATTGTAGGCTGCTTTTTATTAAAGTGCTCCTGTAAGCCTGCTGAAAAGGATTGCTACTTTATGTGATATTTGACATAACACACTTGACACAGTAAGCAAGACATCTTGAGAATTTGCAGCTCTACCTGCAGCTTTTGATGGATTAGCACCCATTCCAAAAAGCATGAAGCACATAAGAACATAAGAGCGGCCATACTGGGTCAGATCAAAAATCCATCAAACCCAGTATCCTGTTCTCTGACAGTGACCAATGGCAGATGCCCCAAAGGGAATGAACAGGCAGGTTATTATCAAGTGATCCATGCCCTGTCACCCAATCCCAGCTTCTGGTAAACAGAGGCTAGGGACACCATTCCTGCCCATCCTGGCTAATAGCCATTGATGCATTTATCTTCCATAAAAGCAGCAAAGAATCCTGTGGCACCTTATAGACTAACAGTCGTTTTGGAGCATGAGCTTTCGTGGGTGAATACCCACTTCGTCGGATGCATGTAGTGGAAATTTCCAGGGGCAGGTATATATATGCAAGCTAGAGATAACGAGGTTAGTTCAATCAGGGAGGATGAGACCCTGTTCTAGCAGTTGAGATGTGAAAACCAAGGGTGGAGAAACTGGTTTTGTAGTTGGCAAGCCATTCACAGTCTCTGTTTAATCCTGAGCTGATGGTGTCAAATTTGCAGATGAACTGAAGCTCAGCAGTTTCTCTTTGAAGTCTGGTCCTGAAGTTTTTTTGCTGCAGGATGGCCACCTTAAGATCTGCTATTGTGTGGCCAGGGAGGCTGAAATGTTCTCCTACAGGTTTTTGTATATTGCCATTCCTAATATCTGATTTCTGTCCATTCTAATAGCAGATTTTAAGGTGGCCATACTGCAGCAAAAACACTTCAAGACCAGACTTCAAAGAGAAACTGTTGAGCTTCAGTTCATCTGCAAATTTGACACCATCAGCTCAGGATTAAACAGAGACTGTGAATGGCTTGTCAACTACAAAACCAGTTTCTCCTTCCTTGGTTTTCACACCTCAACTGCTAGAACAGGGTCTCATCCTCCCTGATTGAACTAACCTTGTTATCTCTAGCTTGCTTCTTGCTTGCATATATATACCTGCCCCTGGAAATTTCCACTACATGCATCCGACGAAGTGGGTATTCACCCACGAAAGCTCATGTTCCAACACATCTGTTAGTCTATAAGGTGCCACAGGATTCTTTTCTGCTTTTACAGATTCAGACTAACAGCTACCCCTCTGATACATGACAGCTATCTTCCATGAATCTATCTAGCTCTCTTTTGAACCCCGTTATAGTATTGGCTTTCACAACACCCTCTGGCAAGGAGTTCCAGAGGTTGACAGTGCATTGCATGAAAAAATACTTTCTTGTGTTTGTTTTAAACCTGCTACCTACTGATTTCATTTTGTGGCCCCTTGTTCTTGTATTATGAGAAGGAGTAAATAACACTTCCTTATTTACTTTCTCTATACCACTCATGATTTTATAGACCTCTATCATATCCCCCCTTAGTCGCCTCTTTTCCAAGCTGAAAAGTCCCAGTCTTATTAATCTCTCCTCATACAGAAGCTGTTCTATACCCCTAATCATTTTTGTTGCTCTTTTCTGAACCTTTTCCAAATCCAATATATCTTTATTGAGATGGGGTGACCACATTGGCATGCAGTATTCAGTGTGTGGGCGTACCATGGATTTATATAGAGGCAATATGATATTTTCTGTCTAATTATCTATACCTTTCTTGATGATTCCCAATGTTCTGTTTGCTCTTTTGTCTGCCGCTGCACATGGAGTGGATGTTTTCAGAGAAATATCCGCAATGACTCCAAGATCACTTTCTTGAGTGGTAACGGCTAATTTAGATCCCATCATTGTATATGTATAGTTTGGATTATGTTTTCCAATGTGCATTACTTTGCATTTATCAACATTAAATTTCATCTGCCATTTTGTTGCCCGGTCACCCAGTTTTGTGAGATCCTTTCATAGCTCTTTGCAGTCTGCCTGGGACTTAACTGTCACGAGTAGTTTTGTATCATCTGCAAATTTTGTCACCTCACTGTTTACCCCTTATTTCCAGATCGTTTATGAATATGTTAAATAGGATTGGGCCCAGTACAGAGCCCCGGGGGACACCACTATTTACCTCTCTCCATTCTGAAAACTGACCATTTATTCCTACCCTTTGTTTCCTATCTTTGTTTCCTATCACAATAGCCTAAACTTCTTAAACAAAAGCAAGTGCCCTTGCAGATGATTTGGTCATCTCTATAAAGTTGCATGACAGGTAAAAGTACACCTCTACCCCGATATAACGCTGTCCTCGGGAGCCAAAAAATCTTATCGTGTTATAGCTGAAACCGTGTTATATCAAACTTGCTTTGATCTGCCAGGGTGCGCAGCCTTGCGCCCCCGGAGCATTGCTTTACCATGTTATATCCGAATGTGTGTTATATCGGGTTGCGTTATATCAGGGTAGAGGTATATATTAAATTCAATTAAATAAATATTTAATTATGAATTAATATTTTGAGATAGGAAAAGGAGACTGTGAAATCCAGCTGTTGATATAGACCTGCTACCAAGAAAAGTTACCCTGAACACCAACTACAAAGATTTTTTAAAAAACAAATAAATAAAAGTTTCACACATTTTATAAATGGGAAAGGCTTAGAAATACAAAAAGAATGGTGTTATTGCTTTGCAGTATTTGTTGCAGTATTAAGTGTGTTTAGCAGTTCTAAGCAGGTTTTGGTGTCAGACACGAGACCCAGCATAGAAGGAAAGATTTGGAATGCTCGTTCCTAAGCAAACTGCAGCAAAAGTGGTGCCTTTAGTCCTTGAACATGGAAATGTGTGTGGCTGTGAAATCAGATGAAGATTTCAGTCTCATACTTCCACAGAGACATTGTTCTGGTATAATTTACTGTAAAGAGAGTGAGTATAGAAAAGGAAATGAAAAAGTGTAGGTTTGTGCTTCTCCACTAGCTGCAGAGGGTTAGGAAGGGCAACTTTATGAGAGCAAGGCCTTTCAGTATTTCCCCTGTGACTTCTGCATTGCATATTAGTATAGTGAGACGTGCAGGTTGAGATAGACTAAGAGCAGCTTCCAAGAGAAGACAACTTATTTAATCACATCAACAGTACTAAATGCCAGAGTTGGGCCTGAGTTCCAAAATTGGGATTCAAATTTCAAAGTCCTCTACAGGTGGGGATGAGTATATCCATGCCTTTTCACACATTATTGACTGAGAGACCAGCTGTAAAACTTGGATCTGGATCTGGATTTTTTGACAGTTTTTGGATAGGGTGTTTTGGTTAAGGCCTGATTATCTATATAAAAATGAGTTGAGTAGGTCCTGCCTGCGTATGATTTTTGAGTCGTGCACAAGAACAGCAAAAGCAGCTTCAAACATGATTTGGATTGGGGTGTGAATTGTTTGCAAAAGCAGTGTTCACACCTGGGTAGTACTAAATAATAAAGTTGGTTGTCAAGTATCAGAGGGTAGCCGTGTTAGTCTGGATCTGTAAAAGCAGCAAAGAGTCCTGTGGCACCTTATAGACTAACAGACGTTTTGGAGCATGAGCTTTCGTGGGTGAATACCCACTTCCTCAGATGCATGTAATGGAAATATCCAGGGGCAGTTGTATATATGTGTGCTAGCAAGCAAGCTAGAGATAACGAGGTCAGTTCAATCAGGGAGGATGAGGCCCTGTTCTAGCAGTTGAGGTGTGAAAACCAAGAGAGGAGAAACTGGTTCTGTAATTGGCAAGCCATTCACAGTCTTTGTTCAATCCTGAGCTGATGGTGTCAAATTTGCAGATGAACTGAAGCTCAGCAGTTTCTCTTTGAAGTCTGGTCCTGAAGTTTTTTTGCTGCAGGACCAACAAAAACCAAAGTTGGTTGGTTTTTGTTTTGACAAATCATGTTGTTGAATAACGCTGATTCATCAAAACCAAAATATTTTGTAGAAACAGAATATTGGTTTCAAAAAAACTTTTTGTTGGGAAGATTTCTCAAGTCCAAGGGAATTTCTGGTCAAAAATAGAGAGGGACACCTCCCTTCCCCAGCACCAGAATAACCAAAAACCAAAAAAGTGGTTAGGGTACTCATCTGGGATTCAAAGCACAGACTTAGTGAACCTGGGTGTCCCACATCTTGGATGAGTGCCCTAACCGCTGGATTATTGAGGGAGTTTCTCTGTCTGTCTGTGGTGAGATGAATATTGAATTATTTATACCAAGTGGAAGAGCAGGAGACACTGAGTGAGAGAGATTGAGTCAGATCAAGGACTTGAACCTGAGGTATTGGCTATTCTGCAGTTGGGCTCTCATGTGTTTTTGTGAATAATTTAGAAAGATCTCAGTTTCATTTTGATGCAGAACAGAACCAAGTTTCAAAACACTTGACACTTTTTGCAAAACGGAATTCTGGTTTTCCAGCCGGCCATACTAGATATATCTCTTCGATGTCCTGAGTTCCTCTTGCGGCATCTAGACAAGCTATTCCTAGCGTCCCTTTCTTCTTCTCGGCATGCTTCCTGTGTGACCAATCTCAAAAATTTAGTGCAAGTCTTATATGTGGTGTTTCTTGATGCCCCAGATCCTAGAATCCAGTAATTTTGGTAGAATCTCAAGTTTCGTTTTTCGTGGAGAAAAGCTTAAAAAGGTGACCCAAGTGCACCAAAAATTTCAAAAAATAGACCGCAAATAAAAAGAATCACATATAGTATATATCTCTGATGTTCAGAAATCAGGGTTGGCAATACTGGCAACCTATCTTTCCCTCAGGAAAGACTAGCACTAATCATCCTTGGATGCTTTGTAGTTCTTGGTTCCAAAGGGGCAGTTCCTCAGAAACAAAGGGCAGGTGACCTAATTACTTGAGGCAGAGATAATATTCTTAATGTTGCTGGGACATAAGTGTATGGTCTAGGATGAACTAAAGGGAGGATGAATCCAAACCCAGGAGACCTTGTGCACAGGCCACAAAAGATAAATCAATCAACCAAACAACAAGCAAACAAAACCCTCAAACCAAATGTTCCACAGAGTCACCAGGATACAATGTAAGATCACTCATGTGAGAATAATGCTCTGATTTGGTACAGAGGATCATGTCTCCTGGCAGTGGCTGACCCTGAGACTATAACAGCTTGATGCTTACTCACTTTAACTCAAGTGAGAGGCCTCTGTTTTGAGTAACAAAGCCCATTTATTCGATCCTTCCAGACAACTGTGGCACCTGTTTATTATATCAGGATAGAATGGGTAATTTTTTCTAGGAACGATGAATAAGTACATAAACATCCTTGATCACATGTTTACTGAAGGCAGAAACCATAGTTGCCATCCTGGTAAGGAAAAATTTTCAAATAAATCTTCAAATAAGCTGTGGTTGAAAGGGCCATTGGAAGGTAGTGCATGCACATTCTTGTGAATTTTAGGTTAATTTTAATATGTTTGTTTATAATCGGGCCACAAAACAGATCCAGTTTTCTAGAAGGTCTATTATGTTTGGCATTACTTCTCCCTTCCCCCTCCCTCCCCCCTCAGGTTACTAACTGAATTCTCCCCATTGCTCTTTATAATTCTCCATATTCTCCCCCGTCCTCCCAGCTTAGGTTGGGTGATGGTGACGTGAGGTTGAAGAGCAGTAGTGCTGGAACTAGGGGTGCTGTCACACCCCCTGGCTTGAAATAGCAATAAAAAATGCCAACTACGTGGTTTCCATGTATTCCATCAGCAGCACCCTCACTACGAAAATTTGTTCTGTGGAAGAGTCAGGCTTCTAGTCCCAGTGCTTGCATGTTGGCTCAGTTCAGTATCATCCTGCTTGTTTCCTTTCCATTGTATTGCCTCTGGCGCAGGGGTGGGCAAACTTTTTGGCCTAAGGGCCACATCGGCTTTCGTAAATTGTATGGAGGGCCAGTTAGGGGAGGGGGTCGTGGCCCGGCCCCCACCTCCTATCTGCCCCCCCCTCCTCCAGGACTCCTGCCTCATCCAACCCCCATGTTCCCTGATGGCCCCGCCCCCAGGACTCCTGCCCTATCCACACACCTCCACTTCCTGTCTCCTGACCGCCCCCGGACCTCCCACTGCCCCATCCAACCCCTCCTCTCATTCCTGATGGCCTCTCCCCGGAACCCCTGCCTGACTGCCTCCTACCTCCCTGACTGCCCCCTGCTGCCCCATCCACCCCCTCTCCTTCCTGACTGCTTCCCTGGGACCCCTGCCCCCATTCAACCCCCTGTTCCTTGCCCCAACTCCTATCCACACCCCCGCCCTCTATCAACACCTCAAACTCCCCTGCCCTCTATCCAACCCCCCCTGCTCGCTGCCTGGAGTACTGGTGGTTGGCAGTGCTACAGCCGCGCCACCGCCACCATGCAGCACAGAGACTGGGTCAGGCCGGGCTCTGCAGCTGCGCTGCCCCAGGAGCTCACAGCCCCGCCACCCGGAGCATTGCGCCGGCAGCAGAGCGAGCGAGCTGAGGCTCCAGGGGAGAGGGGACAGCAGGTGAGGGGCCAGGGGCGAGCCTCCAGGGCCAGGAGCTCAGGGACCGGGCCATAGTTTGCCCACCTCTGCTCTGGCGTGTGGTCTGAGGCTCTGGCTTTCCAAACTTGTTTCCAGCTCCCTGGTCTCCCAGCTGTCACTTCTAGCTTCCTTTGCTAGCTACCCAAATTTCTTCCAGCTTTAATTTCCTACCTGGTAGAGGCCTCTCTCTTCCCGACCAATGCCAGGCATGTAGGAGGATAGTGTAGATGTGCACACCTCCTCACTTCCCCTACTGGTTACTCACTCCAGTTTCTACCCCCATTTCCTCCTATTCCTGAGAATGGAGGAGCTGGAGGATGGACTGGTGAGTGCTGGTGTTGGAAGGAAAGGAGGGAGTTGACAGGAGGACAAAGGGGACCTGGGTGAGGGGCACAGTAGGACAAGAGGGTCTGGGAATCACATGAGAAACAAGGGGAAACATGGACAGAGCAAGATAAAGGAAGATTAGGAGCAGCATTTCTAACGGAGACTCTGAGATTTGGAAAGGGGCAAGCGTGACAGCAGGGTGGGGCAGAGAAGAGCCTGAAGCGTAGTAGCTTGTGAGGTAAAGTTGGAGTTGTGGGGCTCAAAGACCTGAAGGAAATGGAATGAGAGAGATGGGGATACAGGGGAAGAATTCAGGGGTGATAAGAGAGGCAGATACCTTTGAGGAAATGGAGTGAGCAGAAGCAGGATAGCAGGCCTGCCCCAAAAGATGTGATGGCTATGTAAATGAGATCTGACTTTTGGTAGCCCAATGAGAGACACGTGCAGAGCAGCAAGGAACCCGTAAGGGGACTGTGAGAATATAGAAGAAGCCTGCACCCTATCCACAAGAGCAGTCCCTGTTGAAAGGAGACAAGACCACAAGAAAAACTCCTCTCAGCACAGAGTTCCCAGAGCAGAGAGGCAGCTGCTTGGTATGTGGGACTCAAGAAAATTGGGATAACATGGGGCACTTCAGGAATGTTGATGAGTGTGACCGTTCAAAAGAATAATAGTCTCTCTTTGGCTGTCAGCCTACCGAAGCTATGCAAGCCTCCGAGATCTGAATATTTTGGCCTTGGTCCTACTAAAATGATTAGGATCTTTCTAGCTCAGGAGAGAAAGATAACCTTATGTACCTCACAAGAATAAATCACCTCACAACTGGAGGGATGGAGTGGTACATACTGGAGGAGGAAGATTAATAATTGGGATAGGGCACAACAATGCTCTCTATTCCTAAATACTGTAATTAAATAAGAAAGTGTAGCCCAGGTAACTGGACACCAGGTCTAGAGCTGTTTCCTCTTCCTATCAGCAGTCAGTGAGAGGAGTAGTAGCCTCAACTCCGTGGGGACAGCATTGGAAGTAAAACATCTGGGCCATTAGGTGTATGTCATGGCAAGGGATTCCTACAGGTTGTGTGGTCCAGGATGAAGATTAGATAGGGTGTATTGTAGAGAGTGAGAAGATAGGGAATTCATTTGCAAGAGTTCTTTTTACATCTTGCTGCTCTGGAGCTGGGACCAGAGCTATCTTCTCTAGCAAGTTAACTTTTCTCCTCAACAGTGCTGCATGTTGTGGAATCGCTATTCACATCTTATTCAGCGTAGGATGCCACTGGTATTGTCAACTGGTTTAGGAGATTTAATATGTCTGAGTGGATTTATATTATATTTTGAACTAGAACTTAATTACTACACTTGTATTCAGGTTCTTATTTTGTGCCCACCACCATGGTATCTGAGTGTATTCCAGAGTTTAGTAACATTTGTCGTGTGGGATTCTGTCTTTCACACTTACGCTCATTGGTGGGGAGTGGGAGGTGGGAATTGTTCTTTTTTTTTTTTAATGTGTGTCTGCTGTGCTTTTTATTATTGAAGGCAAGGTCAAAGTCTGTCTTGTACTGGAACAGCACTTAAAGGGACAATGCCAAGTCAAATTTAACTCAAAAGTAAATTTTTAAAAAGATTTTAAAAAGTATAAGGCCAAAAGTAATGTTTCCAAGATAATTTCCAATAGAAACTGCATTTTAGACAAATAAACATTCACTAGCAATCTTTGCGTCCAAAATGTGCAGTATTTTACTAGTTAATGAGGACTATGGGGATTTTACTTGTTTATGAAAAAGGATTTTGCCTGGAAAAACAAAATTGAAATGGACTCATCTATTTTCACTGACTAAGCTAAGAGAAATGGAACAAAGGAAACAAACATGATTTACTTGGGGATTAGGTCCTGATTTGAGCAGGGGTTGGACTAGATGACCTCCTGAGGTCCCTTTCAACCCTGATATTCTATGATTTTAACAGCCTGAATGGTGAAAAGAGTCTGTTGGGAAATGAGTCTTTTAAAAATTACTTTTAACCAGACACACTACCTCCTTTAACTATAGGCAGGATGTTAGATGCACCGTTGAGCATCATCTGCAGAAAAATGACACCAAGATTGAAGCTTATAAAGAGACACATCAGAGAAAGGGGAGATGGAAAAAGGAGGAAGAAAATAAACTTGAAAATTTCCATAGTGGAGGAGACAAGAAGATAATTAATGTAAAGCCTTCAATAGAACTAAAGAGGAGATCATTTGAAAAGTACAATTCAGATCAGAAGGTGAACATGCTGGAGACATCAACATCTTACTCAAGGCACCATAAAAGGAGAGAGTGGTTGAAAGTAATGAGAGTTTTAATAAAATCAAATGTGGGTGTAAAGAGAGATTTGAGCCCAAGAGGGAAGGTCCTAAACCCAATATCAATAGTCATGCTCATTTTACATCAGGCTAAAAGTGGTTAAGGTGGTTGTGTAGAGAGAGATTAGAGAAGATGATGTTCTCCATAGCTTTGCTGAATAAAGGAAGGATAGATAGCAAGTTGCAATTTGTGGGAGGGTGTTGAAGTTGAATAAAATTGTCTTAGAATGGGTTTCGTAGTTATAGTTTTGGACGTGTCAGAGAAAGAACACCAGTGATAAAGTGGCAGTAGCAGACAAAACAACATTTAGGGCAGCAGGAGGTGACAATTGGAGAAGTGTCCAGTAAGAGGTGCTCTTATTTGTAAAAGAATGTATCATTATGGTACCTCTAGTAGTGATAAGGTGATGGTCATGATACTAGGTTGCAGGTGAATCAAGGGAAAATGAGATACTAAAAGCTTTAGTAGAGTATGTCAAATACCAGTTAAATTAATCTTCTCCTTAGACAACATTTATAAAATACACCCTGGTGAAAATCTTGTCAACTCAATTATCCCAATCTTGGAATAGCCTTTACCCAAGGCTATCTACTTCAGCTGTCCTGATTAATATACCATATAAAAATACATTCTGAAAACACTTAATGAGATAAAATAATGCACTGATTAAAATACAGGCATAAAGATTTACTGGTTTTCATATTTATTGTATATTTTATTTGGAATTTGATCTTTATTTCTTAATTTTATTTAACAATTACTGTGTTAAAATATTGGTGGTCCCTTCTGGCTGTAAGTTCAATGACTTGTGGTCAGAATGATGCACCTATTTAACACCTGATAATAAACCATTTAATGACTGAACCCCTTCCAAATTCTCATTAAGTGGAATTTTAGCCATTCATGTCCCAGTGAAGACATTAGTCACTGTCACTTGCTAACATTATTGAGGCCTATTTTACACACAGATTTTCTGCTGGTAAAACTGGTTTAATGAGGAGTGAGATTTTTTCCCCATCAAAATAGTTATACTGGTGTGGACACAATTATACAAGTTTAAAGATGCCTGACATTATGATAGCTTATTCCCTTCCTATCCAGAAATAAGCTATGCTAGTATGATTGGTGTACCAATGTCTGTACGAGGAGGGCAGTAGTGCTTTGTATAGTTTAAGTGCTACACCTTTTGTGCATAGACGTTCCTAGGTTTTCTGGGAGCTGTTGTGTCAAAATAAATAATTCTCCTGAGTATGTCCCAAACAGAGCTCATTACAGGCACAGGGCCTTAGTAGAGTATATTATATTCCCTGTTAGATTACCAAGTAGTGAGATATCTCTTTTTAAAGGATTATTTTTACATTATATGAGTTTTTAACCTAATGACAAACATGTTTTAATTGTCATGGTTGTGCCTATTGGTTTATTAAATATAAAGTCTTTGCTGCTGCTTTTAAAACTTCTGAGACAAACAGGGACTTCAGCTTTATTGTTGTGACAAGTAAGACTCTAAAACAGAATAGTTTTTTTGAGTAAAAATTAATACAGATATTGTAAATTGATAGAGTTGTGTCAGTTATAAGGAAATGATGAATATTATACTTTTAAAGGATTTTTGAACTTATGAATAGAAATATAAAGCAAATAGTTTAAAAATAAGGGCAGAATATAGTCAAAGCAAATTTTAATATTTACCTTATTTAAAAAAAGGGAATGATGATAGCAGATCTCCTCAGTAGAACTATAAACACTTTATTCTTTACTGTCTTCTTGTTCCATGTACTAAGCACTTTATGCTGCTTCATCTTACGTTCCTGGGTTTTCCAGTTTTGTTTATGGAAAGCTAAAACTTACTATATAGCACATGGTGTGTTTTGTGATCTATACAGTTTCCTGTGTTAGGCTGTATGGTGTAACATTATCCTGTAACCTTCGAAAGAAAAAGAATGGAAGTAACATCCAAAGACATTTGGGAGCAAATCCTGCCTCCTCCTCCAGCACAAACTCCATGACTGTAAGGAATCCTGGTCCACTTTGATTGCACTGTGTGGAGCAGAATGCTGGGCCCCAATGCATTGGACCCAGGTCCCCGACACACCATAGATATTTGCTGTGTGTGAACTCCCCGTGTTCCAGGGCACAGCCCATGGAGCTGGGGGCTTTGTGCAAAACAAAGGAGGAATGGGCTGGTGGATGTGTAGCTATGGCCACTCTCTCCATGGAAAGGACAGGAGCTATAGACTAGTCTCCTGCAATTTTGAGGCTGTAACAACAGCCATAGAGTAACTTACGAGATGAGTTATCATCTTACCTCTCAGGCCTCCATAGGGTTTTGCATCACTCAGTCCAATTACTGTGTATGGGAATTAGGATTTGCTTTTGTTGCATATATTACTTTTAATTTGATCTTGTAACAGATAACATCATAATGGTATTTAACCATCTTTAAAATCACTATGAGAGAGGCACATTTCCATTTGATTAAATGCAGTGTGATTTGATTAAATGCCTGAGAACAACTTGGAGCAGAAATGATATCTGTTAATTTAAATTTAAAGCAAATTTTCACATAACTCCCTTCCTGCCCTCATCACCTCTACCCTTTTTTTCATTTAAGCCTTGTCTAGACTTACCTAAGGGCTGTGTGAGGGGTCTGCCATTGGTGCACCATGAATTGTGCACCAGTTGGCAAGGCCACTTCAGAGGCAAACTGGAGGCTGCACTACAGACTAGAGTAGGAGTTGTCAATTCACATTTAGACAGTCCATTGACTTTTGTTTCTAAATCTTCTGTTTTAATGATAATTATCAGAATTCTGAATATTCCGGTTAGCCATATAAATGTCTAATCTTTTTTCAAACTTGCTAAATCCTTGGTCTCCAATACCTTGTGGCAATGAATTCCACCGGCTATCTATACCTTGTGGCAATGCATTCCACAGGCTAACTATACCTTGTGTGGAAAACGATTTCCTTTGATCATTTCTGAATTTGCTACACTTCAGCTACACTTCAGTTTTATTCTCTTTGTTCTTGTGAGATGAGATGGGATGAGTAATTCCTGATCTACCTTCTGTCCATTATTATTTTGTATACTTTGATCATGTCCCGTCTTATATCATCTTTCTCAGGTAACAGTTCCGATCTCTTCAATCTCTCATCATACATCTCAGAGCCCCCTCTCTTTCTGCTGTAACTTTTTGAAAGGTGGTAACCAGAATGAACACATTATTCCAGGTTGAGGGTGTGCTATTGATGTACAGAGTGGGTGAAATCCTGATCCCAGTGAAGTCAATGAGAGCTTTGCCAATAACCTCAGTGAGGTCGATTTTGCCCAATGACATTATGATATTTTCCTTATTATTCTCCATCCCACTTTTTATAAACTCAATTTGAAAATTTTGTACCTCATAACTTTCATCTGGAAAACCACTGGCTCAGGTCTCTTCCCTAAATTGTTGGCAATCCTCAGATAAGCAGTGTGGACCTGTGGGCAACATTAGCTTGTCCCAAAAGCATTTTGATGATGCATTCAAATTTTGTCCTGGATTAAACCTGAGCGATCCCACGGAACCCAGTGGGGTTGAACAGATGTAACTGAGGGCAGAATTATCGCCCAACACTTTGAAACAGTGTATCCTACTTCCTCAGGTGACCTTTCACTTGAGAATCAACTACGAAATACTTTATATGGCATATAAAAATAAAAGGCATCTGTTGTATATAATGCAGAATTAGTGTATGGTATAACTTGTTTTTATAAAATTAGCAACAACAAAAAATCTATGAAATCTGGGTTTTCTCCCCAAAAATATCTAATCCATGTTCAGATTCTTACCCGCTAAGAAATACAATAAATAAAATGTTAATAAATCACCTGCCATTTAGCCTGACAATGTGGATTGACCACATTGATTAAATTGATTATATTTCATATATTTACAATATGTAGACACAAGCCCAATTTATTTTCTGAAGAGTTCAAGGTAGGTATCATTGGTTTTAAAAAAACAACAATGGAGTAATGTTTGTGGATGCTATCTGCAATAATCTAATGCTGACAGAGAGCAGTATTTTATTTAGTAATTAACAGTGTAAAGGGGAGAGAAGCTGTCATGTTGGTTCTTAAGCTGGGAAATGTGATGAAAGATGATATCTGCGATCTCATCCTTTCCACTTGTTTAGGATTGTCAGGATGAGAAATGTCAGCATTATGAAAGCTCAGCTCTGCTCTTGATATGATAAAACCCTTCAAAAGCCAGTCTTTCTCTCCCTCTCCCCCTCCTTTCTCCCTCTCCCTGCACTTGCTTTTTTATTTATCCTGTTTTGTTAGATGGCAGAAATATAATTCTTTTCTTTCTTCCTATTATAAGCCACCATTTTTGTTTTATTATATGTTTCACAACCCCTAATGCCCCACTGAAAATTACTTTGTTAAATGACAGTGTTTCAAAGCCATAAATCCTTTCCACCATTCCCTCAGAGGTTTGAAACAGTCAACAGACTGTAAAGAATAAATAATAAAAAAGAATTGATTATTTTGATGACTCTGAGATTCAATTAAGTATTAATTTTGCCCTCCAGTGGACCTATCAAGGTATTCAAAAGGGAGGATTCAGCTCAGCTAAATGCGTGCTGAGTGCTTCAGCCTTAAATAGGGAGAAAATGTGTTTACCTACAGTATTTGAAGAGGAGTGCATTGATGCACAGAGTCCAATATTTAAGTGCTGTGCAAATTAAGCCCTGGTGACAGTGACATTGTTTTCAGCGATATGAGTATTGACTAAAGAAGTGCATTTGATGACAGCTTAAACTATTTGTATTGATTAACATTTTCATAGATTATCATGTGTCATATCAAATTCACTTTTCAGCCATGAATACATTAAAAAAACCCATAGGCAAACATCGACCAATGTGATGATGGGACATAAGGAACATGCTAACCAACCTACTTGCACGCTGGTCACCTGTTCTCTGCATAAGAACCATTTAGGCATGAACTTTGCAATAAATAGCTGCTAGATAGCGCAACAAGGTCACTTGTTTCTTTTCTTTTTTTGCTTTTGAGTCTGGTTTCTGAGCTATAATGGTATTATACATCTTAGTTTGCAAATGGAATAATTGAGTGCACTTGGAAGTAATATCTGACCCCAAAATGCCCTCTGAATGAGCTGAAGATAAAACAGATCCAAATCATCAAGAACCAATTTGACTAATATATATAATTTTTTTATGGGAGTGTAATGTCCCAAATACAAGAATAATTCCAAACATTGTGTGTAAGTATCTTCACTGATTTTATCTTTTAAAAATTTATGTCTGTATATATTGCTTTTTAAAAATGTGTTTATGGGCTTTTGGAGCAAAGTATCCCGAAAGGAAGAATAGTTAGAAGAAATATATCTGTATTGAATGTATATGATAAAATGGCTATTTGTTGCTTTGTATTTTCACTAAAACATTGGAATGATGAATATTGTTGTATATGATTTGGTTAATGTTATTCAAGTGATGATGCTTCTTTAAATCCCTCTGGATCATACACCAGGTGCTACTCTTCTGTGTTGTTGAAGCACTCGTGCAGCGATTTTATTTTCTTACCACGTTAAGAAAAGAGGGAGGTGTAAAAACACACACACACACACACACACACACACACACCCCACAATTAAAGCTGTGTATCTTATGTTGCTTTCATAGAAGTTTTTCTGCAAAGCATGCTGAATCTCTCACATGCTAGTTGAGCTTTAATAGGGTGGGGAGTAATGGAAAACTCATTGGATCTGTAATAGCTCTTCACTTGACTGCAGCCAGCAATAACAGCAGGAGCAGCAAGAGATAAGAGAGTGTATGTGTGAGAGAGAGAGAGGGGGGAGTGGGAGAGACTATACGCGCACCAAAGCTGCCACTTTTTTTCCCCCTCATTCTTCCCCCCCATCCTAGGATCCAATGATAGCTGGACAAGTCAGTAAGCCCTTGCTGTCACTGCGGAGTGAAATGAATGCAGAGTTGAGAGGTGAGGACAAGGCAGCTACTTCAGACAACGAGCTGAATGAGCCCTTACTTGCGCCTGTGGAATCAAATGACAGCGAGGACACTCCCAGCAAGCTCTTCGGTAAGTCTGTCTAGGTATTTCATTTCTGTGTTACTATGTTGTCCTGAAGAGCAATTCCCCCCGCCCTTTATTTTATTAGCTTAATTTTGTTGTAAGACGAGGGAGTAGCTTGGAGTCTGCAGGTGTACAGCCATATGCTCTGACTTGCAACTGGGTAACAGAATGACAGCGTCATGTGCTGAAAACTTTTGTCAACAATGAACTTATTCCATGCAAGTTGTAGGCACTGCATATTTCCTCTTGCTTAACAGTCTCTAATATAAACACAAATAAACGATCCTGCTTGGTTGTGATCCTGTATTAACATTTATTGCCTAAGAATTGACTCCAAAATTTCAGTTTTTCACAGCCTCTTCTGAGGAAGTAAACTAAAGAGTGTCGTTATATCTAGTAAAGTGAAAGCTAGGAGAGAAGAGAACTGAAAATTGTCCATAGAAAACATTGTGTATTAAGTAAACAAAGGATGCAGTGAGGATTGCTTTCAGGTATAATATTTTCACAATTGAAATTAGAACTAAAATTTTGCCATGAAAGGATATAGAGGGAGAAAATACATTTTTGCACTGTATCTGATGGCTAATGAAAACGCAGCCTTTCAGGTGTATTTGTTTCATAGCCAAAATGAGAGCAGTGAGAGTGGCATTCCAGAATAGACATCTGTCATTCAAACTGATGACACCCTGTAAGCCAACTCAAGCAACTGTGATCTCTAATCAGAAAAGGGAGTGGAGTAGTTGAGGCGCATGCTTGAGTGATAGATGTTGATAGATGTCTGTGCTGGAGCAGCACTACATGGTACATAGTGACATTTTGGTTTTAGAGCAATTGCTCCTGAAAGAGTTCCTTTTAATTATATCCATTTGTGACTATATACAATTCTTAGACGGAATGGAGTGCATTCTTACATTTTACAAATTCTCATAGCTGGAACTTTAAGGGGAAAAGATTTTGTTTACAAGGAAATGCAATTTTGAGAGAGAGAGAGCCCATTTTCTGAGATTCAAGTTATGATTTCATGATCTGTACGGAATCTGTAGCAATGTTTAGATGTCTATACCCTAGATCTTATAGGAAAAACTACAAAATGATCTTTACAAAAGATCTGTGCAATTTTCTTTTTAAAAGGTGTCCTTTAATATTATTAGAAGCTACACATCTTCTGCAGAATGTTTTATTAAGTAACTTCATTCAAGAGAGGGTGAAATAAACCTTCACATTTTAATTTCTAGAATACAGTAGTGACCACTATGGAATATAACCACACAGTTTTAAGAACCCCACCCCCTCAATATTTTGTTTTTGTTTCCATGGAAAACAGAATTTCCATTAGCAATTTGAATGTTCAAATTCCATATAATAATCATTTTAGTCCATTTCATCAAGAGCAGAATTGTGATGTCTAAAATTCAGAAGGCTAATACTTGTGTGTGGTGATCTAAATATTTTAAATAATGTTCATGTATTTTATTTGATCAGGTGTTTATGTGGCAAGAGATTAATATAAAATATCTCAAGGTATGAAAATATCCTGAAAAGTTGTACTTAACCTGAGACTACCAATATGTCTTTGCAGTCTGGTTTTGTTCGGTTATGTTATATGTTTTAGATTAGGTAAGATTTATAATAAAGAGATGTTCCTGAGTTGTCAATTTTGCATGTTTAAATACCATTGAAGAGCACCTAAGTAGTTTCCTTGTAGTTGCTGTGTAGGGTAAAAATAATGTACCATGATCTTTTTTCCTTTTGGATTGTAAATGATTAATTTTGCTTAGCTGCAAACCATAATGAAAAAGATGCAAGTGAACATACTGTGCATGAGTACGTATTTGTGAGTTTAAGGTGTCTGCTACTTTGCTTTCATACTTCTAACAAGGTATCACCAAAGTAAATAATAGTAGAAGCAAATAGTTTAACTACCTCAAAGTGAACTGTGTAGCATTTCTCTGGGCTTTCTCTTTAAGCAGTAACCTTTACCAATGAGTTGTTGTAGCTTTGGAAATGTAAAAGACAGGACAATGGGACTATTCAGCAGGATGAAACTGGATGAACTTATTTAAAATAAAGGAGCTATTCAGCTGATGTAATACAGTTTATTCAGTGATTCAGTGTTTAATTGCTTTCTTTGAAAAATATGACACACAAAATATTGTGCTATTCTAGAGCAGCTTCTCTGTTTAGAAATTTGAATGGCATGTTAGGAGTGCACACTCTGGGCCTTACTTTGCAGTCTCTTATATGCTGCGTGTCTATGATTTGCATAAATTGATGCAAAAAGTGGCATTATTTCTCTGATAATTTTCTTTCATATGAAACAAGATTAGCATTCCCTGAGTTTCTTATCTAGCATTTGGTACACATTGTGGGGACATTTGCCAAATACCTGGTAAGGAGGAGCATTTTCACAAGTGAGGGGAGGAGACTGGCCCATAGATGAAAGTTACATAGATGGTCTTGTTCAGATTTTGGAATAATTGTGTGTACTAGCTTACTTCGAATGACCAGCATTGGATCTTCCCATGTCTTGCTAAACTTAGCAGCATTTCCTGGGTCATATTTTTATATAGAGTAACTGATTTTATAATAGTTTGAATAGATCAGGCACAAATAGTGTTTTCCTCCGCCTCAGTTATGAATGTCTCTACTTCCTAGTTTTCTTTTGACAGACGTGGTGGTGGTGGTGGTGGTGGTGGTGGTGGTTGTTGTTGTTGTTATAAGTACCTGCTTCCTTCAAGAATGTTTCAGAAAATGCATACCCCATTTTCTACAGTATCTAGGGATGGAATAATGGGGATAAGATACCTGTGGCCTGCACATGCGCGCGCGCACACACACACTCTCTCTCTCTCTCTCTCTCTCTCTCTCTCTCTCTCTCTCTCTGTCTTGTTCTCTCTCTCTGTCTCCTTATTGCACACACTCTCTCTCTTTCTCCTTATTATAGTAACTCACAGTAATGGAGAAAGGAATATTCATATCTTGTTTTGCTAGAGCATAGAGTAACTAGTATTAGAAATGACTCTTCTCCAGCAGCAAGTTCAGTTTCAGGTGGTGAAGATGGATTAAGATTGACTATACTCATTTTTGGCATGTGAAGGATGGTGAATTTTTGGCCTAATCCTATCTCCTAAATGTATACTTTGCCACCAGTGGCAGAGGAGGTGAAGGCATCAGCTTTTCAGACACCAGGAGCACAAGTCTGACTAGAGGCAGCTGTCCCACAAATCTTAAGCAATTCCAGTCTGAAACTCTGAGCCAGGTCCTTAACCGGTGTACCTCCTAATTTATAGCGGCTGAGGATATGGACCTTTGTCTTTATGAGAGAATATCCCCTTAAACTCGTGGTCAAACCAGTTACTAATGCCATTGCTTTTTTTTGTTTTTAGAAATAAACGTCTGTTCTGTAATCTTTCGATATTGTCGGTCTTACCTAAACCAGACCTCATAGGCTTATGTATCTATGAACTTTTGACATCTTTAGAGAATACTTTTATGAAAAACTTTAAATGTTTGAATCATGTCAAGCAACAGTGGAAAAACAAGATAAGAGATACTGCTGCAAGTGCAAAATTTCAGAAAAGGACTTCAGTGTTCTGTAACATGTTACATCAGAGGTAACATTTTGCTTAACTTGCAGAGTTATAAAAGCTACAGTATACTTATGAGATATAAATCCAGATTGTGTTGAGTAAAATGAAATAAGGTAATTTTACATGATATTAAGTGGCATATTATTTAATCTTGTAAATATTGGAGAAGAGTTATCTCCTATTTCAGTCATGACTCCTTTATGTTAAGAGCCAAATAGAAGCATAGAATGTTTATTAAGTCATTGACTACTTTGGTAGAGTGCTGTCCTTAAATCAAGTAGGTTTATGTTGCACTGTGCTCCAAATTAATGACACAGGGACAAATCCTAGGATCCTTATTAGAGGAAGCTCCTATTGAGGTTTATAGGAATTTTGCCTTAGTAAAGACTGAACAAGTACTAGAGGATTAGATTCGAAATTATTTAAATCCTGCAAGATGTTCATTCAATATCTTGATGACTTCTGTAAAATGTTTAAATCCATCTGATAAAAGCCTGATAACGGGGAATAAAAACTTATTATTAGCGTTATACAGTTTCAATAGTTGGTATAGAGAGGAGATGTGGAAGCAATATGTACTGCACATAAAAATAATATGTGCAGGCTTGATTCAACTCAGTGAAAGCCATTGGTAGTCACTTTGTGGACTTCCTGTAACACAGAGCCTAATCCAAGTTCCATTGAAGTCCATGGAGTGATTGCCATTGGCCTTCATGGAGTTGGATCATGTCCTTAATGGGCCAGATTCATTCCTGGTGTAACTCAGTTGCTGATAATGAAGATACAGCAGGGACACATTTACAGCACATTAAGATCACTTACTCAAATATAAAAATTTAATCATTTTGGGCCTGCACATATGTTTTTACACACCTTAAACTTTCTGTGAAATTAGAGATTTTGCATGGAATGCAAGATCAAGCCTAATGCTCATTTAGCATAAATGTTGCTTATTTAATTTTGCAGCATTGCAGGATGGATTGCCAACATTTCTTCTGCTGGCAACACTTCATTCTGTACAAGTTAAATCTCAGGCTTGCTTTGCTTCTATCTATCTATCTATTGATATAGATCTAGATATGTGTGTTTGTTAATTTCCCATTTTTAAATACTGAAAATTAGTTTTGACATTTTGGTTTCCTTTATGGTATAATTATGCAGGATTTAGAATTTTCTACATTTTTACTTGTAAGTGTGCTTCTGTGTGACAGTGTTCTTGTGAAGCAGGATAGAAGTTAGAACAGTAATTTTGCTTAGCTAGAAAATCTGCTGTATGTCTCTCTTCTCAGAGCCTCTTTTGCAGAAAAAACATTCATTATGTGATTTATTTTTTAAATTGTCATCCAGGTTGGCCTGATTAGAATTTATGGCACAAGAGTCATTTCAGATACAAAGGATGAAAGCCTAAATTGTCTTTCACTCCTTGAGACAGTGGCCTCTGCAGGTCAGAGCAGAGGTCATTGTGAGGAAGCTCACATTGGAGTCATTAATATGGTACCTAGCCTGTAGATAAATTACAACCTTCACTCTAGCATCACCCTTTGAATCATTGTATGTAAGAGTCCATCTCAATATTTGTATTGGAACCCCTTTTTATAAAGGGGATTTAAAACCTGATCAGAAGATATACCTGCACACAGAACCTTGGCCTACGAAGGTTTCAGTCCAGAAGGATTTTTTTTTTTGCAAGTTTCAGAAAGATCCGTTTGACAAATTTGATGTGTTAAAAGTGCCAAAAAAAGTATAGTGTGTGTTTTCTTAAGTGAAAATTTCTGTTCGCATAGTTCATATTATGGGCCAGATCCTATCAATATTAAAAACATAGCCTTATTTCAAGCAATCCAACCATTTGACAATTGTTTACTCTGCATTTATAGGTTTCTCCTCAATTAATATTGTTTTACTCAGCATATCTGCAGTGTGGATTGATGCCTTTTGTCGTAAGGCGTTGTGTCAAATATTCCTACAATTGGTAAAGTATATGGGCCCAATCCTGCAAACGTGTGTGTGTGTGGCCATCTTTATTAACACAAGGAGTCCCAGTGATGTTAATGGTACTATTTACATGAGAAAAGTTAATGGTGTGCATGTTTGCAGGATTGAGCCACAACATAGGGTCAAAAATCTTCCCTCTAAAACATACCTTAATATGATTTTTTGATCAAATAATGAACATTTCTAAAAATAATGGCTTGAAACTGTATTGAAGGGACAGACTAGATTAGTTTTAAAGAATATATTGGACAAGTACATATGTAGACAGTTCTTTAAACACATGTTTTAAAAGCAGTCATGGAGTTTTAATTTAAAAATAATAGATTTATGGTATATTAACTTTATCTTTAAATAATGTTAATGTTCTGACTCCGGTTACTATACTCCCTTGATTTGTGGTGGTGTGCCCATGGATGTCAGTGAGGGATTGCATATATGTTTGCCCATTAAAACCTAATGAAGCTATTTAGACTATTAAAACCCTGAGGAGGAGGAAATTGTGAAAATCCATCCTTAACTCATCCTTGGTATTTCAAGAAGCTCAAGCAGCTACTGTACCTACAACTGTACTTAATGCTAAAAAAAAAAAAGGCAGATTTTGATGCGATAGTGCCTGATCCTGCTCTCCTTAGGTCCAGTAGAAGCAGGATTGGGCTCATTAAGAACAAAAGTTTCAGCCTTAATCATTAATTCCCTTGATTTTATGGATACAGATCATCCCCTTATTGCTCTTTGGATATGTCTGTCTATAACATCACTTTTGACAGAAAAAGAGTAATTAAATTTTTAACAGGAAATGCTTATAATCCTAGTGGATTAATAATACTGTGCTGTTAAACTTTTGTGAGCTGAGGTTTGTACATGTCATCTGTGTTTGTGAATCAAGGTTCACATAATTATAATGTGTTTATGTACCCCGTGTAATTAATTACTGGGGAAAAGGAGTAAAGGATATATAAACTTTCACCATAGATTGTAGCTTGAATGACTTTATATCTTGAAATGCTTCATTCTTAATTAGTTGATTTTTTTTCATTTTGGTTTTTTGCCTTTTTGAAAAAAATTAATACCAAACAAATTTGTTCCTTTAAAAAGTGACTTAAGTGGCTGGCTGTTTCAAAGGGAATTTGGTTGTTACTAGACAGTAAATGGATAATTTGTGAGAGAACTGGTATTTCCTTTGATTGAGAACCTTGCCGGTTTATGTTTTGAGATTAATAATACATCAGACATTCACACATTAAAAAGGAAGCAGACGTGATGAAAGAAAGGAAGGAGAATTCGATGTTTCTGTTGGACTTCTTATGATTATTCAAGTCCTCCATGGGAATGAGCAATCCACCCAGAGGAGAGATCCTGTTTGCCCAAATGTACAGATGGCACCACTTAACACCCCTCTTGATTTTCCTATGCTAGAGAAAAAGATAGCAAAATGTTTATACCAAACTGGCACCTTGTCAGGGAGCAAACTGTATAAAGTTTCCTGCTGTCAGGTTAATAAATGTTTTTAAAATATCCAAAGGCAGAGAAAGCTGTAGGAAGCTCATAGTAACAGTTGCCACTCTCCTGTGGATCATTTTTCTCTTTAAAATCCTGTGTAGCCCTGGATTTTTCTTGTTGTGTTCTCTGCCTAGGTTTTGTTCTTTCCTGACACACTTGTAGCTCTTCTTTGTTTTATTTTTTTTCTTTGCTAAGCTTTTTTTTCCTTGTGACTTTCCCCCCTCTTTTGTTGGGGGTCAGAGGGTAGGGAAAATTGTCTCCTTTTTTGCCTTTTACTGTATATATATTTTCAGGTTCAGTCGTTATACTTTGACTGGCTCCAAAAATAATTTCTGAAGAGATCAGTGGTGTAAATGACAAAATTACATTAAAAATAAAAGCTAAATCACAAAATTAGCAATAAGTAAAGAGCAAATGAGAATTAAAAATTTATTTCATTCACTATTAATTTGTGGTTTTCAACAGGGAAATCACTTCTAGAAAAGGAATGCTGAGCGAAAATGGATTTATAATTGTTGATGTAAATTCCTATTTTCTCTCTTTTGCAGTATAGAAGTCAGACTCGATAATAATATGAAACAAGGGCAGATTTGTACTGTGACATCTCCTGCTCTGTGTTGTGAAACTGTTTTGACGCTATCAGAAGCAGGACTAAGCCCTTTTAGTTTGAAAGTGGAGGTCATCTAGAGAAGAATAGTACTGTATCCAGTCTGGCTAAAGAAAGCTTGCCCTTCTCAGAGGTTGAAATTGGGTTTGCTTTGTAAGTATTCCAAGGATAGAGGAATCCGCCTAATCAAGATACAACCCTCTGAACATGTTTATTTAACATTAAGCTACCACTAGTCTATTCTTAAAGGTGGTATGAATTTCCGTTTTTATTTTTGAATTTGTAGAGGGAAGAATTCTTTATCAGATGTCCTTTACACTCTGAAAGGCAAACTATCATTTTAGATCCTGAATGGTTTATAACTGTCGCAAGAAAAATGCTACAGTGGAAAGAATAAATCCCTGAAAGCCACACCAAGAAAATAAATTTCTATTTAATGTAATATGAACAAAAATATTAGTTATTGTGACCAGAATATCATTTAAACATGATTTTTAAAACACAATGTAGTATAAAACACAATGATGGTTGAAATGTTATACATAGCAAACAGGAAATGAAAAATCAATATTCATTAATAAAACAATATTAATTATCACAGGTATCTAGTGTTATAGCTGAAGGCGGCAAAAGTGTTTTTTTAAAGACTATAGGAGGAAATAGTTCAACAAAATTATATTTAGTGGAATTTATAGTTATTTCAATAGTAACTTTAAAAATACTCTAATGCTTCAGTTCGGAAGGCTATTATTAATAGTGCTATTTTAAGTAATTTACCTTTCTCACTGCATTCCGTATATCTCAGATGGACCTGCTTTTTGAATCTCTTACATGGTTTTTATGATACTAACTAAAACATTATTAACAGTGAGTCAATCCTGCTCCAATTGAAGACAGTGGGAAAGTTCCACTTGCCTATACTGGAAGAAGGATCTGGCCTATTAAGATTGTGGCAAAGGTGACAACAGCCAAGAAATGCAAAGTTGAGGCTGACTCAATCCTGTAAAAACGAAGCAAAAACCCCTCTCTTTCCCTTTCCACTTTGTTCCCCTCTTTCTTGTCCCTCCTATCTCTTTCCTTCCTCATTTTGTGTGTGTGTGTGTATGTATGTATGTATATGCATGTGTATATGCATATATATAATATAGAGTGTGTGCATGCATATGACCCATACATAGGCCAAGTTCTTCCCTCACTATCATCCTGTCTAAACCCAGTGATTTCAGTGGATTTTGCCTGTTACCAAAAAGTACTATAATTTTTCATATATTCAGAGAAGCATATGAAACTCACATTATTCAGTTGAGAAACTGGAACTGCTTCATGGTAAATATGTCTTGAGGCATTTTTTAATATACTAGCATTACATTTTTATAATTATCTCTAGATATTGCATAGTATTTACCAGAGAGGAAGAAAGATCATTCAGATTCATTCTAACCTCTTGAGTAAATACCTCTCTGGACAGTTTTTATTTTTTATTTTTCAAGTAATAGGTATTTATACATATATTTCATATAGAAAGACAATGTTTGATCAAGAATTTGAGTAACGATAGGAAGCCAGATCCAGCAAGCTCACACAAGAGCAGTCATTACATACACAGTTAGTTAGATGAACTTCAGTGGGACTTGTTCATGTGAGTAAATGTATGTCAACTCAGGCTCGTATTTAGCCAGTGTTAATGTTCTGTACACAGACTTCTATTTTTTTTTATAATTTTGACAGATGATATCGATGTTTGGTTTTAAGCATTTTTTATTTTTAATCAATTTAAATTTTCACAGTTATGGGAAATTAGGAGGTGGGTCAGACAATTACAGAATTACATTAAGATTCAAAAGATTAAAGCTTTATAACAGTTAAAAACACAAATTGTCAATATCAGATGTCAAAAGATACATGGTAAATAGCCTTAAATCAAACTCTAAGAAGTTCTCAAGCAGCATTTTTCTTACTTTGCTTATCTGTACATTTCAATGATAAATGAAAATAACTTTGGTTTGTGCATGCATCTTGACATTGACATTTACCAATACAAATCTAATCTTTCTGAGCCTAGGTATATATATTTACACATTTTTGAAACTTTTGGTTTTTTAACCAAATAGGCTAGCATTTATGCATGTTAAAATCTATAATAAAAGTGTTTTATTTAGTCAGTACATTGTAACAGCAATATTCTGGGCTCTGGTGTAGGTATGTCCTAATGAGGTAATCTGATCCTGCCCGCAATAATTCACAATTGCAAAACATCCATTGACTTGAATGGGAACAGGATCTGTCCCATTGTGTGGCGGAAATTATATATAATATCAGAAATGATATTATCATTGGCAAAAGATAAAGCTTGTTTATAACATAATAGAGTTTGTGGTATGGGGAGAGCAGATATATCTGATTTTAATAACGAAGCTTTTAAAAATAATTAATGACTTCAGGATAAGTGTTGTAGAAGCAAAACTTCATTGCAAAATGAACAGTGATCGAGGTGAAAATGAGAAAATGTCCCATCTCAAAAGTGCTTGTAAATGTGCAGGCTTGGTATTTCTCTTCCTTTCTTATACTTGCTTGCATCTCATAATATTTGGGACTGCAAGCCACAGATTTCTCCAAAGGAAGAATAAAATTTATAACTGGAAAAATCTTGAAAATGGAAGTATTTCATCTTTTGTTGTTTTTTCTAGTCCCATTTATTTGATCTGTTTAGTACACACATACGCACAGTATATACATTTAATCATGGAACACATCCACATGAGTCATTTCAATCTTTTTCGGATGACAAGTAGGAAGGAAATTCTTGTGGTGTTCTGTTTTATAGGGTTTGATGCATCACTTTCAGACTTTTCCTATTTTAGCTGCCTGGATACAGAACACTGAACAGCCTTCTCAAAACAGTCACTGACCAAAAAAACCCCAAAACTTTCAATCGGTACTACTAGCTCTTTGCTGTTTCTTTGTTTTAATGAAGTAAAGAATAAAAGAGAAGGGCCAGATGAAGCAAACCCTTTCCTTGTCTGAGAAGTTCTATTTATCACATGAGTAAGGATTGCAGCATTCCTCTATAAGGCCCTTTACAGCTGAGGTGTTGGATTTTGGAGAGGAGTGCTCTCAGGCTGTTGTTTCATGTGTGGTTGTTTCACGGGAGTTGAGGATGGTTCATTTCTCTTGGGCGGTGTTTTTCACCTTTCAGGATCACTGCCTGTGAGACAGATTCTCAGCTGGTGTAAACTGTCATCATTCTGTTGAAGTCACAGTTTACATTAATTGAGGATTTGTCCCCTATTTTTAGACTTAATCCAACTGCTAGTGAAGTCAGTGACAAAATTCCACTGGCTTCAACAGGAGCAGAATTTAACAGTTGGAAAAAAAGTTTTTGTAACCCACTGCAACCTTTTCTCCTTCACTTCTTTTCATGGAACCCCTTGGTTCATACTGTAGGACTTTTCAAAGCTGGTCCAGTTCAAAACAAGCTAAAACTGATGATAACTGTTTAGTTTGCCTAAAAGTAAGCTTACCACTGTTTTGTTTTGTTTAGCGTTTGTCTGATGTTTCTGATGGTTGTAATAGGTTGTAACGAGAGTTGCATGTCTTGTCATCTGTGATGTATCAATATGGTTTTATAATGATACAATAACCTGAACCCTGTAACCATTTATGAGCCATTTAGAATTCTTATGGATTCAGAGGGACAGAGGCCTGAAAAAAAGAACTTGACTGCTTTCGCAAAACTGGTTCTGTGACAGGAAAAATTAGCATGCCTGTGATTTAATTGCTAAGGAATCATATTGATCTGTTTTGTCATTAAACTTTTAAGTTTAAAAACATCAAGCTGGGTGGAGGAACAAAAAATAGTGATGTAAGGCTCTGGAATGTACAGGTAAACTGTACCATACTACTACTGATATTGATTTGTTATGATAATTGTTTGTATGCATTACCCATGTACTGTATCCATAATAGTGCTTTTTTAGGGCAGAAGAAAATTGCTGCTTGTTCTTTATTTTTCATTGACTGTTTTAGTCAATGATAAATAAAGAACTTTAGCAGCAGTCTGAAGCCAGTGAAGACAAGACCAGAAAACAGAAACTGTAAGAAATGAAAGTAATGAATAGCAATGTGGCAGTATATACACACAAAAATCTCCAGTCATCTTAACATTTGTAATGGTGCTAATTTCCAAGTGCTTTTTAAAATATGCTTCCACATGAGCTCTCAAAACCCATAAAAGCCTGGCATGTAAAGTAAATTGTTTGTCACTTGCTGACGACCTGCCATATTTATTGTCAGGAGAAATGGACATTAGTTGGAAAAGCAGTTGTTAAAGGCCAAACAATTTTTAAAGATGGCAAAGATGTGCAAGGGTTTTCCTTTTTCTAACAATGAGCCACCCCTTCAGACATCAAAAGACAAGATAATAAGACACTTCAAGCACAATTCAAGATTATATTCAACATCTAAAGGCTCATCTCTTGTCAGTTTGCATTTACTCTCCCAGGGATGTGATGCTTCTATCATCATTCTGTCAAGAGGAGTCTGGCAAAAGCGATGAGGGCCCCTCATTTCACACACTTAGTGTTTTTTATCAAATAGCCTTCACTCATTCTGATTCAGCCAAAATGGAGGGATAATTTGAAGAAGGTCATGCACAAGTACAAAAATCTTCTATTGATTTGTGTGATTAGGAGGCATTAAAATTGCACGTTTATGTTAGTTTCCAAGATGTTTTGTCAGTTTATTTAGCAATACACTTTTGCAGCATTAAAAAAGTGATTTTTTTTAAAGTGCTAAATGAGTTTGCACAAAATAAACACACATTTGAATATTCAGCAAAAAACATTTTAAACTGTTAGCTTTCTTATTTTTTAAAAAAGTCATGGTTAAAATAGATTTAAAATACAACCAGATCTGATTATTGTCTTTGCTGTAAAAGAAGCATTTATGCAGGGGAAAAAATACCAGTTGTCTAGATACTGCACAAGTGAAGGGCTTGTATCCTGGCCCCATTGAAATCAACTGGAGTTCAGAGGAGCCAAGATTTCACTCTAGAAGTCAAATGGAGTTTTGCTTGAAGTAAGGACTGAAGATGTAGGTCCTGTATGGCATATGCACAATATATATAAAGGGAGACCTTTCAAAACATGTTTAGACACACTTTTGTGTAATGCAATAGTAATTTATATGATAGTTGAATACAGATGATACAATTTTAAACACACGTGAAGGCTCTGATCGTGCATACAGCTGTTCTCATTGCGTCCCACTTTCTTTGGCAGCTTTCTGCACCTGTGTGCCGTCACTAGCATATCACTGTGCAGAACTGAGATGAAGTGAAGGTTTATATTATAGCTGCTGTGGGCCTGATCCTCAGCTGGTGTAAGTTTTCATAGCTTCACTGAAATCAAAGTAGCTATGATAAGTTACGCTAGTTGAAGATCTGCCCCCTAAAGGTCTGTCTATACTGCAATTAAACACTCGAGGCTGGTCCGTGTCAGCTGACTTGGACTCATGGGGCTCAAGGGAGGGGGCTTTTTAACTGTGATGTAGAGGTTCAGGCTCAGGCTGGAGCCCTGGTTCTGGAACCCCATAAGGGGGAGAGTTCCAGAGCCCAGGCTCCAGCCCAAGCCCAAATGTCTACACCACAATTAAACAGCCCCATAGTCTGGGCCCCCCGAGCCCTAGTCAACTGATATGGGTCACCCATGAGTGTTTAATAGTAGTATAGACATATCCTAAGTATTTGACTGTTTGCTCTGTAAACATACAATATGACACTATATTTGGTTATTCGCAACACCTGTTGCAGTTCATTATTATTTTTTTTCATTTCTGTTTTTCTTGAGGGTTTGAAGGAAGAGAGAGCCCACACAAACACAACAGCTGTTTTCTGGTTCCTGTTTTATAGGGCTTACTAATTACCATATGAGACCGTTTGAAGAGCAAGTTGTTTAGTCTTAGTAAAATATTGTTTGTAGCAATTTGTTACATTTTCTTTGTGTTCTCAGATAAATAGTGCTCTGCTTAATCAAACAAAAACCACTGTTTATCTGATTCTGCACTCCATGGTCAAAAATTCTACTGAAGTCAGTGGGCCAAATCCTGCCCACCTATGCTGCCTCACTATAGTCTCTGGAGTTTGCCCAAAGTTAACAGAGGTCCCTTAGAATTCTGCCTGTGTAAGGGAGAGTAAGCACCTGCAAAAGGTGAAAGATATTAAATCAGTTTAAAACAAACAAGCAAAGCAACCGTTCAGGCTCCTTAGATTTTCAGGCTAAACAATAATGCTGGAGGCTCAGTGGGCTTTTTTTATTTGTTTTTTTCTTGTTGGATGTCATGAATGAAACTTTTCTGAGGATTTCTTTATGGTGTGTATTATATTCATGTCATTTTAGATCTCGATGCCTCTCATTTCAGAACTTCAGTGCTTGTTTTGTTAGGAATATGAGGAACTGACAAGGAGAGGCATGAGTGGTGTGAAACGGGTTTCCTCATTTCTGGCTTTTTTCAGATTTAAACAACAACAAAGATAAAAGCACCAGTTCCTGCAGTCATTATGAGTTTTGCTTTAGATGGGCTACAGGATACAAGCCAGCACTTCATGGACTGGATCATGCAAGAGACTGAGCGCCCTCAGCTCCTGTTGAAATCAATTGGAGTTGAGAGTGTTTAGCATCTCACAGGGTGTTGTTAAATTTAAGTCAGAAATTTCTGCTTATCTTCCATATCTTTAGTGCTGTGGGATACTGAGCCAGGTGCTATGAACAAGCATTCAGTTGGCCATGTGGAAGAATTCTCCTGTACTGTTTGCCTTTTCACAACACTGAAAGAAAAGCTAGACTGCAACAGTGCCGAAGTCCAAAAGTTTTTACCGGGCAGGGAGCCTCAAGGGATTCAGGAAGCTGTGAACAAATTGCCAAAAAGCTAGGAGGAATCACTACTAACCTGTTGTCAAGTTACATTGACTACTTCCACATGAAATGGTACAGTACTTATGCTGTAATACAGAGTGACTTTTCAAAGGAATGTACTATCCTATTTATATGTGTATATAATAAATATATTATTTCCTTATGCCTATATTGTCTGGTAGTCGTAAAACATCAGTTTATATACAGACATGTTCATTATATCAGCCACCCATCACCCAATCTATTATGTCTTGTGTGTACAAAAGTGCAGATAGCCATAAGAGAGGCCTTCCCACTTTCCTTATGTATGGGTTTACCCATTTATGTAACTCACTTTCTCTCTGCTAAATTATTCTTGGTGTGATTTCTCTGTAACTGGTTTAATGTTAATGGTGCTCTCTGTCCATCTGTTTCATTTTGCTGAACTCAGACTTAGCTCTAGTCCACAGACAGGTTATCACAGCAGTTTTAATACTTTTTTAGCTGAAACCCCACCCACCCCTTTGAGTTACAATTTTGGTTACACTGCCTGAACTCAGACAAAAACAGACACATACGAAAGTATGTTTGATAGTCTAATCATAAATCTAACAGAGACCTTTACACAACTTTAATTAAATTACCTACACCTGTAAGTTTCATGTACACAGATACTTACCAATGGTACAGCCATGCCTTTTTCAGCAGCAGACTGCTTCTACCTTACAGCCAGGCTGCATCGCCAGGGCAGGGCCAATACCTGCCCCTCTCCCCTTGGGTTTTCAGGGTGCAGGAAGGTGTGTGTGATGATTTCTGAGGGTGGAGCCAGTGCTGAGCATGGAGGCTGCCGGGAGCAGAAATCAACACGTCCGCAGTGGATGTTGATAGTGACCCACTTGCAGACCAACTCACTGAGGTGAGTTGGGAGAGGAAGGAGTGCTCCCTCCCTACCCCTATGCAGGCTGGCCTGGGACCTGCTATGCAGGGCTGGCAAAAGCCACCTGACATTGCCGCTTCTACCCTCCACCAAAAAAAATGTTCTCTACATCTCCATAGGGGGGGCAAGCCCACAGGTTGAAAACCTCTGGGTTAGCCTCTCCTGGAAGAACGCTTGATATTCTCTGCACAGGACTCTTATTGTCGTAGTGTTATGGAATTTTGTGCGAAGTCTGAAGGGAAAATATGACCCAAGGGCAGCATGGATGAAGTAGTGCTGGGTCAACACTATAGCAAACCAGTGCAAAGCTAAGCTATATAAAAAGTTTGTATTTCTCAAATAGAAGTTTAATCTCCAATTGGACAGGATTTATTTGTTGATCCCTTTCACCCAGCACCGGACAGTTCAGTCCCATTTCTTTGTGACTTTTGTCAACTGGGGATCTTTTCTGAGGCTCAGGTACCATTTTTAAAACAGTCTTTCCATTTACATTATTTCTGGTTAAGTTGTCCCCTATATTTGTGTTCATTAAGTGCCGATCCTGCAGCATTGAATTTAGAAGAGTTTTGTTACTGAGTCAGTGGAAAAAGAATTGGGACCTAAAATTGTGTATTGAATCTTTCCTGTGATGGACTTCCATGCTTTCATTAGATTCCTCTTTGTTATGTCCAGTGGTTGGTCTATGAACCTCTGCTATGTGGAGTTTTTAAACCTTGTAGCTTGTGAATTGTCCGGAATTGTTGTTCAGCTTGATTAGCTAAACAGGTCTGTGAAAGTCTTTTTTCAAAGGCATATTGAGATGAGTTCCCAGGGAAAGTTCCCTTGAATGATATTGGAAGTACTCACTCATAGTAAGCAATTATGCACATATTGTGGGTGTCTTGGGTTTGTAGCCAGCCTTATCTATTTAAGCTGTATTCATATTGTGCCAGTCATGTTGGTACTACATGCAGTTCTCTCCTCTGAAATGACCTGTTGCTTTAGGATGGCCTTTCTATTAGGACTGGTGCTGTTGCATCAGGAGTTGTATCTCTTCACCTCAAATACAGGTGTGCTGCTTCTGGCAAGCAACATACTATTCTGACATTTATAGTAATCCCTGGTCTGTGCTCAAAACTCCAGTTGGCATCCACAGGAGTTTGGTGGGAAGATGGAGGGAAGTACACATGATGAGGTAAAAGGATGATACCAGAGAATAGTTTATATGTTCAGTAATTTATATCTAAACATTGTACTTAAAAATAAAATACTGTGCAGTCTGTTACAAGATTTGATAGTGGGATCCAAGAAATGAAAAGAATTTCCCAACTCTAAGATAGTGGTCAGTATTTTCAAATGCTTATCATACAGGTGGTACTGTAGGTAAGATTATGTGAGCTTCTGCCTATACTTCAATAGAGAAATAAAAATCGATGGTAGCTGAGTGTAAAGTCATTATAATGGCTTGTACTGTATTAAGCACAGTATGTCTTTTCTGGGCTACTGTGTTGTAAAGGCTTATATGAGCATTGCTAGTAGTTCTGAGGAAGAACAGCGTGATGAGAGGGAAGTTAGCATACAGAGAAATGAGATGGAGTGACCTACAATTAGTTTACACCCAAAAAAGTATTTCAGGCAACATAATTATTTAAAAATAACCTTTAATTAAAGGACTAAAAGGAAAAAGCCAGATTCTATCTTCATTTATGCTGACTTCAATGCACACAAAAGCCTCAATCCTCCAAAGACTGCAGTATGGAGAATTACCTTTACACGCATTAGTAAATGACGTTCATGGAAAGATGCATGTATGTCAAATTAAGAACCTGCTCAAGTCCCTGCAGGATCCCGGCCATTTGGGGTAAATGATATGCAAATAAGTAAGTGATTGCACAAGTTGACTTTTTTACATATTCAGTTTTCATGCATAAGTGCAAGTGTGAGATTGTTCATAAATCTGTTTTTGAGGGCGTAATTCAGCCTCTGCCTCTCCATGTAAGTTTTTATACCATGCTCATCGTCCTGGTGTCTCCACTCAGCCAATTCTCGTCCAACAAGCAGATAATTAAATCATTAATAAGGTTCTAGAAAATGAAATTCAATAGATAACACGAGATATCAATCCCAGTCAGGCAAACGCACACAGAGATGCTGTACTTACCCTATTGTGTAAATGCTTTCATGAGTTTTCTTTAGAAGTAGAGCTGCTGTTCTGGTCTTGTAGGATTATTGAAATTATTGAACTGATTCTTAAATAAATAATGAACCCCATGTCTATGAAATAAAACTTCTGCATTTTGGTATCTTTACAATTTTTCTTAAGTATCGGGGGGGTAGCCGTGTTAGTCTGGATCTGTAAAAAGCAACAAAGAGTCCTGTGGCACCTTATAAACTAGCAGACGTATTGGAGCATAAGCTTTCGTGGGTGAATACTCACTTCGTCAGATGCATAAGCCTTCATGGGTGAATACCCACTTCGTCAGATGCATGTGTGTATTCACACATTGACAAAGTGGGTATTCACCCACAAAAGCTTATTATGCTCCAATACGTCTGTTAGTCTATAAGGTTCCACAGAACATTTTTCTTAAGTATTTTTTACTCTCTTCCTTTAAAATACCTAAATTAGTTTGTAGAGTCTCTGCCCCAGTGGTCTGCCAGGGACAGGAGGGGTCAGTGATACCCCATCCCCCACTGAAACAGGCCACAGTGGGCATTCTGAGGGATTAATGGCTGGCCAGGGCTGGCTATGCATCTCCTCATGTCATTCCTCCCAGAGTTCCCTAAAATCCAGTGTCAGGCCTTCTTAAGTTGTTCGCTGGAGCTCACCCTCCCTGTTTTAAAATGGATCCCTTGTATGAAAAGGGGGCATGGAAATGTAAGACAGCCTCTGAAGATGTTATGTTTCTGCTCTGTTTACAGTGCGGATATGACCCACACAGTTTGTGGGGGAAGGGGAAGATGCTGCTATGGAGATGGGGCAATTCATATGTGGAGGGACCCGGGGGCATCATCCAACCCACTAGTTACTTTTTAAAGCCATTGCCACCAAAGCACTCAGGAATACATCACAATAACACAAAATCTAAAACCTAATAAAAGGAATTGGCACTGGTTAAAGTCTGAGAAATCAGAGGGGAGGCTTAAAGAGGAAACAAAAGTAGTAATTAGAGATATCCACCCCAAAAAATTTACCTTTAAATAATAAGGTTGTAATTGTTTTGGCGGTAGCTTTTTTTTTTTTTTAAACAGGAGTAGGGAAAGACTGAGGTGAATGTCAAGAGAACTGATTTAATCACAATAAGACCTCCACAAGGAAAGCCTATTGACTTAAAATAAGTGTGATGGTTGAACTTGTGGTGTTTGAATGTATATACTGTCAGGCCAATGGTCAGGAGGAGGTTTTCGTGGCTTGGTCTTTTGTTATTAAGATCTGTTAATACTGAGTCCTCTGTTCCTTTAATCATGAAGGATTTTAGAACCTTTACTTACTGAACATCTAGAGTTATCTTTACCGCTACTCAAATGTAACCACCTCTGTGGTGAATGTACCAGCCTCCATTTTAGGAGATGTGAATAATAATTTACCCAGCTGAAACTGTATGTTGAATTTTTTATGTTGGTGGTATGTACAATATCCAAATAGGAATTTCCCCGACAAACAGACTACTATAACTCTAGACTTACTAAAAAGGCAGTAGGATTAAGACATTGTCATGGTATAATTCCCCACTCTGAACCTTAGCGTCCAAAAGATGGGGTACCAGCATGAATTCCTCTAAGCTTAATACCAGCTTAGAACCTGTAGCGCTGCCACCAACCAGGAATTCCAGTGCCTGGTACACTCTGGTTCCCCCAAAACCTTGCCTGGGGACCCCCAAGACCCAGATCCTCTGGATCTTAACACAAGGAAAGTAAACCCTTTCCCTCACCGTTGCCTCTCCCAGGCTTCCCCTCCCTGGGTTACCCTGGAAGATCACTGTGATTCAAACCCCTTGAACCCTGAAACAGAGAGGAAAATGCACCTTCCCCACTCCTTCTCTCTTCCCCTCCCAGACTCTTCCTGAGAGAAAGTAATCCTGGCAGAGAGAGAAATCAGCCTCTCTCTCCCTCTTCCCTCCTTTCTCCCCACCAATTCCCTGGTGAATCCAGACCCAGTCCCCTGGGATCTCACCAGAATAAAAAAAAAATCAGGTTCTTAAACAAGAAAAGCTTTTAATTAAAGAAAGAAACAAACAGTAAAAATTCTTTGTAAATTTAAAATGGAATAGGTACAGGGTCTTTCCACTATAGACACTGGGAACACGCTCCCAGTCTAAGTATACAAGTACAAATTAAAATCTTTTCAGCAAAATACCGATTTGAACTCCTTTCAGCCAAATACACATTTGCAAATAAAGAAAACAACCATAAGCCTTACTCGCTGTATCTACCAAGTACTCACTAGTCTGAACTTATAAGAGCCTGTATCGGAGAGATTGGAGAGAAACCTGGTTGCACGTCTGATCCCTCTGAGCCCCCAGAGTGAACAACAACCAAAACTAACAGCACAGCACAAAAACTTCCCTCCCTCAAGATTTGAAAGTATCCTGTCCTCTGATTGGTCCTCTGGTCAGGTGACAGCCAGGCTTACTGAACTTGTTAACCCATTACAGTCAAAGAGATATAAAGTACTTCTGTGCTATTAACTTTTCTTATCTGTTTATGACAGACATGAAAAGCATTTAGGGATGTGATGGCATATATGAGACCCAGTCTTGCTCCAGTTGAAGGGAATAGCTTAACTCCCATCAGCTTTTCTGAATATGGAGTTCTAGATTCATCTCTGCCTTCTGGCTGCTTTGAATTGTTCTGGTAATGGAATACTGCCCTATATTTGACTTAACTAACTGGTTAAGCCAGGCTTGCATCTTATTTTGCATCATGGGGTGGTACAGTTCCACTAGAGTATATGATCAATGAATTTGATTAAAAGTTGGTAATTTGACCAGCATAGGAGCTAATCTTAGAACCATATTGTGGTATTAGATCAGAACTGACTCACCGTTACTTCCTGCATTATTTAACTTTTCTTTGGAGGCTTCCTCTGCAAGTAGTAACTGGATTCAAACTTGCTTGATTTCAGAGAGGTGACAGATGAAGATTGACATGTTTGGAGCGTTCATTTATATAGACTAAATTAAAGTAATCTCAAATCTCTTTAACTGTGTGTTGTCTTTTTACCAGATAATAAAGTTAAAATACATGTTGCTTGTTTTTAATGTATTCAACCATCATTCAGAAATAACTTCATGCATTTTACTTTGTTGGATTGTTATTACTCCACAGAAGGAATTGCTAGGATATACTCTAGCTGACTACACAGTATATTTAGTCCTAAAAAATCATGATGATGCACTAACCCTGTCCTTCTTACATATGTTTGCTACAGTGGTTGAGGGTTTTTTTCATAATGCAGGTTTTTTAAGTCCTAGCCATACGTATTAGGCGGATCACTAATACACATTTATAAAATACATTCAGTTTGTACTTTATCCTGAATTTCTGCTTTTTCTCTTGTCATAGACCCTGGCTCTGTATTTATCAAACTAAGTTTAAATAAAAACTCAGGACTATCAAATAACAAAGCCAAAACATGCCTCATAGCAGAATACCCAATATTGGTGTTTAAGCAAAACAGTTACGTAACTAAACACTATATAGGGTTGACCAACCTTCATCAGATGGGTGCCCAGGTGGTGGACTGGGGGAATGTCCTGCAGACATGTAGTACAGCTGAAACTATTCAATAAGCAGTCATGGAGCAACTGGCAATCTCTCCGCAGAGTGTAGTGAGTTAGCTGGTGGCAGGGCTACCTCTATAAAATGCCACTTAAGCCCTATGATGAGGCTTTTAAGGTGAATAAAAACTGCCTTAAAATAAGTCCTGCTGGGGCATGTAGAGCTCATCAGCCCTGGTAGGTTGCTCATCTAGGAGAAGGAAAACTCTGATTTCAAAACAAAGGTGTCAGGCTTGGACAGCTGACCTGTAAAGCTCATCCAGTAAATAGGATCATCTGAACTGTTGTCCATGTGACCTGTATCCCAGAGGGCAATGGCACACTCCACAAGCAATGTACAACAGCCTTGCCTGCTGTTGTAACTGGGCCAATGGTTGCTAAAGTTAAAGACGCTAGTAAGATGAGTAAGCTGAGATGGGCAAGTTGGAATATAGGAATGCTGTTTGGAAGAAGTTTGAAGCTATGTGAGGATTTAAAGTGGAGAAGAGTAAATGTGTCAGGTATATGTACCTAAGACCAAATGGAACCGTTGCAAAGCCAAGATGCTGGTGAAGGATTACAAAATCTACTACTCAGGGAGTTCAACCTCCTGAAACAGTGTTAGCATTATTCTGGATGAAACCATACAAAAACATGATTGAGATTACCAGAAGTTTGGGCTGACTGATGAGTGTTTAAACTGTGTTGGGAAGAGGTAACTATCCATATAGTAATTGGGTATGACCACAGTTAGAAGAGGATCAGACGATAAAATAGGAGTTTCTTGCTGAGATGTTCTGCCTTCTTGGAAACATATCTTCCAATGAGAAGATAATTATCAGAGCAGATCTAAATGCACACATTAGAATTGCAAAGCCTGGATAGAAACAGTCCATTGGACCTAGAAGCTCTATGGGGAAATGGTCCTACAGACTTGTCTGGCACTGGACTTTAGTGAACTCACATGCTTTCAAAAGAGGGAAAGCCATCTCATAACTTATGCCAGTGGGAGGACATAAGTCCAAAATTGATTTATTTCTAATAATGAGAGAGAGCATTAATAATAAATTGTAAGGTAATACTTGGCGAATGCTTTGTGAGACAGCGCAGACTTTTTCTTATAGACTTCAGAGTGCACAGACCTCAGAAGCACTGACCCCTGGGGCACTCAAGAGGCCTAAGTGATAGAGACTTTAAAATGTCTTTAAAGCAGGAGTAATGTGTAGATTTCCTAACTACCCACAGGGATGTGTGGAGGACAGATGATTCAAACTAACATAAACTTTACTGGAAATGGTGCATTAAATCTTAGGAGTGATTACACCAATTCCCAAACAGGGTCGAGGGGAAGTGGTATAACAAGGGAGATTTGGTGATGGAATCCTCAAGTTAAAGAAACCACTGAGGAACAAAAAAACATTAAAAAAATGGAAGTCCAGTGGCTTGAGCAGTGATAAGGAGGCAAAAAAGAGGCCAAAACAAGTGTTGCAACATCTGAAAGTGTGTTCTGTGATGAGCTATATAACCAACTAGAAGGACATAAGGGAAAGAAGACAATCTATAGACTTGCCAAGGTGAGGGAGAAAATGATGAGGAATGTGAGCAAGTTTTCTTATAGTAGAAAGGAATATAGTAGAATGGTGAGTCTATCAACAAAGTTTGGAGTGATTATGTTCACGTCTCCGTTATATGAATATATGAAGGGAGCTGCCTTGGAACATGCTTTTTCCTGGTGACTTGTCTACACTGCATCCGACAAAGTGGATGTTCACTCATGAAAGTTCATGCTCCAATACGTCTGTTAGTCTATAAGGTGCCACAGGACTCTTTGCTGCTTTTATTTTGAAAGAGTGATGAATGAGGAGAACCCAAACGAGTAATTAAGAACATGTAAATCAAACTGATGCTAGATTACATACAGATGGAGGAGTTTACAGAGGCACTTAGGAAAATGAAAAAGGAGAGTGCATCTGGGCTAGATGACATTCCAGTGGATGAAGTGAAGTCATTGGGAAATGAAAGCATCAAGTATCTTACAAGTTTGTTCAATGATATTCTCATGAAAGGGAAGGCACCAGATGAATGGCAAACAAGTTTTGTGGTGCCTGTTTTTAACCATATAGGCAAAGTTACACTGTGTGCTAATTATCACCCAATGAAGCTGATGTCACATGCTTTGAAAGTATGGGGGAGAAGATTATTGAAAAGTGTCTGCATGGAATGGTTGAAATTTGGAAGGGTCAGTATGGATTCATGCCAGGAAGGAGCACTGATGCCATGATTGCGCTATAAATCCTCATGGAGAAGTTCAGAGAAAAGAGATGGGAACTAGGTATGGTCTTTGTGGACCAGGAAAAGGCAATGGATTGTGTACCAAGAAAACTAGTTTTGTGGAATTCGCAACAGAGAGGTGCACCAGTAGGATATGTCCATCTTAGCCAGGATACATATAATGGAATGACTACCATAGTCAAAACTAGATGGAACTACATTTCCAGTAAACATTGACTTGCATTAGGGGGTCAAAGTTGAGCCCCTTTCCTGTTTGCAGTTGTCATGGATGTGACAAGTGAGACTATATGAAGGGAGCTGCCTTGGAACATGCTTTTTGCTGGTGACTCAGGACTTGTCTACACTGGCAAGTTTCCGTGCAGTAAAGCAGCTTTTTGCGCTCAAACTGCAGACGTGTACACACTGCCAAGCCACTTTGTGCACAGAAACTCCTCCATTGCAGTGCTGCAAAAAAGCCACCTTGACAAGAATCGTAAGGCTATTTGCGCAGAGGCTCCAGCACTATTGCCAGTGTAGACACTTGATTGCTTTCTGCGCTGTAATTGGCCTCCAGAGCTGTCCCATAATGCCTCAAGTGACCACTCTGCTCATTGTTTTGAACTCAGTTCCAGGCCACAAAGCAAAATATTAATGTGGAATGCTCATGCTGTTGAACACAGAGGCAGGTGTGGAGCGGGCTGCATTTAGGGTGAACACTGGTGAGACGGAAGCTGTGATAATGGAGGGAAGAGGACTCACCATAAAAGAAGTCACAGGTATAGAGCTTAGATGAGTGAAAGAATTTAAATACCTCAGATGCATAGTTGCTGACAATGATACTTTCCTGAGTGATGACAGCATTGTACTCGAGCTGTGTGGTGCAAATAGTGGAAGCTGACACCACTTCTCTGTGGCAAAAAGATGCCAATAAAGTTAAAAGGAATAGTGTACAAAACTGTAATTCGACCCATCTTAATATACAGAAAGGAGACATGAACAGCCACAAGAAAGGAAATCGGTATGCTCTCCACCATCAAAATGAAAACGTGGAGACAGTCAAATGGCTAGACACTTCATGAAAGGGAACTAAATGAGGCTGTAAGGAGTCTAATGCATGTTGCTCCGATTGAAGACAAGTTGTGGGAGCCTAGGCTACAATGGTAGGGCACATCCAGTGGAGCATTTGCAATGATTGTATATGGTGTATGATACATGATAGCAGTTCATGGACTAGATATCAGTGAACCTCAGAGAGACCAATCTCCATGACAGCCTGGCACATGATCAAGTGTTTTTGAAGAAGGCCATAAAAAGGAGATGATATAGTAATACATGTTTGTGATCAAATGTTGGAGTGTTTTTACATAAATTAAATTTAACACATGACAAGGGGAAGAAGGAAGTGGCAAGGAAGAAGATGAAAAGTTATGTAACTGAAGAAGAGATTTATTAGACTCGATTCTTCCGTCATTCTTACCAATGTAAGTCAAGAATAACTCTATTGAGATATATGTAGTTGATCCTCCTCCCCCTCCCTAGCCCTCCCCCGGCCACACACACAAACAAGCTAAGTGTGTGATTCCCCTGTTTGGGTACATATAGTTGCGCTACCTCTTATCAAGCTAGCGCAAGTATAAATGGCGGTGTCGCCACAGTAACACTGGTGATGGCAACGAAGGCAGAGCTGAGCTGTGCAAAGTACATACCCCTCTGCTGCCACTCCCAGTGCTACTGTGGCTCTGCTGCTATATTTGTGCCAGCTCAATGTTAGCTAGTGCAAGTATCTATATATGAACAGGGGAATCACACCCGTAACTCATGCTGTAGATGTATCCACAGAGGATGTAAGTAATTCCTGCTACAATCAACAGGCGTTATTTGGATCTGTCTCACAGCGAAGTTGGCTGCTTAGTTGCATCAGTTTAAAGATGAGAGAAGAATCAGGCCCAGAGCTGATTTAAGCCTTTTGTAGTCATTTACACCTGAGCAAAGTGGGTGTAAAATGCTATCTGATCGGGATGGGAGTGTTTTACATCCAGTTTTCATAGATGTAAATGACTGCACATGGAACAAGGCAGGCCCATGAGCTCTACTGCACATGGAACAAGGCAGGCCCATGAGCTCTTCTATTTGGGGATTACATTTTTATCTCAAACACAGCACAGAAATATAAAAACTATAAAACCATTTATTTTCATAAGCATGTATTGCTGTAAGTCACCATTTTAGTTGACATTCTCCACTTTTTATTGACCTGTTTTGTGAGAAATGGCACATTTTGTAAACTAGCTAATAACCTTTGCTCTTGCTGCCGGGAAGTTATTGAAGTACATTATGTTCAAAACTGAAATAAAAAATGTGGTTACACAATTAAAAATGATACATTTGTAAATGTAGATCATTTTATAACATTGTAAATATTTCATTTCTTTAAAAAGACTCCAAGATTTGATCACAAATATGTATTTATTAATTTCCTTTTTGCACAATAAGGGGCATATTCTCCCCCTCTTCATTGAGAAAGTCCCTCTTTAAAATGTATGTTTTACAAGTCTAGACTCAACCTTGCTTGCTCCAAGAGGTGCAAACTACACTTCCTGAAATCCAGGAGTAAAGGGGATTTACCCTACCTCCTTCCCCTTAGGGTTTTACCCAGCTGAAGAAAACTTCCAAGTTCTTCCCATGGTTGCTTTGGAGCTCAGGTGATAGAAGCTACAACCAGAATCACTGAATCATTACATCTTCTAGTGACTCGTTTGATGCCTTTCCTTCGGAGAGTGCTTAGTGGTTCTTCCCTGGTGAAGAGCAAATTGCAAGCACCTAGTGAGACTCCCCTGGGGACTTTCCAGTTTTCACTGGCTCCTGTCAGTATGAACCATGTTGTGAATCTTGCCCAATGGATGATATTCAGCCCACTACAGAGGCCTGCAGAAAGTTGCCTCCACCACTTAATCTCCAGACTCAGCAGGGGTTTCTTTGGTGTAGAGGGACTTGTGGAGACCCTCTGCACTTGGGTGAATTTCATCCTCTGATGCATGATCAGAGTGTTAATTGAGTAAGTGAGTATGGTGGTGAGGAGTGGGATTGTGGCTGAAAGAATGGTACAAATTCTAGGCTGTGAAACCTCAAATAAAAGTTGATTGAACATCAAGCATCTTGTGCTAGTCTTTCTTACAAACAGGGCCCTAATGAAAGGGAAGGTTCTTCCCTGTCTGATAGCTGCGGTAGACCTTTAAAGTAGCTCTGTTACACAAAGATGGCTTCCCTGGATGAGAGCCCCATGCTGGAGCTCATCCAGGGGGAAGATAAAACACAGTGAGCCAGACATTGTCATTCCATTCAGACCAATTAGTATTTAGATTGGGCTAGTCCTCCCTACCCAGTGGTATTGCACATGGAGGTTATTCTAGCCCTATGGCTATACTCATTTCCATAGGATGTATGGCCCATTTTTAGGGAATTGGGAGGGCAAAGTGTCCAACCAAAAATAGGGTTTTTCCTCCCTGCCAGCCAGTTCTGCAATTCCCAAGCGTGCAGAGTGTTTCGTTTTTTCAGTCTTACTCAGCAGGAAAATCTTTCTTCTGGATCAGTTAGCCTACTGTGTATTCAATATCCAAAGCCTGCCTCCTGCAGCCTGTGCATCTCAGAAAGCTTCTGTTATATTATCCTGGACAGAGCCCTATGGCAATAAATAGTTGTTAGAGATTTGAATAAAGATGTATTTGTTTATGAAATTAACATTCTGAATGACACTCTTCTTCATAAAAATTATTTGCACATTTAAAAAGTATATACAGTTGCAATGGTACATGCTAGTGAGTGAGAAAATGATGCTGGAAAAAATTATGTTGGTATTTACACCTTTCATCATGAAAGAATTTTAAGTTAAATAGACCCTTCTTTGAGTTTCTTAGTGAAAGAGCTTTCCAATCAGTCTTGGAAGAAAATCATCAATATATAGTAAAATGCAAGAATAGCTCCTCAGGAATCTGTGTATGGAAATTGTTGTGGGACATCACAGTGCTGCTTTTGATTATTTTTGTCATATTAGTTAAAGCCAAGTCTTCCTTTAGGACAGTGTTTCCCAAACTTGGGATGCCGCTTGTGTAGGGAAAGCCCCTGTCGGGCCGGGCCAGTTTGTTTACCTGCCGCGTCTGTAGGTCCGGCCAATCGCGGCTCCAAGTGGCTGCAGTTCGCTGCTCCAGGCCAATGGGGGCCGCTGGAAGTGGTGGCCAGCATATCCCTCAGCCCGCGCCGCTTCCCACCACACCCATTGGCACAGAGCAGCGAACCACAGCCAGTGGGAGCCATGATCGGCCAGACCTGCACACGCGGCAGGTACGCTAACCAGCCCGGCCCAACAGGGGCTTTCCCTGCACAAGCGGCGTCCCAAGTTTGGGAAACACTGGTTTAGGATTATTGCCCTTTTCAGTGAAGTAGTTAGGAAAACATGTTCCATTTGTAATACTCACAGTTGATACAGCTCCAATGATATCTGGCTAGGGTGAGCTGGTAGTGATTGTCAAAGAAATGAATTTTGTGTCTAAGGAATATTAATATACTGTATTTATGCATAAAAAAGAAGTTAGTTGAAATTTACATAACGCTTCCTGCACCTGCTTGAATGAACTGTTAGATTATTGTATAAGGCTGACTCAGTTAAAATGTTTCAGCTTCTGCCATTCTCAGTGGATTAGTAAAAATAATTGTGTGATTTGACAGAGGAATTTATATTGTGTTTGAGATTCTTTGAGCAAACACTAGAGAGTGAAAAATACATTACAGACCTGGTGAGCCAGTGCACGCGGGTAATGTAAACTAAAGCAATGATACAGTTTATGGAGTTGTTTTCCTTTTACTACTTGTGAAACATCTCCCATTTTAATCTGTTAAGAATATATAGAATCTGTGGTCTAAATTGATCAATGAATTTTATTAAGTTGTAACTATCACGCTATATTAAAAAGGAAAATCCATTACGTTTTTCAGGAACAAAATTAAACTTAATCTCGGAACACACATCCAGTTCCACCTTCAAACTTCACCACATTTATATATTTAAGAAGGAAATGCTGTCTTCCTGGTATTTGTTTCCTTGGCTCCTTAGGGTCTTTGTGATGAGTGGAAGAAGTTGCATTTTTTATTAGGATGGGATACAGTACAGCTAATCTATCCAACTACTTATCTTCCTAGATGTGTTCCTAATTAAGAATGCAGTATCCATTGCTGTCACAAATGTTAGCTTCTAGATTCCCACAGCTGTAATAAGAGTTGCTACAAAGTTGTTATAACCCATACAACTAAGGGTCATATGGAAGAAAAAACAAAATAAGATTGAAAAAGCAAAGCACATACAGAACTCTATGATGTGTTTCCCATGTTAAAAGGTAAGGTTATACAACATAAAGGTTGAAATCAAGCACTCTGAAGGATATAGAAAAAGTAGAGTTGAGGCTGAAAGCTCAACCTTAATTTACCGCTCTGTGATTATGCCATTAAGAATGATCTTCTGTTACATTATGATAAATTATTTGTCATTTTTAAACTGTTGCAAATATTTTCTTTGAACTTGGCTTGGACTTGGTGCAACTTTAACTCTGAATCACCCTAAACTTTGAGATATCTTTATGACAAAAATAATACTTTGGATTTTAAAAATGCAATCCCTTCCCTTCATACAACCTCTGATCTCTGTGCACATTACACATTACACACATTAATCAATTAAACCTCAGAATACTATTGTGTATTATCTCCCTTTATAGATGGAGACGCTAAGACACACAGGCTGTGTCTACTCTAAGGAAATTAGGCTAAAAGTTCCTACCATTGCCAACCGTTGTTCAGCTCCACAGATGTTAAACAGGCCAGATTCTGTTTCATTTGAAATCAGTAGGGTTACTTGAAAAGGCTGAGATTTAACAAGGTACTAATCACATACCTAATTTTAAGCATTTGAGTCCCATTGATCGAGTACTAAAGTTAGGGATGTGAATCTATGCTATAGTAAGGTACTGTTCTGCATGAGTCAAGGTAACAGAATCTGGACCAGTGTTGGGAACCCCCATGTAGACAGGTCACCAGGTCTCTCAGTACAATCTAATTAATATGTTGTTTAAAACATTAGCCACCTGTCAACAACCAGGCGCCCAACTTTGCTAACCGTGATGGAGATGAACCAATCTTAGCAACTGTGAGAAGGAAATACAGCAAAGTAACACACCTGACAAACACTGTGGTTCAGTGGGATATTATTTTTATGGGTGGCCCCATTGGTGTGGTAGATGCTTAGGGATGTTCCTAGCAGTCAGACATTAGTTTTAATCCTAGTTCTGACACACACTGTGAGTCCATGAGTGAATCACTTAACGTCCAATTCTACTGCATTGAAGTAAATGGGAGTATTTCTATTTACCTTAGTAGGAGCAGGCTTGAGCCCTAAATTTCTAAAATGGTGATGACTTACTTTTGTGAGGTCTAACTAAATGATGTTTGTGATGTGCTATATGGGTCTGGTCCAAAGCCCAATTAAGTCAGTGGGGATCTTTTCATTGAGTTCAACGGGCTTTGCGCTTATAGGGTCAGACCCATAATACTAATGGAGAGTCTGTGGCAGAGGTGGAGTTAGGACTCAGAAATTTTGGTCTATGAGCCCTGTTATCACTTCTCCAGATGGCATTTGGGGCATCAAAAGGAAGAGAATGTATATGTTTAGATCAGATCAGCTATTTCACTGTACAGTTAAGTGCTTAATCCTAGAAGATTCAGACTTTTAGCACCAACAAGTTCAACTGAACTGACACGGCATTTTGAGAGTCAGACCTTAGAGTGGATCCTGGGACCAGAACACCCACTAGTTTCATTGATCATTGCAGCTACTCAGCATCTGTCATGATCAAGCCCTTAAAAAATTACATGTGAATCCATGATTAAGTTTCTGTCTTAAAGGTGAATACTGTTTTCTGGTATCTAAGCAGCTCAGCATATTTTCAAATGGTCTAATTTTGCCTAGTTATAAGTTTTTTTATAGTTTTAAATTTCTTCCAGATTTCACAAATAAAGGTTTGGCAATTTTGAAACTAATTATTAATGTATTTTGGTTTATGAAATTATGTCAGATGGTTAATAAGCACCCAGGCTCCAACTACCATTATAACATCCACAATTTACATTCACATGTAAATAGGTTTGGAAGGTTTATATTCACATATAAATAGGAGATTTTTATTGGTAAATGTTGATTTCACCCTGCACACACAAACTAATGAAAAAATATTTTAATCAAGAATTATCAAAATTTACAGATAGGCCAAGTAAGAAAATTGCTACTTGAAAAATTATTAGTGTGATTTAAAGATATAGACTTTTTATCTTTTGACATGGGATGTTGACAATTTGTGTTTTAACAGTTATAAAGCTGTACATTTTTGAATCTCAGCATTTACTGTTAAATAATTACTGTCTGATTTCCCCCTATTGTCTGACCCCCCCCAATTTCCTGCAACTGTGAAAATTAAAATTAATAATTAAAATAATCTTAAATATAAATGTTGATATTATATGTTGAAATTATCAAAAATTAAATATCAAATTCTGCCAATCCTAAATATAAATTATATTGTAAATATTTATACAGAGAGAGAGAGACAGTGAGATACCATAGTAGGTTTATGTCTACGTAAACAAAGCTCCCTTGTCAGAATTCAGTCGTCTTTATCGGCTGGGAGGTGATCGTGCTAGTGATGATGATCACCTTCCGGATAATAGTACATAGTTATCCATCTCACAGTAATTTAAAGAGGAGCTAGAGCTCATCCATCTTTTTCAAAGGGTTAGAATGAATATTTGACTGTAAGAATTTAGAATTTATCCTTCGTGGGTCAATAGATGGGTTAGACTTTTTTCCCTTTTAGACGTAACATACTGCATTTGTATTTCATGTTTCTTTAAAAAAAATAAAAAAGTGGTGTGCTATATATACTAATAAACAACATGTTTCAGACAGAAATTATGTCCACAGGTTGAGGAGAATGTGGACATTTTTATGGGGTAAATTGAAGGAATTATTTCATTTACCTCTTTTGGGGAGTCCAGCAGGTGTCCACAGTAATAGAGCATAATAGTGGAGTTTGTTTCTGAGCCAGTGTCCTAGCTGCATTGTGGTTAAAGGGAAAATGTCTTTTATTGAGTCACTTCCTTTTGTTGACAGTTCCTCATTTACTTTTGATTTTAATTAATTTATGACTGTATAAAGAATGTTTTATGTCGGAATTTGCTAAGTGTACATCAGTTAAATGAGATCTTTACATAGCACTTCAGCTTGTGAAATGAAAACTGTTTCTCTTTAGTTATATATTGCATGTATAGAGTATCTTTTAGCCCAAAGGATAATAGCAGCTTTATAAGTATAATAAATGGATATACAAACCATAACTGGGGATCGCTTCACTCACTTCTGAAACATAGATTATGTTTAACAGCACACAATAGTGCTACACTGTCGTTTCGGACAGGAAATGAAGAATACCACGTGCAGTTAAAGTTGCGGGGGCATTTTGGTGGATAGAGTGTAATTATATACTGAAGTTGGATTTGGTTCTTAACACTGTCCTCTATGACCTGCTGTAGAATTATGCTCCAAACTCTAAGGTGTGTCCACACGAGGGAAAAAAAGATGTTAGGTAATGTGGTAACTAAAGTGTGGTTCAAAATAATGCAGTTTGTAGTTTTTGCACATATTAGTAGGTTGAGGTAAGCCCTATAGGAAAGTGTTGGCTTTTCCTCAGCTACAACTGCCTTATCTTCACTAGAATTTTACCTCATTAGTTGTTTTTTTTTTTTTCCTAGTGAAGGCCAGATCTGAGCTTTCATTATATAAAAACTTCCCTACCTTAACAGTTGTAAAGAAAACCTCTGATGTGAATGTAGTGTAAACTGATGCACTGACATATATCTGAAGTCTGCAAACCAAGTGTACCAACAGCTTTAAAAGAGTAAACTTTGCAACGTAATGCTGACCATGTAAGTGGCATTTTAATATTGCTAATCATTTTAGTAGTAGCATCCAGCCAATGTATTATCTCCACAATTCCAATCTGCCCTCCCAGGCTTCCCTGAAGGCGAAAAGTGCCCCATTTGTTCCCTATCTGACTGCCAAAGCCTCCATCTTTGCCTTGAAAACTCCTCTGATCTGTATTTTCGGGATAAAATTCTGCAGCTCTCTGAATATTAAAAACTTAGGAGCAGCCTGAAATTAATTAAATGTATTATCAAATTAAACAAGCAATATTCAACTTTATTGTATTGTTTGTTTTCATATTTAATTAAATGAAACCCTCAGTGTTTAAAATTGATCTGAACTGCCACAAAATTTCTAGTCAACTCTTCTGGAGTAGCACTGAATCCAGGTCTTTTGTCAGAGAATTTAGATTGCCATGGAGCTGTCATAAACAGATAGCTAAGGGTTAATGTCTCTTTCCCCTGAAGCACCTGACCAGAGGACCAATCAGGAAACCGGATTTTTTCAACTTTGGGTGGAGGGAATTGAGTGTCTAAGGTCTTTTGTTTTCTGCCTGCCTGCTTTCTCTGAGCTTTGGAGAAGTAGTTCTACTTTCTAGTCTTCTGTTTCCAAGTGTAAGGACAAAGAGATCAGATAGTAAGTTATATGGTTTCTTTTCTTTGGTATTTGCATGAATATAAGTGCTGGAGTGCTTTGATTTGGATTCTTTTTGAATAAGGCTGTTTATTCAATATTCTTTTAAGCAATTGACCCTGTGTTGTATCATCTTAATACAGAGAGAACATTTGTACTTATTTTTCTTTCTTTTTATATAAAGCTTTCTTTTAAGACCTGTTGGAGTTTTTCTTTACTTCAGGGAAATTGAGTCTGTACTCACCAGGGAATTGGTGGGAGGAAGAAATCAAGGGGAGATTTGTGTGTTGGATTGCTAGCCTGACTTTGCATTCCCTCTGGGGGAATAGGAAAGTACTTTTTGTTTCCAGGATTGGGAACAGAGAGGGAGATTCACTCTGTTTGGATTCACAGAACTTGTGTCTGTGTATCTCTCCAGGAGCACCTGGAGGGGGGAAGGGAAAAAGGATTATTTCCCTTTGTTGTGAGACTCAAGGGATTTGGGTCTTGGGGTCCCCAGGAAAGGTTTTTCAGGGGGACCAGAGTGCCCCAAAACACTCTAATTTTTTGGGTGGTGGCAGCAGGTACCAGGTCCAAGCTGGTAACTAAGCTTGGAGGTTTTCATGCTAACCCCCATATTTTGGACGCTAAGGTCCAAATCTGGGACTAAGGTTATTACATGAGTGGCAGCTGGTGGGAGATAGACAGAACCCAGAAGCCAGTAGAAATATTATATTTTTCTTTTCTCTGCTAAGGGCTTTTTAGCAGAGAGAAGCAGTTGGTTTTAAAAGGGAACCAGAGAGAATTTTTTTTTTCTGCTCTCTCTCGCAGTTTGTGGCTTGCATGTTAAGGGTCTTTTGTCATGCAATAGCCCTCCCATTAGGAGGCAAGTACCGGCACTTATATGCATGCAAATAAAGTGGTTTTTCTGGTTTCCCTTCATTGAACATTAGCTAGAGACAGAAAAGGAAAATTAACTAAAGGCACTGTTGCTAGGCAGACTTCAGGAGGCAACAGAGAACCTGCAGTTCAGAAGATAACCACCGGAGGGCACCCCAACACAAGAAAACAGGAACCATGACTTCTAAGGCAAAAATTGACGCCGAAGAACAAATCAAAGAAGCTGAACACAGGCGACAACTGGAAATAAAACAAAAAGAGATGGAGATGAAAGAAAGAGAAGAACAGATCAAAGAGGCAGCACACAAAAGAAAACTAGAAGAAGAAGAGATGGCCTACCGAAGGAAACAAGCAGAAGATGAGTTGGCCCACAGAAGGAAGCAAGAAGAAGAGGAGGCGGCCCACCACCGAGAAATGGAAAAACAACAAAAAGAGAATGAAGAGAAGGAAAAACAGAGAAAACATGAAATGGAGTTGGCAAAAGCTGGGCTGCCTGTGCCAGCCAACCCTAACAACCCGGCACCAAATATTGCTCCACAGCACAGAAAATTTCCCACCTACAAGGCAGGTGATGACACCGAGGCCTTCTTGGAAAATTTTGAAAGAGCCTGTCTTGGGTACAGCATTCCCGAAGACCAGTACATAGTAGAATTGAGGTCACAGCTCAGTGGACCTTTAGCAGAGGTGGCAGCTGAAATGCCTAAGCACCAAATGAATGACTATAAACTTTTCCTAACCAAGGCCAGATACAGGATGGGAATAACCCCAGATCATGCCCGTCGGCGCTTCAGAACCCAAAAGTGGAAACCAGAGGTGTCATTTCCCAAACACGCCTACTACATTGCAAAAAACTATGAGGCCTGGCTAACAGGAAACAACATTCAAACCTTGGAAGAACTGAACCTCCTCATACAAATGGAGCAGTTCTTGGATGGTGTTCCTGAAGACATCACACGATACATACAAGATGGAAACCCCAAGAATATCGCTGAGGCGGGGGAGATTGGAGCCAAATGGATGGAACTGGCAGAAAGCAAGAAAGCTACTGTCAAGGGGAACGATTACCCCAGGGGGCACACAGACCATAAACCCTACAACCGAGGACAGCCAAAGACCCCACATACCACCCAAGTAAAGCCACAGATACCCTACCCTTCAACCTCACCAGTCTCCAGTAACTCACCTCGGCCCAGTGACCCATCAGATGGAAGATGCTTTAAGTGTAATGAACTGGGACATATCAAGGCCAAGTGTCCCAAGAACACCATGCGAGTGCAATTCATTACACCACCATCACACCAAAGATCCCCAGGCCCGGATGCCTCTCAAATACCCTTGGAGCGAAGGGAAAATTTGAGAGTGGGCGGAAAGAAGGTTACTGCGTGGAGAGACACGGGGGCACAAGTGTCAGCTATCCACCAATCCTTCGTTGACCCCAAATTCATCAACCCAAAGGCCAAAGTTACAATTTACCCCTTCATGTCACAAGCTGTAGACTTGCCTACAGCTCAACTGCCTGTCCAGTACAAAGGCTGGTCAGGAATGTGGACTTTTGCAGTCTATGACAATTATCCTATCCCCATGCTACTGGGGGAAGACTTGGCCAACCAGGTGAGGCGGGCCAAGAGAGTGGGAATGGTTACACGTAGCCAAACCAGGCAAGCTTCCAGACCCATTCCTGTTCCTGAGCCGTCCACAGAGGCCCCGTCTGTGTTACCAGAGACCCAGACAGAGGTAGTGGACCCGGATTCCATGCCTACCACTAAAACAGCCACAGCATCTCCAGTCCCAGGCCCGGAACTGGAACAGCAACCAGCACCAGCAAGTGCAACTACATCTTCAAACTCAACGCCAGAGGGCGCCAGCGAGCCAGAACTGGCAGAAGCCAAAGACAGCCATACCCAAAAGGCTCAGCCAGAGCCTGAAATACCCTCAGGTGCACCAGCGGAGAGCGGTTCACCAGCAACGGAAACAACCCCATCACCTACATCGCTTCCAGAGGGACCAAGCCCAAGTCCACAGTCTGAGGAAGAACTGGTGACCCCAGCCTCAAGGGAACAGTTCCAGACTGAGCAGGAAGCAGATGACAGCCTTCAGAAAGCTTGGGCGGCGGCACGGAGCACCCCACCGCCTCTCAGCTCTTCTAATCGATCCCGGTTTGTTATAGACCAAGGACTTTTATACAAGGAAATTCTTTCTGGTGGACACCGGGAAGAATGGCAGCCGCAAAAACAGTTGGTGGTTCCAACTAAGTACCGGGGGAAGCTCTTAAGCTTAGCCCATGATCATCCCAGTGGCCATGCTGGGGTGAACAGAACCAAGGACCGGTTGGGGAAGTCCTTCCACTGGGAGGGGATGGGCAAGGACGTTGCCAAGTATGTCCGGTCTTGTGAGGTATGCCAAAGAGTGGGTAAGCCTCAAGACCAGGTCAAGGCCCCTCTCCAGCCACTCCCCATAATTGAGGTCCCATTTCAGCGAGTAGCTGTGGATATTCTGGGCCCTTTCCCAAAAAAGACGCCCAGAGGAAAGCAGTACGTACTGACTTTAGTGGACTTTGCTACCCGATGGCCAGAAGCAGTCGCTCTAGGCAACACCAGGGCTAACACTGTGTGCCTGGCCCTAACAGACATCTTTGCCAGGGTAGGTTGGCCCTGCGACATCCTTACAGATTCAGGGTCTAATTTCCTGGCAGGGACCATGGAAAAACTGTGGGAAACTCATGGGGTGAATCACTTGGTTGCCACCCCATACCACCATCAAACCAATGGCCTGGTGGAAAGGTTCAATGGAACTTTGGGGGCCATGATACGAAAATTCATCAACGAATTCTCCAATAATTGGGACCTAGTGTTGCAGCAGTTGCTGTTTGCCTACAGGGCTGTACCACATCCCAGTTTAGGGTTTTCACCATTTGAACTTGTGTATGGTCACGAGGTTAAGGGGCCATTACAGTTGGTGAAGCAGCAATGGGAGGGGTTTACGCCTTCTCCAGGAACTAACATTCTGGACTTTGTAAGCAACCTACAAAGCACCCTCCGACACTCTTTAGCCCTTGCTAGAGAGAACCTAAAGGATGCTCAAGAAGAGCAAAAGGCCTGGTATGACAGACATGCCAGAGATCGGTCCTTCAAGGTAGGAGACCAGGTTATGGTCTTGAAGGCGCAACAGGCCCATAAGATGGAAGCATCATGGGAAGGGCCATTCACGGTCCAAGAGCGCCTGGGAGCTGTAAACTACCTCATAGCATTTCCCAATTCCTCACTAAAGCCTAAAGTGTACCATGTTAATTCTCTCAAGCCTTTCTATTCCAGAGACTTACAGGTTTGTCAGTTTACAGTCCAGGGAGAGGATGCTGAGTGGCCTGACGGTGTCTACTACGACGGGAAAAAAGACGGTGGCGTGGAAGAGGTGAACCTCTCAACCACCCTGGAACGTCTGCAGCGGCAACAAATCAAGGAGCTGTGCACTAGCTTCGCCCCATTGTTCTCAGCCACCCCAGGACGGACTGAACGGGCATACCACTCCATTGATATAGGTAATGCTCACCCAATCAGAACCCCACCCTACCGAGTGTCTCCTCATGCCCAAGCTGCTATAGAACGGGAGATCCAAAACATGCTACAGATGGGTATAATCCGCTCATCTACCAGTGCATGGGCATCTCCAGTGGTTCTGGTACCCAAACCAGATGGGGAAATACGCTTTTGCGTGGACTACCGTAAGCTAAATGCTGTAACTCGTCCGGACAACTATCCAATGCCACGTACCGATGAGCTATTGGAAAAGTTGGGACGTGCCCAGTTCATCTCTACAATAGACTTAACCAAGGGGTACTGGCAAGTACCGCTAGATGAACCTGCCAAGGAGAGGTCAGCATTCGTCACCCATGCGGGGGTGTATGAATTCAATGTCCTTCCTTTCGGCCTTCGAAATGCACCCGCCACCTTCCAGAGGCTGGTAGATGGTCTACTAGCTGGACTGGGAGAATTTGCAGTTGCCTACCTCGATGATGTGGCCATTTTTTCAGACTCCTGGCCCGAACACCTACTACACCTGGAAAAGGTCTTTGAGCGCATCAGGCAGGCAGGACTAACTGTTAAGGACAAAAAGTGTCAAATAGGCCAAAACAGAGTGACTTACCTGGGGCACCAGGTGGGTCGAGGAACCATAAACCCCCTACAGGCCAAGGTAGATGCTATCCAAAAGTGGCCTGTCCCACGGTCCAAGAAGCAGGTCCAATCCTTCTTAGGCTTGGCCGGATACTACAGGCGATTTGTACCACACTACAGCCAAATCGCTGCCCCACTGACCGACCTGACCAAAAAGACCCAGCCAAATGCAGTTAAGTGGACTGATGAGTGTCAAAAGGCCTTTACCCAACTTAAGGCAACGCTCATGTCGGACCCTGTGCTCAGGGCCCCGGATTTTAACAAGCCATTCCTAGTAACCACAGATGCATCTGAGCGTGGTATAGGAGCAGTGCTCATGCAGGAAGCAACAAATCACAACTTCCATCCTGTCGTGTTTCTCAGCAAGAAACTGTCTGAGAGGGAAAGTCACTGGTCAGTCAGTGAAAAGGAATGCTATGCCATTGTGTACGCCCTGGAAAAGCTACGCCCATATGTTTGGGGACGGCGGTTCCAACTACAAACTGACCATGCTGCACTAAAGTGGCTTCATACTGCCAAGGGGAACAACAAGAAACTTCTTCGTTGGAGTTTAGCTCTCCAAGATTTTGATTTTGAAATTCAACACATCACAGGAGCTTCTAATAAAGTTGCTGATGCACTCTCCCGTGAGAGTTTCCCAGAATTCAGTAGTTAAAAAGTGTTCTTAAAATGTAGAAGTCTGTTAGTTATATACTTAGGAGTATATGTAAAGGTGTATGTGTTGTATTAATCTGTTTATTTTCAAGTTCTAGAAGGAAATCGCCGCCAGTGAGCTTCCCCACTGTCTGCAATTTGGGGGGCGTGTCATAAACAGATAGCTAAGGGTTAATGTCTCTTTCCCCTGAAGCACCTGACCAGAGGACCAATCAGGAAACCGGATTTTTTCAACTTTGGGTGGAGGGAATTGAGTGTCTAAGGTCTTTTGTTTTCTGCCTGCCTGCTTTCTCTGAGCTTTGGAGAAGTAGTTCTACTTTCTAGTCTTCTGTTTCCAAGTGTAAGGACAAAGAGATCAGATAGTAAGTTATATGGTTTCTTTTCTTTGGTATTTGCATGAATATAAGTGCTGGAGTGCTTTGATTTGGATTCTTTTTGAATAAGGCTGTTTATTCAATATTCTTTTAAGCAATTGACCCTGTGTTGTATCATCTTAATACAGAGAGAACATTTGTACTTATTTTTCTTTCTTTTTATATAAAGCTTTCTTTTAAGACCTGTTGGAGTTTTTCTTTACTTCAGGGAAATTGAGTCTGTACTCACCAGGGAATTGGTGGGAGGAAGAAATCAAGGGGAGATTTGTGTGTTGGATTGCTAGCCTGACTTTGCATTCCCTCTGGGGGAATAGGAAAGTACTTTTTGTTTCCAGGATTGGGAACAGAGAGGGAGATTCACTCTGTTTGGATTCACAGAACTTGTGTCTGTGTATCTCTCCAGGAGCACCTGGAGGGGGGAAGGGAAAAAGGATTATTTCCCTTTGTTGTGAGACTCAAGGGATTTGGGTCTTGGGGTCCCCAGGAAAGGTTTTTCAGGGGGACCAGAGTGCCCCAAAACACTCTAATTTTTTGGGTGGTGGCAGCAGGTACCAGGTCCAAGCTGGTAACTAAGCTTGGAGGTTTTCATGCTAACCCCCATATTTTGGACGCTAAGGTCCAAATCTGGGACTAAGGTTATTTCATCTCTTTGTCCTTACACTTGGAAACAGAAGACTAGAAAGTAGAACTACTTCTCCAAAGCTCAGAGAAAGCAGGCAGGCAGAAAACAAAAGACCTTAGACACTCAATTCCCTCCACCCAAAGTTGAAAGAATCCGGTTTCCTGATTGGTCCTCTGGTCAGGTGCTTCAGGGGAAAGAGACATTAACCCTTAGCTATCTGTTTATGACAGGAGCACACTGAATAAAGAGAATATGCTGAGTACAGTTCCTAAGGTAAAACTGAAGAGGTTTTGAAGAAAGAGAGTGAGTGAATGGCACTCAGGCTGAAGGGACTGCTGGAGGCAGGTGTGGGAAAATGAGAAAAGGTGTATAGTTAGTTATGGGATCAGACCAGAAAAGCAAAAAAGAGCAAAGATAATCTAGTGGCTAGGGCATTAACCTAGGATTTGGGAATCCTGGATTCAACCCCCTGCTCTGCCACAGACTTCCTGTGTGACCTTGGGCAAATCACTTAGCTTCACTGTGCCTTAGTTCCCCACCTCTGACATGGAGGTAATAGCACATCCCTACTTCACAGGTGTGTTGTGAGGATAAATACATTAAAGATTGTGAAGCACTCAGATACTACAGTAATGGGCCCGTATAAGTACTGTAGATAGGTAAGTTGAGTTGGTCATGAGCATCTAGAGATGAGGTGTAGCCAGGGGCAGAGTTATGTGAGGCGCTGAAGGTGAGGTAATAACTTTACATACTGTATTATATTTCTAGCAGGGATAATTTGAGCTTTCTTTGAACTGAGCTTTATTTTTTTTTCATTTTATTTTTCAGCTATGTGTACTGACATTTGTACAATCTCACATTTGTCAGTGCGAAATCTTGCAACTTTTCGTTATTTAACAATGTGCTTGTGTGTATATGTGTGTATGCATATATATATACACACACACACACACACAGTCTCTTATATTAACTTCAGCAACATACAATTAAACTTCACAGATATGATGCAAAAGAATACAGTACGTGCTTGTGTGATCTTAGTAGAAAATTTTATCTAGGAAATGGAAGTAATTTGGGGTGAGGCTTTAACCATTTGATCTAAAATTTTCTATGTATTGTGACTGCCTCAGTCTGAATTTTTTAAAATTTTCAGCAAAAATTATTCAACCATTTCCTAGAATTATGTTGTGGGGTGGGGAGGAACACATTGTTGTGCAAATTTTGTTTGTTTTTTTTTTAAAAACCTTTCAATAAAGTGTCACCCCAGTATCAAAGAGGTGCCCTTAGCAGTCTCAGTGAAAATCCACCCAAATTTGGCAATCTCTGAAAAAACCATCATTTGCAAATACTCAGTATGGGGTTGATAAACGCTGGCAGCCAAATTCTCTGAAGAGTCAGTCTGCACTGAGCATACTCCAGTCCAGGCCTGCGGGGGCTGAGCAGAACTTTTCCTACAATTGTTCCTCCTGTTTCTGGGGCCACTGTGGCATTTGAACTATAAGATGGGAGACTCTTTCCTGTGTGAAGTAGTATAGGGTGGGGAGGGGGAAGAGAGGCCGTAAGAGGGGTTCTGGGACTGTCTGGGTACAACAGGAGCAAAGGTTGACAGGGACAGGACCAGGGGTTAGATGCAGAGCCAGGGCAGAGAGGCCATAAACCATTAGAATATACTCTTTCAAGAATCTAGAATAGAATTTGGGATTACTGAGGGCTGGTCTACACTAGAAAATTAGATCAACCCAGCAACTTCACTCAGGTGCAAAATCCACACCCATGAGCAGTGTAGTTAAGCCGACCTATGTTCCTACGTAGACAGCACTAGGTTGATGGAAGAAAACTTCTGTCGACATAGCTACTGTCTCTCAGTGTGTTTTTACCTACACCAACAGGGGAACTAAGCCAACAGTCTAGAAGACACTATCATCCATAAGCCCCTTTGTAACTTAAAAATGTTCTTTGAGTGATTCTGATCTTGTTTACACAAAGTTAACATTGATTTAACTCCCTTGACTACTCGTGGTACATCTGGTTGAAAGCTGAGCTTACAAAAGGCCCCTGGAGTCCGATCCTGCAAGATGCTGTATGCTCCCAGGGAGGTGGTGCACACTCTCACCACCCATGGGAGTGGATGGGAATTGAGGACACTCCTCATCTCCTTGAAGTTGCTCTGCATCTTGTAGGATAAAACCCTTAACTTCCAATTTCCTGCAGGTAGGCTGGTCCTGCAAGTACACCTCACCTATAACTCATTGAAGAGAGGCCAGGTATGCAGGATTTAGACCAGGGGTAGGCAACCTATGGCACGGGTGCAGAAGGCGGTATGCGAGCTGATTTTCAGTGGCACTCACACTGCCTGGGTCCTGGCCACTGGTCCGGACGGCTCTGCATTTTATTTAATTTTAAATGAAGCTTCTTAAACATTTTTAAAACCTTATTTACTTTACATACGACAATAGTTTAGTTATATATTATAGACTTATAGAAAGACACCTTCTAAGAACTTTAAAATGTATTACTGGCATACGAAACCTTAAATTAGAGTGAATGAATGAAGACTTGGCACGCCACATCTGAAAGGTTGCCGACCCCTGATTTTGACTATCATTTGTGCAGTTTACAATACTGTTCTCTAATGTAATTGTTTAAAAATATATACTTTTCCTGTCTATTGTACACTGGAAAACATGACATTCTGGTTTTGCGTGCTTGTGTTTTTGTGGTACTTTTTAAAATATGCATGTATAGCATGTGTGTTTGTACATCAGTTCCTATATTTCAGAAGAAACCGCCACAGAGAGAGATGGAATCCAAAACTAGTTGGTATTTTTAAACTGAAATTAGATTAGTTGCTTTGATTATTCGATTGTGAGCCCCAAGTTATATTTTAGTGTCCTTCACCCTTTCCTCCTTTATTATTTATAACCCACACTCTTTGAGCAATGACCAGGACTAATCTGTAACCTTCTGTCCTTCTGCTTGATTCGCTCTCTTTTGAAACTCCAAGATAGAAGCGAACATTCTCAGACTTTCTGTTAAATATAATACATACATACACACATATATATTTATATATATATAAATTCCATATTTCTGATTCTGCAGTAAGAGTTATTTGAGGATTTGCTTTTTTAATTCATTCTCAGTAGAGTTGTTTCAAAGGAAAATGTGAAAGGATGAAGTATAAATTTGATATTCATTGTACTATAATATCTCTCTCACACATATGTGCCTGCGCACCAAATAGTTGTATTTGGCCATTTTGATTGTTAGTCTAATGCATGTGGGGTTTTTCATGGTTTTTGTTTCCCATGCAATGTTAGCTGCACCTAAATAAATATAACAATTCATTGTACTCACTCTGCATCATAAAGAAGTGGGGCATAAAACAGCATTAGTGGTGAATCCCCTGAGGATCCAAGAACCTCACGGGGGTCTGGTCCTCTGAATGGTCTCTGTCACTCCCTAGCAGCTAATGACTGAAACGGGATCCATTGCCACTGGGAGCTTTTAATTTCCTTACCTTGTACGGTTTGCCCTGATCCAATGCAAAGTGACAGCTACCATTTCAGTACAGCTCATTAACAGCTTTTGCACAAGACAGCAAGTACCACAGCTTCATATGAGCTATATGCCCATGAGCTGCGTTCATGAAGGCTACAACTCAGCCTTTGGACAAGATGAAAAATAATGTAGTCGCAGGCATAACAAATACCTGGGGAAAACAGAAGCTATATTTAAGCTTATCTTGGTTCTCAGAGCTCTTCTTCGGGCAAAACAATTACCGTCTGTACTCCAGAGTAACTTGGGAAAACTTCAGGCTTCTTTTGCTTGGTGAAGATCCAGCGTCAGCATTCAAAGCACAGAGAGCATGTAACAAAAAAAGCTTTCCAGAAAATTTAGAATATGTCAAGGCGAGGCAAGAATTCACAAAAATAATTGGAAAATGAAAGTTCGAATTCGCAGATTCTTAATGGCACATGCAAGCGGATAGAGTATCAAACTTATGCCTGTCAAGAGCTGACAACTAAGACTAGAATAACTTTTGTGCATTACATGTATTTTGTGTTTATATTAAAAACAGCAAGAGGCAATTACATTCTGCATTACTTCAGGTAAACCGGACCTCAAAAATGAATGATAATCTTATTTTACATTAGGCATGTATCTGTACAGCATGTGCAAATAAGGATAATGTTGTCAGATTGGTAACAGCTTTGAAAATGTCTTTTTCTTTTTTATCATTTTAGAGAGTCACGGGTATAGAGATAAAAGAGAGAAGGAAGGCTAAGCCTCCAGACATCCTCTTTGCACTGCTCTGGTGTAATGGGACCATAAAGCTGCTTGGGATTCCCCCAACAGGAGGGAAACCCATCCATTTCAAATCCCTCCGGTGTAGGGGGAGTAGCAGGAGAGAGATAGGAGGCCTGGTTAAAGCCTGCTGGTCTCTGGTGATCCTCAGCTGGCATAAGAGTCCCACAAAGGGTCCATATAAGTATGGCGTATAGCAGCCGTGAGACTGCTCTAACTTGTGCCGTTAGCCCCAGGCAACCTTAGAGATGGTGCTGCGGAGTATATAGGTAACATATATAAAACTACCTATGCCTCCCTGTACTTGAGTCCTGACTTTGAGCACATTTTGACCAGACCAACAAGGAGAAATTGAACACCCTCAACTCTGATTGACCACAGTGAAAACTGAAGGTTTTCTGCATCTCTAGTAGTTGCTCATCAGCAATTAGAGAATTGAATCTACAGTGGAGGTGGTGGTTTATAACTGCATAACAATGGAAAGACTCGGTACCACAGTTAGGAGAAACATTAAACTTAAGCATAATGCCACAAGTCAGTAAGGTGAAAACTCCAATAAGTTATATGGTTCAGCCTCCTGGGTATCTGAGTCAGCATAATTAAGTGTAATTGAGAAAACATTGCCAAATTTCTGAATATTGGTAATCTAGGCCTTTTGCCTCACCCTTACTTCTAGTTGTTAGTGAGACTGATTTTAGCCTAACTACCGTGAACAGCTTTGATTAGACACTGGTAACATCAACAGAAATTATATAGTGTCATTACAGTGAGATGCCTGGGCCAAAACTTGTGATGGGTTTATAAAAAGACTGTAAAATATGCCAAGTGAGGTAACAGATTCATTTTAAAGGTAGCAATGGGAAGTTCGTGTACTGAGATTTTAAGAAAAAAGTTCACGATCAGGCAGGTGTAATTCCCAGTCACAGTGGGCGGGAAGTTGGAACAATATGATCGCAAACTAGGAGTGCTGCACAACTTGGCTTGTGGAGACCAGTCGCAAAGCTGCTTATTGACAGCACACAGTGCCTATGGCAGGCAGGGAGTAATACCCTGAGAAACAGCTAATCTCACAGCTTCTCAGGACACTGCACATAGGGACCCAGATAATTGAGGACTATCATGAGCCAGCAGTCTGAAAAATACTGAAAAAGTTTGTTTCATTTACATTAGAAAAGAACTGAAGCATTTTCAGTTAACAGTGTATTTTAAATATTAAATACGTAAATGTATTCATTATGTAAAATATGCTACTGTATCTCATAACTTCAACTGTCCTAATGGCTGTGTTCCCTTTCCTCTTGCATTCTTATTTAATACTTAATGCAAATTATTCTTTTAAATATCAACAATTTTGTGTAATAAAAAGTAAGTATAGTTTACAACATGTAACAATATATGAATCTTAAACCTGGAGTCATATATTTGCTTAAACAAATCAGGTTATATCTTCTGCATATGTACCCTTGATTTTAAAAAAACTGAAACAGCTGAATATATTTAAATTGTTTAATAAAACCAAGTAAAGGGAACTTTTAAATTAATGCTACATCCATTGTATGTGGACATTATCAGTATATTTTGCTAAATATATTGCTATGAAAAATGTAATGTATTTTCAATACAACAGTATCATATATCTAAGTATTAGACCCAAGTTCTAAATTCATAATATTTATAACATTTTCAATATTGAAATGTTTGGACAACAGTGTATTTGGGTGGGATTTTAAGAGTCTTTCTTCAGGCAAACTGACAGAGGTAAGCTTGGAAGGGGTCTACTTTATTTTACAATCCACTTTTCAGCAATTAATACCAATATAGGGCTGCCTTAATGGGACATTCCTTTGACATACTCTTTTACTGGTCACACCCTTTTTCCAACTACCCTCCCCTTTTCCAACCACAGGATCCTTAAAGGCTTGTCTACCTGCAGAGTTGCACTGATTTAATATAAGGTGGGACTTTTAAAACTGATTTAATTAAATTAGTTCACAAGGCTGAGTGAACATTCTCATTTCTGTTTAAGCTAGTTCGTATTTTGCCAGCCTATATTAATTAGAACAACTTATGCCCAACTGAAATAAACCACTCTTAAACTGAATAAATGTTGCAACTGAAGAGTCTGTGTAGGCAAGGTTTAAGTTAAGTTTGTATTATTGCACAATCCCAAATCAATGCAAAATAGATTAACCTGATACTTTCCAGTAGTAATTCTATCACAGGATTTTGCACAATCATGGTCAAATTCTCCCTTCTGTCTGTATGCAAAACTCCAATGTAGGTCAGTGCATTCCATGTTCAGAACAAGGGCAAATGGCTCATTGTGAGCTGACAGAGAAGACTGGAAAGGAACAGGATCATATCTGACATATCTGGTTGCTGGATTAGCTTTTAAACAATTTTTGAGAGTGAGTTGCAAACCTTTGGTATATTACCTATCACATAAATGAGGAGAAATCAGTAAAGTCTGTTTCTCATGATCAATTGCAAATTACTTATTTACATACACTGCTCAAAATTGTGTTTCATTTCCAGCTCTAATTTCTCTCTAGGATCACTAGAAAAAACCCAAACAAAGAACTACTCTGTGCCTTATCCTGGGGCCTTATTCACACACCAGTCTCACTGAAGTCAATGTAGAAGGATTGCAGGAGTGCATTAAATTCTAAAGTCAGATACTACCCATGGAGGTGCATGGAGAATCCAGTTGATTACAATGAGAGATAGATTGGATCCTGGGTGGTGTGCATACCTGAGATCAGTATTTGGTCCAAAGCTGGAAGAAAACATGCATGACTGCATTTTCCGAAATAAGCTATAAATATGGACACGTAAGAATGTGCGTCTGAAATGAGCAAGCTGTGTTTGCTCATACAGGTTGAGCTTGTTAAGAGCCTACCTACCTAATTCAATATAGCCAACCCCGAGTATTCAAAAATTATGAGTGATTTAAAAATCATGAGATTTTAAAATTGATAATTTTGGGGTTCTTTTTATTTGCTCATTGGGTTTGAGGCTTTAGGGTTCATGGTTTGAAGCCTTTCTCTGCAGCCAGGAAGTCTTAAATCTTCCTTTTTTAAAAAAAACAGATGCTGCGATTCTCATGCACTCACATGACTCCAGCAGTTGGGCCTTTAAGAAAAGTACTAAATATCACAAACTGGTAATGGAGCATTTTGCACATTCAAATATAGTTTATGTACGCACATGTGAATGTGTATATATGTAAAAAAAGGTAGGCATGCAAATTTGGACACTAGGCCCCTTTAAAATATTGTTTTCTATTCTTCTTTTTGGTTGGGGGGAGGATATCATGTTTAGAATTAGGCAAAAAAAAGTGATGTTCAAATCAGCAGAAAATTTAAGTCTCGTGAAGGAAAAATATAGCTTGAGATGGGAGTTTAGTGGTTCTTTTGCTGTGTAAAGACCTATTCTCAACAGGCCCAAGCCAAACACCCTCCATTGGAATCTGATTGTGAGCCTCTGATTCTGACTGCTGGGTAGTTGCTCACATGAGTAGTACCATTGAGTCCAGTGGGACACTTGTACGATGAACTGTTTGTCAATGTTAGTAAAGGGTTCATGAATCGGCCCTTAATGTCTCTCTGAGTTCTTTTTAAAAACTAATGTAGAAGGAACAACATAATTGTAGAAGTGGAAGGAGCTGCTGTTGCATGAGGTCATCCAATTTGCTGTCACCTTTCAAAAAACAAACCAACAAAAAACAGTAACCTTTTGAAAAATGCACTAATGTGTGCAGCTTGACTGTCTAAGGGTATTTTTCCCTCCTAAGATTTAAGATTAGGTTATTTTAAAATAAGTGTTGACATATCTGGTCTTAATGGTATATGTTTTTTAAACCATGGCATTGCCAGAGATTAGATTGAAAAAACCCAATTGTTTCGTTTTAGGTTTTTTTTAAGATTTAACCAGATAACTGTGTAAATGTTTCCTGGGTTCTTTTTGGGTACTAAGCAGTGTGTCTGGGTTCGGTTGTTATTGCTGCAAGAAAAAGGAAATAGTATTTAAAAAAAACATTTAATTAAATGACAACACTTGGGATTTCATTTAGTTCACATTACAGAAGGAATTTAGACTTTTCCTGCTACCACCTGCTGCCAGGCTGAGCGGTGAGCATTGTTACTGTGTCTTACAGATGCAGGTGAACTTAGTGCTGAACCACTTTCACAGTCCAGAAAGCATGACATTCCTTGTTACCAGTGGGAGGAAAGGCTAATTGAGAAGTGTGTATAAAAGCTGTAATGAGTAGCATTTACATGTATTGATTAGAAGTAGGGCCATCGTCTCTCATTTATCACCACCAGCAGCTGTGAAATTTTCCCCACGTCGATTGGCACGGCTCATATTCCTGCTCCTCTAGTTCTTTATTGCTTTTTCTCCCCCCCCACCCCCGTCCCCTTCTGAGCCAGAATGCTGATCCACCAGCTGGAATGGGCTGGTAATTACTCCAGCTACTCCACCAGCTGCCACAATTGCCAAACCGCTGGAGTGAAAAATTCCATCCTGCATTTCCGATTTTTTACATTACCACTGCATAATCATATTTGACGAATAATTAACCTGGGTTAATACTTCAGGGAGCCATTTGCAAGTAAATTGATAAGCTGAGTGCTGTAAAGGCTCATGAGGGCTAAAGGCTTTAGACAGCTGCACACCACAGCCCACTGACTAGGCTGTTTTAATATGTGTGCAGCTCCTGACCATCTTAATTAAGAGTGACCTGTGGGTGCTGTCCTCCATACTACTTAAAGTTAGTGCGACTCGGGCAGTGTGGGGAAGTGGGAGGGGAGAAAAAACTCAAACTGAACTCTGTTGTATCTGCTTCATGGAAACCGGGCACAGCCCATGAATATTTGCACTCTTCCCCCTTGTTTTAATAGCTAATTTTCTTGTTTAGGATAAAGAGCGGTATCCTGAACTAGTAAAGCCAATGGAAATTTTGCCGTTGACTTCATTGGGAGCAGAATCAGACTGGGCTTGGAAGCTGGTTCAATATGACGGACAATAGTGGCTCAGGTCAATTAAAGAGCAGGAGCGTGCCCTTTTGAACATGCATAGGTGTATATTTTAAGTTACAGGAATATTCTTTTTCAAGATTAGTGTATTTCCTTTAGGCCTGATCCTGCAATATCAAAATCAGTGGCAAGCTCCCACAGATTACAGTGGTTCAGGATAAGGTCCAATATGTCTTCAATAAACTACCACTTTCAAATAATGGTTGGGGTTTGGTGTAATTCAGCTAGGGACTAGGAAGCTATTTCTCAGTGGCTTTCAGTTGGTTTTTGTGAGAACAGTACTTGGAGCAGAACATTTTGGTTTCATTCTTTGCTTTTAACTCAGATGCTGCTACTTGTTTCTGATTTTTTTTAAAATACATATTTATTTGCATAAATATTATATAAAATTTCACTTACAGAGCACACTTAGCCACAAATATAAAATAATACTGATAAGTGGGTGAATCAAGCAAAACTCCTGTTGTAATGAACAATATAATATTTGCAAAGTTTTAAAAACCTTATTTTAAGTTCAAGTTGAGTGCCCTTATCTTCCTAGCTCTCTGTGGCTGACCTCTGAGCTGATAAGTAGTCCATGCTTATTCCCCTGGTTATGCTGTGGTTTTTGTCCCATTTGTGAAAACCATTGCACTGAGCATCTTATCTGATTTCTGTGGCATTTTCAGAGTCAACAATTGGGGCCTTTAGTTCAGAGCATGTTACTGTTCAGATAGTTTTTTCCCTTCGTTTGCTCATTTGTTTTTTGCTCTACCACTATAGGCAGTCTGGACATTTACAGGCAAATACTGTTCCTGATGGTGACCTCTAAAAGTAGCTGAACCCAATGGTTCTGGAGCACATCTTTGGACAGACCATGCAGGGAGTCTCGCCAATTCTCAAGGGTTTTTTTGAGTCTTATGATATTTTGTGATCATCTTAAAATCCATTTTCTATCTTCTGTCCAAGACCAATGCAGGTTCGAGTAAGAATTTGATTGAGAGAGGAAAATCAAAACGAAAACAGATTGTAATTCAAAACCAAGTGGTTGTTTATTAACGGGGATAAGTTGCAACTTGGGCTGGGGAGGATTACTTTTACCAACTAACAGTACTATCAGAACAAGAATATACACACAACTTGAAACAGTCTATTTACATCCAACAACAAGAATCCAAGCAGTCTGTAATCAACTGCTCACTAAAATCCAGAACAGATACACAAAACTAAGTAAACTGTGCGCACATTAATTGAATACTATAAAAAATATACCAACTAACCACAGTAGCAATTAATACAACAACTTGAATCTCATATACTATATACACAACTTGGTACCAAGTAAGGGAGGGGAAAAAGGGAAGAAGTTAAACAAACAGAGTATTTACAGCACACTCCAGGCGCAGCTGACCAGCTGTACAGACACCAAGGGAATGACGAATTGGTGGGAAAATAATCCAAAAAAGAAAGCGAATCGACACGACCCGAGCCGGCTAAATCTGGAGGAGACCCTGGCTGAAAGGGTGATCAGGCCTTTCAGCTAACCCGCGGATACTCCTGCTGTTTTTGGCGCAAGACTTAGTTTTATTCGAAGACTCTTACCCGTGTCAGCGTCTGATTGGTCCCTAGCTCCTTCACCAACCAGGTTCTGAGCTGGTGCCCTCTACATCAATGGGAGCTGCACCTGGCACACTACTTTTGCACACAACCCTATGCTTTTGCACACAGCACCAACATGACCTTTTGACCGACAGAGGGTTTAAGAAGAGGCACACTGGTATTTTTGCACACAGCACTAGCCTGACCCTTACGTGACAAGGGAAAAGAGCAGGAATAGGCACACGGCACTATAATGTTGCACAGGTACCAATGTGACCTTTTAACGGACAATTGGCCAAACAGACGCCATGTTTGAGCATAGGCTTTAGGGCTGCCACATCTTCATGTGATTGTGAGAGAATCCCAGCTTTTATTTTAAAACAAAACATAAATTATTGCCCTTCATAGTTGTAGAGAAAAGCTTGAAAATGTGACCTACATGCACACGAAAGGCTCAGAAATCTGAATGTAAAGAAAAAGAAGCCAACACTTGTTTAAATAGTATTGATTTTTGGGAGCCTCAACTCCTGAATTTTTGAATGCTTGGGGGTTGGCAGTCATAGAGTCAGACCCCCTGTATATCATGGGGCAGGGTGGAGTGTTTTGGACTAGTTGTTCACACGCTGGGAGGGGAGGGAGAAAGTCTGTGAATTTTATGCAGATCACTAGCCAAAATCCTTGCATAGGTGGCACATAGAAGACCATGACTAATATGCCTGGAGAACAGTGGGGCTGTGCAGATGCTCCACACACTCACTGAATGGCAAGAGTCTCAATCCTCCCTCCTCTATAGGTAACCTCCCTGTGCGAAGTCCTGATACATAGGCATTTCACAGGAGATGAGAACTCGGCTCTTCAAAGGAATAGCGATAGGACCCATAAAGATATTAAAAGATCAAGAAAAATAACTAATGCAGCATGGTGAGCTATTTTACCTCTAAATGAACGTAAAATCTACTAGAAGTACTTTTATTTAATAAAAATGTATCTTTTAAGGCTTTAACAGATGAATGCGCTTTTTCATATTATCATTCGTTAACCCAATGTACAAGGAGGATAGAAATTGGATTATTTTGAACAAGACCTTAAAATTGAGGCTCTGTCTGGGGCCAGACTTTTGAAAACCTGGTCTCCCTCTTGCAGGCCAACTAATTGTGGGAGCAAATCAGGTAGTAAGATGTTAAACGACAGTGCTAAGATATAGACCTACAGGTCGTTTGTGGGTGCTCACATTTCTTACAGGCTTAATTGCATCCTCCAACAGGGCGCCGAGGCATTTGCTTCGCTGAATCCTATCCATAAATATCTTACATAATTTTTTTAAAAGAATGGGGCTTTGTCCCAGTGTCATATGCCAAAATTTCCCCTGTCGTCCTGCTGTTGTGCTTAACATTATGTGCAAGTCGTCCACTTGGTTGCTACCAATGGCCCAAGAACATGACTCACTTTTATGGCAGTGTGTTTAATTAGAAATCTCTTTAGTGTTTGGATTTTTCGGATGGAAAAGCACTATTTGAAAGTACGATATTTTTTCTATTCTAATAGGGTTTTTATTCTTATAAATAAACAGAGATTTGAACAGATGTATTTTTATATATGTTTTCATCATACGTGATTATTGGGCCAAATCCTGAAGTCCTTACTTAGACCCTCATCATATAGCTGGATTCACTACTGCAGACATATGCACCTATGTGGAGCCCTTATCAAGGGTGGAGGGTTTGTAGTGGGGGATCAGATTATTGGATAAAGGACTTAATTTTTATTCAGTTCTTAACCAGTCAAAACTCTTATTAAATCAAAGGGAGTTTGGCCAAAGTGCTGAATAGAAACTGAGCAGGAGCCTCAGGATCTGGCCCATTCACGGTCTTGTGGAAGGAATTAGTTTTTCAGTTTGTATTGCTCACCCGCCAACCCCCTCAACAATGCAGCCTTGTCTTTCTTTTCATTTGCATATGGCCAAACTGCTATCTTTCTTACTGGCTACTTAGCTAACGGCTTTTATGCATTTTCTCTTTAAAACCTAAATAGAATTGCATGTGATGACCTGGTGATTTCAAAAAAATATTCCAATCGTGCTGTATTCCTCTGATATGTGAGCAGACTGTTCCTAAAGTGGGGCTTGTGTGCATGCGAGACAGAAAGTCAGCACTAGGCATTTGTCACTGTGTGAGGTAATGCAAGGGAAAGCAGTTCCTTTCAGAGCTCAACTGTAGCACTAAGTGAAATCAATGGCCAAACAATCTAACACAATTGGTCACATATTGATAGAATTAAACACCGCTGTTAACGTGACTTGTCATTGATCTGACAAAAACAGAGTCGAGGGTAAAAGTCGCCTGAAGCCTTTAGACTCTGTGTTTATGTAGCAAAGGTTGGGAAATTATTCGCTCCATCTGCTTCTAACATAATTTTTTATTTTCACTGACAATATTCTTCACTCTAGAAATACTTTCAGAACTTTAACCTCTTCATTGTCAGAAACAGGGGAGGGAAACTGGTCTGCGCAGTTAAAGTTCTGCTGTGGCGTAGTACTGTCAGGCTGAATACGTGCTGAAATTCCATTAAAGGAAGTTAGCTGTAAGCCGGTGGAACTTCATTAGTCAGTGGATATATTCTAACTCACACAAGGGCTAGATCAGGCGTGTAAACTAAGACAGTGGAAAATAATGCACTGACTTTAGTTGGACTAGTTGCATGAGGCAAGTGCGCAGGAGTTGGCCCTATGTGGGTGTGTGCGCCTCACTGTCCTCTGTTGGGTGACATATCAGACATGTTCAGTGTGCAGTCACATTGACATACAGGGACTGGTTTGCACACAGTAGAAGGCCAAATGCCATTGACAGTTTTTGAGGAATTCTCCTCTAGCACCACTTGAAGTCTGTATTCTGGGAGTCAAATATCTGAGGTTTTATCCCTTATGCTGCACATATGTAGTTCACCTGAAGACCATAATGTTTGTATGTAGGAAGCCAAAGCGTATCACGGTATGGAACCTTCTAATGAATTGTAATAATTGCCTTACTTGCTATAAATAAATACCTAATGTATGTTTCAACTATCTTAGTATATTTTCCAAAATATCTTAGGCCAGAAATTGTTATGTAGTCGCCTTAAAGTTATAAGTCTTAGTGTCGTAGACATATGCTTTGGGCTTGATCACAGAGCTGTTAATACTTTCTAGACTGTGGTGCAAGTAGAAATCATTTCTTACCGATACACTGCACCAGCTAAAAGGGGGGCACATGACGCCTACTGGTAGGGCGTACCAGGCCGTACCACCTATTTGCATCACTGTATCTAGAGCACTATACTGTGGTCAGCAGCTCTAAGTCACAGGACGCTGTATATATAAATACATATCCTATCAGTAACTCGTAGTCACTGCATGTCAGCACCACACTTTGTTGCCATTCACAATACCAGGGAAGGAATTTTCACCTGTTCTGTGCGAGACATCACATCTTACCTCTCTTTTCATGCCGGCTCGCTTTGCTGTTTGTTTCATTTGCCAGAATTTCTCCACTGTATTAGCAATTACAAATATTTGATTTTTCTTGGTAGTTTAAAAATATATTTGTAATGTAATTTATTTTTATTCATCTCTAGACTGCTGCTAAACACCAGAAATTCATGATGGTTACGGTATTAAAAACTCAGCTAGGTAGAACATTCCAGTCATGACCAGGAATGTGTTTGCTGTGCTGCTGAATGTGCCAGCGATCATGTTTTAACATTCAATTGATCTGAAAGGAACATTAATGGAGGACCTAGCACCGCAAGTACTGTTTGAGTACTAGCAGCAAAAGTTGCTACATACCTGTTATCTTTTTCCTTTCACATTTTGGTTTGCTAGCTAACTAAAATGTTGGATGATAAACATCTCCCAACATTGTTAGCAGTAGACATCGATGACGAATTGTCATAGTCCATGACAGCTCTGATGGTAAGATTTGCTGTACAGTAAGTGTCCTAGGCACTCTGAGGCAAATGATCATGTCTCTGCTGTTGCCATGCCCTGAGCCTCCCTTTAATTTTATGAGTCTTTCATAAACTTTGAGAAAATGTTGGAGGAGGGAAAGAAAGCCCTTCAATTTAAACAGCAACTGACTCCTGGGAATCAGAAGAGACTTCTGCAGCTCATTTGTTCTTCTGGGAACATTACAGAAGCAGATGAGTGCTTTCTGCAGAATGTGAGTTTTCCCAAGTTTATTAGCAGGAAGGTGCATGTTATCTCCTCAGAGGGACAGCTGCAAAGATACCAGTACACTTGTCATTGCATTCTCTTAGAAACTCTGAGAGACAAAGTGACTGTGCTAATCCTTCTGATCTATGGCCAGGCAGCGGGAGAATCCAGTCTCAACTTCATTTGATGAGTCTGTGAAATAATAATGTAGACTGGCAATATGAAACACAGAGAACATCACCCCACATAACAATCTAATGCCATACCTATGAAAATTCCCAAGAGAATGTGGTATTTGAGGCTGCGTGTAAACATTAAGGGCCCGGTTCAGGGGTGAAAGAGTCCCACTGGGGGAAAGTCTGCCTGGAGGGTACATTGATAGTGGTATAAAGCACCTGCAACCTCAACTCCTTCAGTGGCTCTCAGGAAGCCATGACACAACCTAAGTGTGGGCAGAACTAGCAAGGCATGAGGCAAAACTAGGTTACACAGGAGATGTGCTAATTCAATGTATCCCCAAGCAGACACTGCTAGCAGGACTTCTTTGGAACCCTAGCAGATTCCTAAAGATCTCTCCCTTGGCAGAGCTCCTTGGAGAGGGCAGCCGTGCAAACACTGCCTTCCTTCACATGGAGTGAATCCTCCCTTCCAGTGCAGCAGCTCCTCTTTGCACGACTTTCACCTATCTGTGCCGGTAATGTGAACTGAGCCCTATGTTTGGAAAGTTCTACAAGCTTGAGAGGCACCAACACAAAATTCCTGTTGATGGAGGCAAGCACCCAAAATTGCCATAGAGCTCAATATATAGAGCAAGAACAGGAGTTCTCCTGCGTCTTTCCACTGGATAGATGGGATGGCTTTAGAAAAGTATGTTGGGATTATAATGAGGGTGCTTAGGACACAGCTCTATTCAATCTGGAACAAATGATGTAAGATGGGTTCTCTGAAGTTCTCATAGTGTGGCCCCAAATCAAAATAGCAAATATAGTTCTACCTACCCATCCATTTGTTACAGGCAGTTTGAGAACATTTTGTAAGCTATGTGTGGGTGCATATATTGGCTTTTCAGTAAGGGGCAAGGGACCTTCAAGAGTCTTCTTTGTGGTAATGAAAATTTCTCTTGGAGAGAATGTAAGGGGCACATCAATTTAAGAGACAAGTAGAGCTACAGAGAAGTTCCCCAAAGTGGTTTCTCAGCTGTTTGCTTCTTTGCATTGCCATGCCTCTAATTCGGAATGAGCTTTTTATTAAGGTAGTCATTGGAAACAGAAGTGGCTTAAGGAAATCAAACACTTCGCAGTCACTTACTGGGCCTATCATCAACACATACCTTAAGTTCTAAAGTATTGTCCCTCTCACTATAAGTTTTAATGAAATCCTCAAACTTAGCCTGGGACTTGTAGTATTTGTTTGGGTGTCTGTGATGAATATGTTTGCATTGAAAAACATTGGTGCTCAGAAATCTGTTCAAAAGATATATCAATTCCTTTTTTTTTTGAACTCCCTCTGAATAGCTCGCTTTTAGAGAAGAGGATCAGAAACAGACTCTTTAGCTAGAAACCATCTCCCTTCACTAGTATAACAAACTTTAAAACTAAATGAGGAGCTAGTTAAATAACTGGATATTACCCTCACATTGACAGTACTTGTAATGGTCTTGATTTTGTTTAATCACTTTCACTATTGTTTACATATACTACAAGAGAGTTAAAATCAGATTTTTTAGATATACTTATCATAATGATATACTGTGGCCACAAGAGAAATTTTAAGCTATGCTTCCAGTTGAATGAGGTTTCTTTCTGCTGTCTTTAGCGTTTCATGTCCATGAAATGTTTAGCTTTTATTACAGTTTATTTATACAGACTGGGACTGAACGTTTTCCATTAACTTAGGCAATTGGCTGATCAAGGACATCTCTTTAGAAGTGGTTGAGAGATCCATAATAAATTATCATAGACCTGTGAAGCAAGCTTCATAATAAATTTGCCTCAAGTCCTATCTAGTACCTAGTCCTGCAGCTGGAATTCATAGGAACCCTGCTTGGCATGTCTTGGAAGAGAGCCTGAAAAAACTTGGCATAAGAAAATATATAAGATAAAGCCATGAGCATCTTCCAATACTTTTTTTTTTTTAGAAATTTTGTACTTAATGGCCTCAGCTATATTTGTCATGCATAGTATTCAATGAGTCTTTCAGTGGATTGACATGATGGAATATAGACTGGCCAAAGAAATGGATGAACCCTTAATTGTCTGTGATCCAAATGTTTCTGACAGTGAATACCAAATTATTAGCAGCCCACATAGACCCTGTTCGTACAAACATTTACACATGTCCATAATTTTACTCACATGAGTAGCCCCACTGATTTTAACAGGAATATTCACATGCAGAAAGGTACAAATGCACATAAGTGTTTGCAGAATTAGGGTCTATATGGCTGCTAATAATTTGGTATTCACTTTACTGAGGCTACTGTTTGAATTCTTCCTTCTGTCAAACCAGGCACCTTAGCAATCATGAGTCCAAATGCACAGGCTCATAGGGAACCATAAAAACTCCTAATAAAAATCCTAAAATAACTTTTCTATATATAACATTGTTATAACATTAAAGTACTTTATCTTGGGACCTACTAAGACTAGAAGTGAGAACTGAGACTCTTCTCTTTCAGCATAAAGTATTCAACTTGATCACTGCAGTGTGATGAAAGATTGGAATCTTAACCCTGTCACTGAAGCAAGAATGGATATAACTTGCTTTGGGTCTTGGACCAGTTGATTTTGGGTGGAAATTCCATGTTTTTGGGGGATGACAAAGAAGGAGAAAGCATCACTCTGGCAGTTTGATTTCTTTCTGAAAAAGTCAGCCGCTTGAAGCTGATGAAGGTGATTCGAAAGTTACAAAAATGCCAGGAGAGTTATATTAGTGAGCAGAGGGCAGATGATGCAGTAGGAAGTAAGTGATAAATAAATGTATCACATGCTTTTACAGTTTCTCATAGATACAACATCCATATATATCTTTGTATTATTGTTGTTACTATTATTTAATATTTGTAGTCCAGTATCATATAGAAGCCCAGTAAGGATCGTGGACTATTGTGGCGGGTGTTGTAGAAACCAAGAATATAAGGACAATTCCTTCCCTGAATGGATCAGTCTAATTTAAGACAGTGATGAATATAACAAACAGTAGAAAGGAGCAGCTGAAGGAAAACAAGAGAGACAGCAATAAAAAGATGAAGGGCTGACCATGGGAGGTGGCGGGTGGGGGGGGGGGAATAAAATCCTGGGCCCAAGCTCAGTCCCCTCCCCCTTCCCCCCAGAAAAATCTGTAACGTCTGTGTAAATAAAGTGAAATTGAAATGGGAGAGGATGGGGCCTCAGCGAACATGATGTACCAGGGCTGACTTTTCTATCAACAGGTGGGTGAGTGTATCTAATATATAAAATATAGATGTGTGTATGTAGATGTGGGGGTGGAATACTGTGCACCTAGACATATACAGCAGACAAAATTCATACCATGTATAAGGAAATGCAACTCTTCATTGACTGGAGTTGCACCTGCTTTACCCAGGTGTGAATGTGGCTTAAATCCTATCATCCCGGTGGGGACCACAGTACCTGCAATCAGTGCTAAATTCAGGATGTTTTTGTATGTGCCCAAAAGTCAACCATGATACTAGTGCTTAGTGCTGCTATCACAGTGCCATTCCTGCCCTGTGGAGGAAGCTCCTCTGGAGGGGCAGGATTACCAATGGGTCTAGCAGCAGGGATTATTTATGTTGCTGAAATACAGAGTTGCAAACTTTAACAACAAAACCTATTACTTACATAAACCTGTCCACAATGGGCTGCTGAAGGAAACCCTGCTGCTGCTCCTCCAGAAATGTTAGCAACCATGGACTGGATCCTGCGAGATACTGGGTACTCTGCCTCTGATCAGTGAAGCAGTTAAATACATACCTGATTTTAAGTGTGTAAACAGTGTGGCTGATTTTGCTGAATAAGACCCAGAGTGCCCCCAAAGACCTCAGTATGTGCAATTCCTCTAGTGAACCCGCACAACAACTTTTGCAGGGCTCCAGGCAGCGGGGAGTGATTGTCCCCCCTTCCCCTCCGCCACAGGAGGAGCTCTTCTTGATTTGACTTACATGCTTAAGTGGCATGGGTGATCTAGGCTTAAAGAATTTCCCTTACGTTAATATTTGAGTTGAATTAACTATCAGTATAAAGAAATAACAGGCAATTATTTTACTCTGTATCAGTAATTAAAATTACTGATTTCCAACAAAAATAAGTATCTCAAAATAATTGCTAAAAAATTACAATTATTTTGCTTGTTTTCAGTAATTACTAATTTTTCTTTCAGTGCAGTTCTGATGATGTGAAGGTGGGAACATACCTCTTTTCCAGCCGCTTGCTAACATACAAGGTGGATAGTACATATATAGACCAGAAGGGACACAGTTTGGCCTAGGTGGGGCTCTTAGATCCTGGCAACATGCATCAGTAGCATTGTGGTTTACTTCTCAATTTTATTGATAGACTTCAGTTTTGTTTTCTTCTTTGTGTGTGTATGTGTTGCTTGGTTTTAAAGAGACATGTGGCCCACTAAATAGAAATGGCCATAATTACTAGAGGTGTTGTGATATCTGTTACTCCTGGGGAAAGTCTGTGCCAAAAAATTAAAAATTCTGTGCATAACATTTTAAAACTCTGCATGTTATGTGTCAAAATAACACCATATTATCATCCCAGTTTCAATTATATGGGTAATTTATTTCAAAAGACCTCTCAACAAATATATCTGTAACAATACAGAGAACACAAAAGATTCAGAGTAGTTTTTTTTTTGGCAAATGATTCCTTACTAGGTATATTAATTAGGGCTGTCAAACAATTTAAAAAATTGCGATTAATCACAAGATTTAACAAAATAGTTGCCATTAATTACAGTTTTAATTGCACTATTAAATAATAGAATACCAATTTGAATGTGTTATAAATAATTTTGAATGTTTTTCTACATTTTCAAATATATTGATTTCAATTACAACACAGAATACAAAGTGTACTTTATATTATTTTTTATTACATATATTTGCACTATAAAAAAGATAAGCAACAGAAGTAGTATTTTTCAGTTCACCTCATACAAGTACTGTAGTTCAATCTCTTTATTGTGAAAGTGCAACTTACAAATGTAAATTTTTTTTATATAACCACACTCAAAAACAAAACAATGTAAAACTGTAGCACATACAAGTTGAAGCATGAAGGGACATACGAATGTTTAGCATATCTGGCATGTAAATGTCTTGCAACACTGGATACAACAGTGCCATGCAAATGCCTCTTCTCACTTTCAGATGACATTGTAAATGAGAAGCGAGCAGCATTATCTCCTGTAAATGTAAACGAACTTCTTGTTTGTCTTAGCAGTTGGCTGAACAAGAAGTAGGACTGAGTAAACTTGTATGAGGTGAACTGAAAAATACTATTTCTTTTGTTTCTTTTTACAATATAAATATTTGTAATGAAAATAATATAAAGTGAGCACTGTACACTTCGTATTTTGTGTTGTAATTGAAATCAACATATTTGAAAATGTAGGAAAACATCCAAAATGTTTATAATAAATGTAAATTGTATTCTATTATTTGTTTAACAGTGCAATTAAGAGTATGATTAATCAGTATTTTTTAAATGGAGTTAATTTGTTCTGCATTAATTGTATGCATTACTTCAATTAATTGACAGCCCTAATAGTAATACATAATGTAGAGTAATAATTAATTTAAACTACAATACAGAAATGTATTTTCCACACCTCTCAGAAGCCGTGCAAAGGCTTGGGGAAATCAGGGGTGACAGAGGAGCTGAGGGAGAAGGATTTGCTGGGAAGAGCCTGAGAGTGAACCTATGGGGTTGTTGCATGTGGGTGGAGAAGTGTGGAACAGTGGGTTTTTTGGGGGGATTGTTAGGGAGTTGGGGAGCCTCCCCCATGCAGACCCTGGCTGACCCCTAGCTTCTCCCAATCAATCAGGCATATGTGACCCCCCGTCCCCATGTGTCCCTGCACCCCCCGTCCCCATATGTCCCTGCATACCCACTCAGTCACCCCTCCTCCCCTCGTCTCCATGTGTCCCTGCTCCCCCACTCAGCCATCCCCTCTGAGGTCCCCATGTGGCCCTGCACCCCCACTTAGCCACCCTTCCTCCCTCATCCTCAAGTGGCCCTGAACCCCCTCAACCAGCTCCTGCCCCTTTACCATGCAGCCCTGCATCCCGCCACTTCCCACCCCCCATGTGGCCCTGCACCTCACCATCCCCATGTGGCCCTGCACCTCTACTCAGCCCCTGCTCTAGTCTGTCTCCCCCTCTAGCCTTTCTGTACCACAGTCTGTGACCTCCATAACAGCCCCATGTGCCCTACTCTGTCTGTCTCCCCTCGTCCCCCCATATCCCATGCTTCCTCACCTGGCAGAGCGCTATGAGGAATGCAAACTCTGACCTCTCCCTATTGACTGCTGACTGCTACAGATGGCTGAGCCAGCTGCCATCTGTTCTGGCACCACAGCAGTCGCTGATGGGCAAAAGGTGTAATTACAACAGAGAGTATTTTCTGTGGACGAAAAACAATCTGTGGGGGACATGAATTGTGTATGTCCGCAGTGGCGCAGAATTCCCACAGGAGTAATCTGTAATGATGTCTGCACTGACTCTGGATTCAAGATACCAAATTAACAAAAAATAAAAGGTCTTCTGTTCTGGTTCCCAGCTGGCTCCCATCTGTAAACACATCAGACTAATACTGATCAAGGTTACACTGAAAGAGAAGTATAGAATGTCAGCTTTATATCAGTTCTTATTGTCAAGTAGAATTGGTTGAAATGATCAACTTTTTGATGACATTTTTCATAAACACCTTTTTGCTGTTTAACTTAGAAAGTGGTGGAAATTTTTGATAAATTTTCATTTAAAAGTTTTTGTAAACTTTACAGGGAAACTATTTCTGCATTTTTGGACTGATTCTACAGGCCAGCTTTTGGAAGATTTATTATCATCATCATCATCATCATCACCTAGGAACTCCAGTCATGAATCAAGACCCTATGGGGCTAGGCGCTGTACAAACGCAGGTCCCTGCCCCAAAGAATGCACAATAGTTTTAGCAAATTAAAAAAAAGACTTTTGTGGGTATGATGGTGAAATTAAACTATTCAATGAGAATAACAGTGTAAAGAGACTAAGGAACCAGTTCTGCTAGGTGCAGAGCAACTCCTGGAGGTGCTAAGTGCCCCCAATTTTCATTGACCTCAGTAGGTCTGGAGGGTGCTCAGCACCTTTGAAGATTGGTTCCCTTCATTCTGGAGCAACTGTGAAGGTGGAGAGAAGATGGAGGGAGTTTGTTTAGGTCAGTACCTCTAGCTCATATTGGGAACGGATGACTACTTGTTTTTCCTTCACCCTCCTCCCCCATATAGTCTTACGACAGTGAGTACTGTAGAAGGGAGGAGAGCAGAGTACACACATCAGCTAGAAGTATAATATACATTTTGCATACATAGAAATGCAAACAAAATAGGAATAGCAAGATGTTGATGGACAAGAGAAAAATTACATCAGTACTTTATACATCATCTTATTGGTCTGTTTTTCTTCAAGCATCATGATGAAATTAGTGCTACATGCATGGAGCTTCCTTAGCTATTGGAGGCAAGATTTAATGATTGGTGTACAGGAGTATATCTATAAAAATCATGATGAGAGTCTTTCTGCTAGCCTGCCTCATAGGTCTGTTGTTTTTTTTTAAATTGGAGATATAACAATCTCCTAGAACTGGAAGGGACCTTGAAAGATCATTAAGTCCAGCCCACTGCCTTCACTAGCAGGACCAAGTACTGATTTTTGCCCCAGATCCTGAAGTGGCCCCCTCAAGGATTGAGCTCACAACCCTGGGTTTAGCAGGCCAATGCTCAAACCACTGAGCTATTCCTCCCCCTTGGTGTGAGGTTTGAGTAGCTATTCAGTGTTCTGAAGAACTTTAAAGAGCTGTAGAGCTGCTACATATTCATGATATTCATTATTGTGGCCCATCAGTGTTCCGTAATGTACAGGAATAATCTCTTCTCACACTGTCACCTGTCTTTATTATATATTGTTTGTTTTATGGTAGCACCTAGAGGCCCCAGCGATGGGATTGAGGCCCTATTATGCACTGTATCAGCACATTGTAAGCAATAGTCCCTGCCCAAACAACATACAGCCTAAGTCAAACATATGCCTAACTTTAAGCCTGTGAGCATGAAGGGTAGAAGACAGAAAGTAATATTATACCAATTGTTTAAATGGGGAATTGAAGCACAGAAGGATAAAGGCCCTTATTCAGCAAGAACCTTAAGCATGTGCCTAACTTTAATTCCATGCGTAACCCCGGTGACTTCAGTGGAGCTGCTCACAGGCTTAAAGCTCACATGCCTAAGGACCTTGCAGAATCAGGGCCTAAATATCCAAAGTCACACAAGAAGTACATGGCAGAAATGGGAATTGAACCTATATTTGCCAAGTCAGAGTCTAATGTCTATAAGGGCCATCTTTTCTCTCCTTGTGAAAACATGAACATGAAATGCAGAGCAAAGTTTACTCCCATTTAACACTGAAACATTTGTCCTCAAGTTTATAAACCCGGCTGCATGAAGTCACAGAAAGCTGCATGTGCTCAGCCAACGTACATTTGTATCCCTGTGCCTAGACATGGATTTAGGAGTCTAGGATTTAAGGTCATCTACTTAAAGATTCCAGCATGGTCTAAATCAGAGGTTCTCAAACGGCAGGGCAGGACCCCCTTGGGGGGTGGGGGTGGGGTTGCAAAATGTATTCTGTGGAGGGGCATAAGAAGCTTTAGGGGAGTTAAACCCTTACCGCACACTCTTTACCCACAACAATGAATAACTAGCAACACTCATTCCTCCAGAATACCAAGGCCTCAGATGGTGCTGTGCATTTGACTCTAGATGGTGTTGTGCAATTTGATGGATTTCTGTTAAGCTTGCATAGCATTATACAAAGTCATTCACATCTGTTCCTCAATCCGTTTGCTACGACACGGTCTGTATATTTAATTGAAGGTAGAAGGAGATCTCTGGGTAGCTGTCTCAAGTGTCCAATCCAGGGTGGAATTGCTGTGCTCCAAAAAACAAATGCACCTGTCACACTATTAACAACGGTGGGATGCAAGTAAGCAGTATCTCATTTAAAATTCGCATTACTACGTTTTTAAATGGCTCCTTCTGAATTAGTGTGTTACTATTTTTAATATTTAGTGAGAGCTGCAAGTTGATTTTTTTTTATTGGTATATGTCCTTGTGTGGTGAAACGCAAGTACATAAACTACTACAGACACAAAGAACACAATCAAATATGTTTGAGAACCACTGGTCTAAATGGCCATAATTGACTGGGTTTTGGATAGTGATATACTAATTTAATCAACCTTACACTTTGTCCCAGTGGGAGGCTCAGAGAAACATCATTTATAGGCTCATAGACTTTAAGGTCAGAAGGGACCATTATGATCATCTAGTCTGACCTCCTGCACAATGCAGACCACAGAATCTCACCCATCCACCTCTATAACAAATGCCTAACCTATGTCTGAGTTATTGAAGTCCTCAAATTGTGGTTTGAAGACCTCAAGCTGCAGAGAATCCTCCAGCAACTGACCTGTGCCCTATGCGGCAGAGGAAGGTGAAAAACCTCCAGGGCCTCTGCCAATCTGCCCTGGAGGAAAATTCCTTCCTGACCCCAAATATGGCAATCAGTTAAACCCTGAGCATGTGGGATGGCTGTGTCATCATAGAATCTCAGGGTTGGAAGGGACCTCAGGAGGTCATCTAGTCTAAACCCCTGCTTAAAGCAGGCCCAATCCCCAGATGGATTTTTACCCCAGTTCCTTAAATGGCCCCCTTAAGGATTGAACTCACAACCCTGGGTTAAGCAGGCTGATGCTCAAGCCACTGAGCTATCCCTCCCCCTACCCTGAAGTGTAAGGGGGATTAGACCAACCAGCAGTGCCCCAGTGGGAAGGACTCAATGCCAGTAAAGTCAATGGTTTAATGGACATCGGCTAGAGTCGAGGAAATGGAGGCAACATGCCTATACAAAGGCTGTACACCATTGCATCAATTTGAAGCTTGGCAGCAGTACTGGTGGAAGTTAATATACTCCAGTAGAACAGGGGTAGTTATTACTGCCCAGCTGGGTGCTCCACAGCATCACTTGAAGCTGTATGGCTGTCTTGGCTTCTGCAGTCTTACAGCCTCTAGTTATCTGCAGAGCGATGCACCTTGTCCCTGCCTGCTGTCTGGCTCTGGTTCTTAAAAACATAATAGATTCCTCTCCTTCTTTACCAGGTTTCTTTAAAAAATTAATCAATCCATTATCATGAGCAAGTGGAACCTTCCTAGTTTCCAAATCCTAGTCAGAGCTGTTGGGGTTAGTTTTCTCTCCCATTAGAGTGTTTGTTTCCTAGAAGAGGAAGAACGTGGAAAGAACAAGTTGAGTAACCGTGCACATCATGACAATAGATAATAGTGAGCAGCTTTTCTGGCCTTTGCTGCTGAAGTGCTGCCACTCTTACTGACAAAATGGGCATAGTTACTAAGAAGAATAGAAGAGAGTGTTGAGCTCGTACAAAGGAGAGATTCAAAGCATATGTACTTACAGAAATGTAGATCAGCGTCTTCCCAAGACAAACATTTGTATTAACCAGTTCTGTTATATATCTTAGTTTCCCACATTGCTTTTTGTACACTGTTTGTGTCAAGAAGGTGCTTCTAAACTAAAATATGGTTCTTCATTTATGAGACATTGTTATTTAGTTTGCTTCACATTGAACCTTTATAAGTTTCTGTTGCTGGCTTCTTTGGGAACAGGATCAGGCCTTGGAGTAATGGTGAAGACCCAGTTGCTGGCGAATTCTCACTTAAGATTGCCTTGGGAGCTTTTGCATGTGTATATCACAATGATTGCTTTAGTTCTTCCCATTCCCCTCCATTTTTGGGTGCAAATCCCTCATATCAAGGAACTGACTCTGAGAGATGCTGAGCATCTACAATTTAGTGTCTCTCATACATAGGTGTTCCCTGCTTTGCTGTTGGTCCACCACCTCAACTCTGTGATGTTGAGCTCAGCTGATGTTCTGTTATAATTGGTGGGATGCGGGGATGTACCCGTTTTGTGTAGAATCAGTTAGCAGACACTTTCTGTAACCCTCCCCCTCCAAAAAATTTCCAGCCAGCCCTAGTATGGCCTTTAAAAAGATAGCGCTAATTTCTGTTTTCTAAAAGCCTAAGGATCTTATATTATCCACCCCTGGTATAGTTGACTTTTATGGAGTTTGCTTATACCAGTGACAAATCTGGCCCTAACTGCATGTGTTCTAAATATCCTTTTTCTGTGCCACCAAATACACACAAATACATTGACAGTGCATTGACTTGCATTGTAGCCTCAAACATGATATTTTCTCTCCAAATTCCAGCTATGACAGGTACAGTGATATTTTAGTATTAGATTTTAGGAGACTGGGGGAAAATATGGGATAACTGAAATGACACAGGAGAGATCTGAGATTCTGGGAGTCCTCTCACTTTCAGACTTGTACAGATGTTAGACATGCTGTAGTAAACATCAGGAGAATGAGTAGAATACCAAAGAGTATTTAAAAGTAAAAACTGTAACCTTCCTTCTAATTAATTCACCGACTTTGAATTTGCTATTGCCCTGATTGTCTCGAGGAACTAACTTCATGGTGTGGTCTAATTTCTAGAAAGTGAAATAAATATTAATAAATAAATAAATAAAATAAATACAGTGCATGCAGTTTAATGAGTACTTTAGCTCACTTTTATAACCACGCTGGCAGGACTACTGCAAATTGCAGATACAGCATTTAGCTTCTGAATGCAACAATTTATTTAAAAAATTGACAGTTCAGATGATTATTTCTTTTATTATTGGCCATTTAGAGTGCTAAATACTTAAGAGTACACTAGAAACATTTTTTAAAGGATATGTACACCAGTGCAACCAGCTGTTGACCTATAGTCAAAATACTTCTCCTTTCCATATGCATTGCTCTGTCTTGGGAAGCCTTTCAGGCATCTTTTTAATCTTTTTTTGATAAGGAGGAAAGGACTATTTTTGAAGATTAGTTTTGAATGGTAAAATTTTCATTTAAAAAATAAAATCAAACTTGCTAAAAGCATCCAGGCTAATTCTGAGGGCTCATTCAGTATTCTGGAAAACTCAGTAAATACAACAAGCACAATGAATGACCTCTTTTATGCATGATCTTTTCCATATGTTTTTGCGTGTGTATTGTCTTGATTGCCAAATTGGTCTTATATCATGGCAAAGATTGTTTTCAATACACTTTTAATTGATGAAAATAATCCACACTTCTTCCCACTATTTGGTATTTAATCAAAGGATGGACTAATTGAAGAGGAAGTGTGATTACTTTTCAATACACTACATTTGTTTCCTCACTTTCCCTGTTATTTACTCTTCGTTTTAGTGCACTGATGTTTTAAAGTTGATATGCAAATATTTCCTTTATAATTGTACTTTACGTGTAGCAATATGGGCCTCATTCAACAATCAGAGTCAGTGGGAGTCTGTCTTGACTTCATTGAATGGTGCATCAGGCTCTAAAGTCTGAACTCTCGCTGGATTGGGACCTCCTAGAAAAGAGGCTTTCAGCGTATTTGAGGTTCTGTGTTCAATGTAAATCTGTGTTGTCCTGCCGCTTGTGTGATCATTTGTGCCAATGGCATGTCAGAATGGTAGCATTCAACTACATTCACTTTGAACTGTTGTAAAGGAGAGCACAAGGTGCAGGGCAAGAGAGAAATTTTCTTTTTTTAATCTTTACGGTTCCTATCACATCCAGCCTCAGCTATTGACTTCCTCTTTGATGAGATGTCCCTGCACGTAGCCCAGCTTTGCTGTAGTATCAAGTTAGCTACGGGACTCTGCTGAAGTATGATGCTGGCCTTTGGAGGCTCAAGAGAGTGCCTCTTTTAAGTATATCTCACAGTTTTGCAAAGCATTCATTAGTAGTATTTTATTTCTTGAAAGATATAAAATATTTTAAAAGCCTTTGCACAACTGTGGTGTCTATTGTCAAGAGATACTTCTGGCATTTCCTCAACAGGCTCCAAGATCCACTAGGGTTTGGGGATGGAGACAATGTCAAAGCATAGTGCACATTCAGGTGTCACATGAGAGTGGGAGCCAAAGACAAGAAAAGGACTGGACTTCCCAGGATCCAATATCTCTTTTAGTCTAACTGTAAGAGTAATTAAGCATATAATCTTGCCTATGATAAGGAACTTTGTAAAAATATGGTGCTCAATCCTGCAATGTGCCTCTTTTAACACACACTAGTGGTGAAACGAAGAGGAAAAATAAGTGGCATTTGTCCCTTCTTTTTCTGTTTAAGATATTTTAAGAAAGTCTGAAATATTTGGTTTTGTCTCTCTAATTTTTGTGCTTGCTTTTTTACCTTAGAAATATCAGGAGTCATCCTTGTCATCTTGTCATCCTTTAATTGAAGGAGTGTTGAATCTCTTAACAAATTAACCTTTTCCCCTAATTGTTGTGTTATTGAGCATTTAAAATAAATTAGCATTATCAAAACCAAAGAATTGAAAGCCACTGCCCCTATTGATCAGGTTCCGTTTGCTTCATCTCTGTGATATCATAAACCTGTTGCTTCTCCAGTAGTCTTCCAGCAAAAATAAATTTCTAATGTAAAAAGAAATAGAAAAGAACTTTAATAAAAAATAGAAAATCTTTCAGGCCCTCTTCATACATTCTAAAGAAGCAAACATGAGCTAATTTCTTTTTCCTTTGTAGTTCTTTTAAAGTCCGTTTGATGTTAGAGGCAGATCATGCAGAGGAATGTTTCTTACTTCGTGTGATTAGTCCTTATTAGGCTCAATCCTGCCAACTAAAACATGAGTAACTTTATTTAGATGAGTACTTCCATTGATACCAGGTACTCATTTGAGTAAAAGTATTCATGGACATAAATATGTATAGGATCAGTCCAAACGGGGCTACTCACTTGAGTAAAGAATACTCACTAAGTACAAGTTTCGGATCAGCACCTTGCAGTATCAGCCCCATTATTTGCAAGCCTTCTTTTCAGGACACACAGTGGAAAACAGAAGCAATTTCTTTCATATCGGGTATCAAAATCCATTCAGATTTCCTACAAGAGTCTACTTTATTTCTACTTTATTAAATGTAGTCTTGCTTGTCCTAGTATCAATTGTGTGTGTGTGTTTTCTGAATGTACCCTTCTTTATTTATTGTAATCTGTGAATATTGTATTTTACAGACTGTAAATTAGATACGTGATTTAATGCAGTGGCAGAACACAAGACTGTTAAAAAATGCCCAATTCCAGCAGGGAAAGCCACAGGATATTTAAAGCCTGGTGCATATAATGTTAATATTGCATTAAGTACAGTGTTATTGCACAGGATGCTTATTGTTAATGTCTGTGGGGAGAATCAGTTCCAAAGATTTCAATTTCAATAAACTGATTATGCAGTTCCACCATATGCAATTAGGGAGGTAGTAATGAAATGGTTATAAGGTCCCTTGCTATTCTGTTGTTTTTTAATTTTGTAAATAACATCAAGAGCATTCTAGGGGGAAGTGCTTATGTATTTATTTAATATTGATTTTTTTTTTAAAATGCACATTTAACATTACCAGTTATTGCAAACCCACTCTCTGCGATGGGAAGAAGATAAGCTATTTCCACATTATTAAATATGGGATGCCAAGGGAATTAAGGAATGTTATCCTTTATATAAATATATTAAATATTAATGAATGGTGATTACAGAAATTAATTTACAGCTGCATTTAATTTCCAAATAAAAACCTTTTCATGGTTTCATTCCTTGGTTGCAAACGATGCATATTTAAAACATATCCCCTTGATAAATAGCGTGGATGACTGCAGATTGTTCCTGTCTTACAACTGGAACACTGCGTGTACTTCTCAGGATAAGAGATACAGGGTGAAGTGGAAAGGGTTTGAATTCAATCAGTGTTCTACCCATGACACAACAAACATCTTGCGGGATGTATTTCCTGAAGGGAAAAATAGTGAAATTCAGGAATTGAACAAAGGTTACTTCAGGCTCGATTCTACCCTTTTGGAGAGAAAAAATTCATCACGGCTCAAAAAAAAAAATTTGGTTTGTCTGCTTTCCCCAGCTTGTATGGTATGGATTAAGCTTACTGTATGTCAGTGCAGCACAGTTGTTTTGTGTACTTGTGGCCACACTTATTTTAGGTTTCTTGGGAAGAATTAGTTTGGAAATTGCTTGAATTTATTTCCTGTGGAGCTTTCTGCCTCTTTCAATCAGTTCCCCACACCTCTGTTGGCAATAATATGTGTTCTGAATTGATTTGTGCCTTGTTTTGGTTTGGTTTGAGCTCCGAGTATTTCCTCTAGACACTGGACTAGGACTCCAGAGGTGAGGGTTCAGACTTCCTGTGTGACTTGATCTCTCAGTGCCTCTGATCCCCATCTGTAAAAAGGAGGCTAATAAAACTTCCTTTCTCACACCCTGTGTCTTGTTTAGATAGGCCTCAATTCAGGAAAGCAGTTCAACACATTCTTAGATCCATTCCTGTTTATATTTGCCTGAAACAGGGCCTTAAACAATAAGCTTTTTGGGCAAGAACCTGTCTTTGGATATTTGTGCGTGATCATTGAAGTGTCCTTTGGAAACTGTGCATATCTAATGGCAGAATGTGGCCTTAACTCCTTAACTAAAGGCTATATATGTGTGTGTATGTGTGTGGTTCTGTCTGTCTGTTGGGGGCAATGGGAAGGTAAGGGTTAGGGAACTCTGCCAAATACTTTTAGCTTTTTCTGTTGAAGAGGAGTAGAAATTTTCATTTGCTCCCCCCTGGAATAGGCGAGGTTCATGACTCTTAACCTCTGGAGGCTGTGTGGTATCTCAGCACATCTCCCTGCCTCTCATTATTATTATCATTTATAATTGCCATAGCACCTAGGATGCCCAATCATGGACCCTGTTGTGCTTGGCGCTGTACAAACATAGAACAAAAAGATGGTTCCTGCCTCAAGGAGCTTGCAAGCTAAGTCTCCTACTCTCATCATCTAGCAGCACAATTTCTCAGGAACCCTGCTCTCTTGACTGCTTCCCGTCCCCTCCCTGCTCAGGGGTGTTAAGTTTACAGAGGGTGAAGTAAGCATAAGATGACAGTGAGGGTGGACTGTGCTTTAGACAGACTAGCCCTCTTGTGTTCCCATGGATCCTTGACCCCATAGCATACATGCAGAGGGGGTTCCACAGGAACAGGGGAAGGGAAGGGTGCTGCTAAGCCTCTGCTTCCCCATTTATGCATTCTACCCCTATTTGTACCCAGTTTAGTTTTCTCCAGCATGGCAAGTAGAGAACACAAATATTCCCTCTATTTTAAGCTATTGACTAATCTGTTTTGCTTCCGAATAAGCATGGGACATCATTTTGATTACTTTATTGGGGACATTATATCACATCCCCCCCCTTAGTCATCTATTTTGTAAGCTGAACAATCCCAGCGTTTTTAATCTCTCCACAGATGGAAATTGTTCCATACCCCTAATCATTTTTGTTGCCCTTTTTTGTACTTATCTAATATATCTTTTTGGAGACAGGGCGACCAGAACTGCATGCGGTATTCCCAGTGTGGGCTTACTGTGGATTTATAGAGAGATGTTATGATATTTTCTGTCTTATTATATATCCCTTTCCTAATAGTTCCTAACAGATGTGCCTATTATTATTGAATATTTATCTTACAGCAGAGCCCAGAAGTCCCAATCAGAACCAGGGCTCTATTGTGCCAGGGGCTTTCCAAAACCTAAGCAGATAATTCCCTCCCCCTCGGATATTATAAACTAAGGCCTTGACATTGCAAGGTGCTTTGCCTGGGTTTAGGGGAAGGAGGAGTATAGGTAGGTAGGCTGAAGTAGGTAAGGGTGGCTGAGAATCAGAGGAGGATATGCTCATATCCTGCTCACAGTTTGAGCTACAAAGAACTTTTTAAGAGCTTTCAATCCCAAATTTGCAAGGGTAGAGACTCAACATTGCAGCAATCGTTTATTGAGAGAAGGGGTGATCTGGAGAGGTAGACCCACAGGAGCCATGCCCTCTTTGAACCATGTAGAGTCACCATTGGACGAGGCATTCCTGCCACGGGGTCCTTTCAAAATATAATTGGTGAAACTTTTTGAATGTCAGTTGGCAGCCTCCATGTATCCCCACAGATGTCCTCAATGTCATGGGTCGTAGGGCAACATAGTATATCACCTGCTCCATGGACGAACAGACACAACTAGAAAATATGCAAGAATTTCATACCATACTGCAATTCTCCTCAATGCTGGACTTTGTGGGTGAGACTCTTGTCGCTCTAAGCAAATAATGCTGCATTCCAGAAGAGACAGCATGAATAGGATGAGTATATGTGATCTCATGTTGGCCTTTGTGGCTGTGGTGGGGCAGTATCCTGAGTTATGCCACAACTTACTCATCTTGGAATAGTCGCCGGACCAGCAGCTGGCACTGGTAGCCCCGGGGACTGCCTGAGCAGCCGTTTCGGGAACAGCGAGAGCAGCAGTGGGTGGGAGGTCCCAGATCGCCCCCCAGAGCAGCACTCCCCTGCCCCCCCAGCTAAGATTTAGTCAAGGGTATTTAGTACAAGTCATGGACAGGTCACAGGCTGTGAATTTTATTTGATTGCCCATGACCTGTTCATGTCTTTTACTAAAAATACCTGTGACTAAATTGTGCCAATCGTCTGCCCTCATGTACACTCTGAGCATGGATAGGATAGGACATTAATGTCCAACACAATAGTCATAAAAGAGAGCATTTGGCATCCTAAAAATGAGGTTATGGCCACTAATGAGGTTGGAGGCACTCTATTAAATGACCCTGCAAAGGTGGCTTGGATGTTTCTGGAATGATGTACACTATACAGTGTTGTCCTTGGACACAGAATGGTCTGACAGCGATGAATTCATCCTTTCTGATAATGAGGAGGTGTGTGAGGAGATCTGTGAGGACGTAGATGGAGATGGCAGAGTACAACCATGGGACATGAACCCTAGCTTAGTATTGGGTCCATACAGGACAGGCTTATTAGCCACTGAGCAGAAAACGACAATTATTTGGAGACAATGGACTTGTGAAAGGTGTGCATAGGTGAAGTTTATAAGGGAGGGTAGTGAATCAATCTCTGTATAACTCAGTAATGCCAATCATGTCAGTCGCAGTCACATTGGCAAGTATATTTATGGTTCTCATTGTGGATCATGGTGACGGAGAAGTGTGCCGTTACTTCCTTGATCCTAGGCTGCTGAAACAGTGACAGTTCTTGTGTCTTAGAAGTAGAGTTGACTGCCGCTGCATCTGAAAACAGGGATACTTGGAAATGCAGAGTGGCTGCTTCACTCACCCATTACTCAACAGGGTACTCTGCCTATCAGAGGGCATAATGCTGCTGTGATCAGGCCAGTCTGTGGAAGAGGGACTACAAAGAGATGTGCTATCAGATTAGCGGAACTCTGGGGATGTCAGACACAAGAACAGCAAAATCAGGATTTAAAGGGGTGTCTAGTATAAGACGGGCAGTTGGGAGACTATGGATTAGTGCAATGGGTGTCAAAAGGATTGGTATAACGTTTTGTGAGGCTTTGCCTATGTCATCACTAGTGCAGGTGGTGGCATCTACTCATATAAAGTGCATGGGCAAGCTTTAGGAAACGTGATGTGCTTACTGGTATGTGCCTGATCCAGAGCCCGTTGAAATCAAGGGGAGTCTTTCCCATTAAAATCTGTGAGCTTTGGATCAGGTCATAAGGAAGCAAATGATTCTATTTTCTGCCTTTGTGGAGAATCACTGGATTTCAGTGCGACAGGGAGTATAAACCCTGCTCTAGGACAGAAGGGCTTACAGAACAGCTCTGGGCCCAGATGATCCCACGAAGCTGCACCTGCAGAGCATGCTCCAGTTGGAGGTGGAGTTTAAAAGGAAGTCAGACTGCTCAAAAGGGGGCTGTCAAAGCAGGGAGAAGGTCCTGCCCTATGAGCTCCTGATAAGGATTCCTGCAGCATCCCCTCTGGGCAAAGAGGAGCCTGTCTGCTGGGACTGAAGGTGCAGTTAGTACCTTATCTTCATTACCTGTTGCTACAGACTGCAAAGCTTAAACTGTAGAGTCAGGAGGTAGGAAGTGGCCCAGAGAGGGCAGCCTTAAGGTGCTCTTGAGTGCTGGATCTTTGGTACCCCTCACGGGGCCCTGGGCCTGAGCCCACTGGAGGGAGATGGCCTGGGCTCCCTTTACCAATCCCCCTCTGCATTAAGGAGGAACTGACTCCATAACCACTAGGCCAGGCTTCCATCAAGCACCAACCAACAATCAGGACATGGTAAATTCCATGGAGGGCAGTAGTTCCCCTTGTACTGTAGACCCCCTAATGTGGGTCAAAGCCAGGGTTTGTCTGGAGAGGCATCTGGCAAAGTGCCCAAGCTGCATGCTCCTTTCTTGTTTCTGGGGAAATTAGTGTTGGAGCATTGAAAATTTTAAATGCTGCTGAGTGCTCAAACCCTGTACAAACTCACCTCCTCCTCACCCCGACAACCATCCCATCCCATACCTGACACCATGAAATATGTTGGTCAACAGACAGAGTGAGTGTCAAAGGGAGCCCTGAAGATCAGTCAGGATTATATTGGTTTTTAACATTGATTCAGAGACATGTGTTAGAATACACAGTGCTACTTTGGATTTTAGCTCCTGGCTTGCTGCCAGATTTATTCCCAGACACTGTGTCACACTCTGCCAGCCTGAGTAAACAATGGCTTTTGGTTTTGGAGTTACCATTTCTTCTTGCTATTGGTTAAACTGCACCCCAGGATCTTGGAGCTATTTGAAGAGAGGCACCGGGTGTCTGTTTTGCTGTGCTCTTTGGGACGAAAGGATGCTGCATTAGAGCAATAGTTTAGTGCAAAAGCTTCTGCTGGTGTAAACTTAGACCCACCAGCTATTCCGCCCCTTGTGATGTAAACGTGAATCTGAAGGCAATCCCAAGTACTAAAGCAGCAGGTGAAATACTTTGCAAAAATAGAGGTCATAGGCCCTGAAAGTGCAACTGCTTTAACTACATTGTAATGTAGTTATCTGTTAACGTTCAAATGCTCTGTCTTCAAAGGAATGGTCTAGTTTTTGTTGAGCCTAAGTAGTTTGTTTTTGATTACCAGCACCGCATGTCACAAGATCATGTGAGTAACCATGATAGATTCAGTGCACAGCACTGCATTGGCAATACAAGTAGCTGTATGGTTTGGAGCAACTGAGAGCAGGAAACGTTGGACAAGACAAAAATACCTTTCTGCAAAGTACTGATTTCTTAGGAAATTGCCAGGTGTTTAAACCTAGTTATGTACAGTACTTTTTGCAATGCACTAGGGGATCAATTCAACTCTCATTTAAGCCCCAGCCTAGCAAAGCACTTAAGCATGTGTTTAACTTTAAGCCTGTGAATAGTCTCCTTGGAGTCAATGGGATTACCTGCATGCTTAAAGTTAAATATGTGCTTAAGTGCTTTGCTGAATTGGGGTCTTAAAGCCCATTCCTGCCAACCAGCACATGGAAGAATTGAGTGCTGTAAGCTCTCACCAGAGTCAGTGAGAGTTGAGGATACTCAGAACTTTCCGGGATTTGGCCCATTAGCTTACACCATGAAAACTCCATTCTCTTCAGTACATGATGCAAATGAATGACAGAATTTAGTGCAGTGTGTCTCAATTCAAAAGAAAGATCGGAGATGTGTACACATTGTAACAACTGCATGTGGCTTTTATGAGAAAAAGTTGAACAAATACTTGTACAAAACATTTATGGGAAAAAGTAATTGCAACTTTCTATTAAAATAGCTTTTGCTCCTTCTGTGAAGTAGATTGTGTTAATGTTTAGGTACTTGTTTAACCATATATCAGCAAGGTGAAGTCCCCAAGGAATACAGGTGAGGAACGGAAATGCAAATTGGGTTTTTTGGCTAATTTGCACAAAAATATTGAGTGATCTCACATCAAAATGAAGGTATTTAACATAAATATTGGAATTCTCTCCCTTGTTATAGATGTAGTCATCATTTATTATTGTTTATTACTTTATGTGGTAGAAAATAGGTCAGCTTGATGTCATGGTAACAATACAACATTCTTGCAGACAGATGGCCTCAGTTCTTTTTCCTGACAGGCCCTGGCAGCATGATAGACTGACAGCATGAGCCAGAGAGGGGAAGTGGACGGTGGGTTGGCTCAATGGTAGGAGTGCCTGAAATCACTGGGGATACATATGAGCCAGGGGAGTAGTTGGGGAATGGGCTTGGGGGTAATTAAAGGCAAGGCTATTGTGAATATTTCTGGGGAAAGTCCTGATATATTACTTCATAGAAATGTCATCAAGGTATGTCACACTAACCACTAAACTTTGAATGAACAGTTATGACCAATACTTTTTCCATCACACAGTCAGCTGTAGAAAATCACGGAAACTTGAATGAAGGATGGAATCTCAGCCATAACTGTGAATTCCTGGACAATGTTAGTTCATCATATATTTCCTTAGAGTTGTTACATTATGAAAATACCCGTATGTTCTTGATTTGCAGAAAAAAAGCACAGAAAGGGGAGAAATAATAACAAAATTCCATCCAAAGTAAGGGTGATGAGTTTCTTTGTGCCTATTGTAGCGTGGGGTCACCAAAAAATCTAGGTATAGCAAACTGTAATAGGCGTCACTTTGAAAACTCATTGTGAAGAGCCCAAACCCAAACTTAGTTGGGAAAAATCCATAACAGTGTGCCCTTTCATCTCTTTAGAAGGGCACTATCTAAATACTAAGGTTGATAGGGGAGATTGAAGGGGGATATGGCCATCTTTACCATAAATCCAGCCATTCATACATGTGTCATAAAACATTTTTAAACATTAAATTGCGGGAGGAGGGAACACATTTCATGTGCACTACTACATATCGCTTAGCACAGTGGGTGAGATTCCTGGCTACTCTTCCCAGCCCCTTTGCACTTCTTCCATGGTACAAAGAGGCTAGAAAGCTGCCTTAGCGTGGCAGTTGAGAATTTCCCTTGAATATCCCTCTTACCGGCCTCCTTGGTGTTGGGGACACGAGGGGTCATGCCTGAGGAGGGTACAATGTTCTGGCGGTCCCTGGTTGCATGGTGAAAGCCCCCTTGAAAGCCATTACAAGCTGATGCATGCTGGAGCAGCTCCCAGGTTGTTCTGATTTGCCTTGCCATCTAGCTGCCTCCAGGATTGTGGGGGTGGAAATGTGTTGGAAAACCATCTTTGTGTCCTTAGATCTGGCCCATAGTAACATTAATACTGTAGCTTTGTCATCTTTCTCTCTTGTTGAAACCCTCAAGAGACATTAATTCCACCTTTGGGAATAATAATAAACTTCTGCCTGAGTTACAGGTGTGCAAAACCCACCTCCACCTGACCTGTAAAATATAAAAGGCCAGATTTCAGGACACAAAGCATCTCAAACTCAATCCTTGTACACTTAATTTGTCTCACAGTGAACTTTCCCGAGAAAAGTTATAAACCACTGAAAAATTGGGTTTATAGTGGCTACGCTGATGCGAAGTTAATTGAAGTTATGCAAACAGCTCAGGTATAATCTTAGTACAAGACTGCTGAAAATTGCTAGCACAACTGAAAATTGTAAATACAATGGAAGGGATTCCAGGGTTTGGAGGGTGGGAGGAGATACATCTTTGCATGTTTTTTCAGTGCCGCTCTCGGCCTTGCTCAGAGGGGATAAAATGATATGACATTGGGAAGAAAACTACCACACCAGAGCCTGCAGTTATTGCTGCGTTGAGTGCTTATACAGCTGCCAGATGGATCCATTTCTAGGCAATGATCATTATATATAGTTTTACGAAGAAAATGCAATGCTTTCTTTTAAGTTGTCCTTTCTGATAGATGTTGTTATGCTGTATCTTATTGAATTATATTATATTTCATAACTCTGTTGAAATATTAAGATATTTGTGTCTCTGGTAACTACAGTAGAAGAGAGTAGATATGATACAGCACTGGCAAATGCTACCTGATTTTTTTATTTTATTTTATTGAGGAAGAGGCATATTTGGAAGATGAATTGTACCTAATGAGCTAAATTCTGCTCTCAGTTACATCCATCAAGTTAAGAACAGAATCTGGCCTGCTATCTCAAGTGACAAGTAAGCATGTTGAAAACTTCATTATCAAAACAACTTTGGTGGCTGGATTTTATCATCCCAGTAATCTGATTTCCTGCCCTATTAACATTTTAATGCTTGGATATTTTTATTCATAGCACAAAATGCATGCTCTGAAAAATGTGGATTGAAAAGATAATTTATGCATTTCTATTTTGGGAATTTTTGTTTACTAGTAAAATTGTTAATTGAGCCAAGAATGTCTCTCCGGACCCACTCTGCCGTCTTTTCATATCTCGACCACCCTTTAAATCATTGTTGTACTTTCTGTTCAATCAGTCTAATAGGAGAAGGTGCACTGTTTAAAAGAACAGGAGGAGGTTGTGTTAGCAAGCGGGGGAAAGCAGAAATGTGACTAAAGTATAACTCATTCTCAACAAATGAATCTCAAATGTTGCAATGTAAATGTAAAAAGCGTGTACATTATGAGGGGCCCATAACATTTAGTTAATAGACCACCACACTTCATTTCATGAAGTCTGTCCTTACAGGCTTCTGTTTAAAACAGTCGCCAGTGCATACCCCAGAATAACTAAAATGTTGTACCATTTTGCTAAGGGGGAAGGTGGGGAAGTGTTGGCTAGTCCTTTCCTCCATTAGTTAAAAACATAGGACCCAAATCGTTTGAGAGTGCCTTATTCTGGGTCTGATCCAAAGCTTATTTTACTCATTCAGATTATTTCCATTGTCATCAAGGGACTTTGGATCAGGTCCTCTGAGAGTAGATCCACTGGTTTCAGTAGGACAGCTTGCAGTGCCAGGTGCTACTTAATGAGAAGAAGAGTGGAAGAATCTAACCCAATGTTAGGAGCTGTGCTGCCCAGGGGGAAAATATGCAAAGGGAGGGGTTGGGAATATCACAGACACTGTCTCTGCATGAACATTACAGCCCTCTATAGTTACCCTGAGACCTGCAGGATTTCTTCACAATACTGGCTGTCTTAGAGGGCCTCATCTTTGCCAGCTCCCAGATCCCATCTATCAGAGCAGATGATGCTGTAGAAATTGTGAGGTTTCAAGGCTTTACATATGGGAGGGCCTGATCTTCTCCACTATGCTTAACTTGCATTACTGGGGAGGGAAAAGCAGCGTAACAATGTGAGCAAAGCCTTAAATATGTATTTCACATCTAGTTTTTCCTGTATTGCGATCATGTTACTTGAAAAATGCAATTTTAAAAACTGTAGATTATTTTTTTCCTTTTAGAAATATATCTATACACACACACACGGAAGGTTAAGGCAATCAATGTTTTACCTATATCTGGCACAGAATTTTTCTTTATTTTTTTCTGTGATTGAAATAATTTTTACTGTTGTTTTCTCCACTGGAATGTGTCACCCTCAAGTTATGAGGGTATAAAAAGTTATAGTGCAGAACAATTTCATTCCTGAGGCAGAGGTGCTAGCAGCACCTCCTGGCTTGAAGTGGTTTCTATCATATGCAGGGTTTATAGTTTGGTTCAATGGTTCTCAGCACCCCCCACTATACAAATTGTTTCAGAAACCCGGTCTTTAGGGCTAGATTGTTGCTGCCTCTTATGCAGCTGTGCCGCGGCAGGGAAGGGAGTGAGGAACCTTTTGCCAATTTCACTGCCTGGGTAAGGGCTGACCAGAATTCCAGCCTCTGCACTGCATGGTCTTGAGAAGCACCTTCCAAGAGCAGCTCACCAGGAAGGAGTAGTGGATCAATTTCCACAAATTTCCCGTTTAAAAACCATTTTGAAAAAAGTTCCAAAATTGTCAGATTTTGACCTTTTTGAAATGAAGGGTTCCCCTTTTTAGTTTAAAATTCATAGTTTAAAAAAAAATCAAAATTGAAATTAAACCATTTCAGAATTACTGAAAAAAAGGGTTTTGGTTGATCTGAACAGAATTTTTTTTTAATTTATTTTCAGTTCACAAAAATTTTCAGTATATCAACATTTTGTCCCAGTTCAGGAGGGGAAATTTTTTCAAAATCTCAAAAATGTTTGTAGGACAGGAAAACTATTTTCCCACGCAGCTCTACTCTTATGCAGAAAGGGCCTGACTCTATAAACACTTACCTAAGAGGCATTACACATGCTAGGAGTCTCATTATTTTCATTGACCTACTTGCATGAGTAAAATTATCTAGCAGTACTGTTTCCAGTGTCAAGCCGAAAACAAAACCATTACATCACATTATTCCTCTGTACCAAGGAATAACAGAAAACACCTACCTGTGTCAGTACTTTTTTCTTTAAATTGAATTCCAAAAGGAATCCCAATGCTCACCAACTGACTTCATGCTATCTATCATATTTTAAAAGCTCTACCAGCTTTATTGATTTGCACTAACAAAATATTGAAATCTGCAATAACCCCACAATGAGCTGTGCCCTGAACCAGTTGTCCTAACTGGGAAGGATTTAGAAGTTGATTTCAGTGCCATCCCATCAATAACCCAGGGGTTTCTGCTGCCATGCAATTGTTGGCAGAGAAGGCTGGAGTGGTATCCTTGATCCAAACAGTCCCTGCCTCCCCTGCACTGTGAAATGGCATTCAAGGACAATTTGACCCAAAAGGTAACTGCAAAGTTACAACATATGTTAGCAATGAACCAAGAGCGACATCAGAACAAGACACATCCATCAATATCAGATCCTATATACAACCAGTTAAGGGGGGTGCAAGAAGAAGATACTGCATCTATAAGTGTAAGTGAGGCTGTGGGTGTGTGTTACGGACTTCAGTTTGAAACATTCTGCCCAAATTTGTGGCTACTACAAATAAAGCATCTATAGATCTCAGATGGGCTATTATATTTATCCTGCATGGCATGCATAAAAATAATTTTGAATGGAGAGTCTGTATGGTGAATATATAATTAGATAGCTTTTGTGGGCATGTTTCTGTTCCTTATAGATACAGAAGGATGTCTTTGGAGCCATCCCAGTTTTTTCATATTTAGAAGATGTACTAGATCTAGAATGAAAATCCACGAGAAAACTTAATTAGTGGAATAAAATGTAGTGCACTTGCCCTGCAGCCAATTTTTACATCACAGCAGCTTTGATGTTTGTTTTTTTCCCTGTCCTAAGTACTAAAAATTGAAGTTGATCAAGTTATGAACTTAATCACATAACAGAATTAGATAGTAATCTCATATTTCGTACATTCTTAAAAAGAACCAAATAATCTTAAACAAATATTCTGATTTAAAATAAAACAGCCTAGCTCATTATTTGACACCTTGCCTGACTCGTGGAAGCAGCTTCTCCTACTGGAACCATCCCACTTGAAAAAAAATGGAACTACTCACTCAAGTAAGGGTCTACAGGATCTGGCCCCTTGTTTGCCAAGTTTTAGCCCAAAGCAAATTTTACAGTCAAGATATAAACGTGTAAAAATGGGGTTTATAATGGAAATGCTGACATAACCTTACCGATAGAGGCGTGAGCTGCACAGTACTATAATCGAGCAGTGCTGTTTTGACAGCAGTTATATGATAATGCAATACAGGCCTGAAGCACTTTTAGCTAAGTGTATCAATACAGACCTAATTTACTTACTACTTCATGTAGTCATTCATATTAAAAATATATTATGCACAGATACATAGATCAAGACATTTTCTCTCCTACTCACTTATATAAGACATATATATGTGAAATTACACAACAAATAGGCAGAGTGTTAAATTGCTGAGGTGGTGTTTCTTAAGACATTTTTGCTGGCCACCCTTTACTGAACAATACCATAAGAGCTATATATCCTTCAGAGTGTTAATATGTAACCAGAACAAACAGAGGACATAGGAAAGGTGGAGAAAAGTTAGATATATAAGCGAGAAAAAGTGAGTTATTGATTTTATTGACTGGCCTGTTAACTTCTGACATTGCAATAAAGCCTTATTTATTTGTGTACAGAAGACTCAATTACATAGATACATATCATTTTAACAACTGGGTTATTTACAGGAGAATTGCAGCTTCATAAATAAAATAGACCTGAATTTCTCAAGCTGATGTTTATCCATTGTTACCATTTAGGGAGTTGTGATGTCCACAGATACTCTTCAGAGAAAAGTAATTAGAATAGCATTACATGAAAGCAAACTATTATAACAATACAAAGGGGGTACTTGCTATATATACTAAAATGTACAAGAGATGTTCGGTATGACAACCAAACTGAAATCTACTGTAATATTGCATCCTGTTTACTTTATGTATGAGGGAATTTACAAGAAGAGTGTTAATTGTACACAGTATATTACAGGGTTGCGGGGGTGGGCGTTTCTAGCACTTGTTTTCAATACTATTTTAATTGAAAGAACCTTTGGCATGATTATAACTGATGTAACTTGTGTTTTTTATTTTTTAATTTCTCTGGCTTAAATCTAAACTTTTCTTGTTGAGGCTAAATGCACTGGATGAGTTACTATTTACCTATTTATCTTCGGTTTGCCATAGCATCTTTCTAGTATCTAAGGGAAAATGTTTAACTGAGCTTATCATGAAACTGGCAGGCTGGATGATTACTAACAGAAAGATTTGTTAGTGGCTAAAGGTTGATAAAAACAACAAGGAGTCCGGTGGCACCTTAAAGACTATGGATACATACATATGTATGTAGATACAGACTAACACAGCTACCCCCTGATACTTGACACCACGCAAGGCACTAAATTTAGCCTGTTGGAGTGGAAATCCATCAACCTCAACAAAAGACTTGCACAGATACAGGCAGACATCATCTTCCTCTCCAAGTACAATCAGATGGACATCATACCAAATGGACTGAAGGTATATCTGTTAGTCTTTAAGGTGCCACCAGACTCCTTGTTGTTTTTGTGGATACAGACTAACACAGCTACCCCCTGATACTAAAGGTTGATAGTGATCAAAAGTTTTCTAACTGGTGATAGCCTTTTTTAAATGAACCGTAAAAACACATTAACGACTTGCACCTTTGTCATAGCAAGGATAGAAAGAGAGAACTAAACAGGCACTGAAGTGGATATATCCTATTTAGCCTCCTGATCACGAGTAGGTGAGCAGAATTTGACTGCTTCAAGGATGCAGCAGTGTGGGGAGCTGGGAACAATGCAGGGAAACACACATTTGTAGCTGCATGTACTTGAACCATTCTGTGGATTCAGGCCAGGGAACTGTCAGTTTTAGCATCTTTCAGAGGCATTACGTTTCCCCAAATTGTAAAGTTTCTTAGCAAATAAATAATGTAGGGCCAGATCATCAGCCCTGCTAATTCTCCTTTGTGCCATTCTGATGATGCAAAGATGACATAAAGTTGTCCTAAGTGGGAAAGTGAGGCTTTCTTCAATACAGGGGAACTGTACCCGGCATAAAGTCCAGGGTATACAGGCTCTGTGTCACCTCTTCTTACCCACTAGCATAGGGGCATGGTTAGGGAAGTGGCTGGAGCATGCTGCATTTGGACCATCCCTGCCAGTTTAGTCTGTCTATTTTAGATACTTATCTGACTCCCATTACTGTAAATTCTCAGGTTCTCACAACCTTTAAAGTACTTAGCCTCACAACACACTTGCAAAGTGCTATTATCCCCATTTTACCCAAGGTCACACACACAAAGTCTCTGGTAGAGTTGGGAATTGAGCCTTAGTTTCCTGATTCTGAGGTCAGCACCTTAACCACTGGACCATCCTTCTCTTAGGACTGGCAATTACAAGCTGGAGAACTTCAGAGGAATCTTGAGACTATGCAAAACTATGCCAAATCAGTCCCCATGTTCCCCCTATGACCAGGGAGGGTAAGAGAGGGTGGCAGAAAGGTGATGGAAAGCACCTTTGCTCCCCATTTCAGGTGTGCCATGCAATGCTCTGGCATATCTGAGGCTCTAACCCCTTAATTGAATAGAGGGTTAAGGCACATAGATTTGTTTTCTTTTAAAAATTACATGTGGCCCGATAATACAGATAATACAGTTCTTATCAAAATGCAGAATAAAAAAAAGAGTATCTTCTTAGAAACCACATTTTCTAACATATGTGTACAAGGAATTAATGATTTTTTTTGCCCACCTCCAAATTATGTTTAGTAGGCACGTATGCACAGTCTGAGATCTGACATAATCCTCAAAATAAATAATATGACAAATGGAAGTTGATGCTGGTTTTGTGTTGCTGTGTAATGGAGTTAAAATAATGACAGGACAATAATATAATAGAATTCCATGAAGCCCTCACTCTACGTGACTTTAAGTGGAACTAAAATCTTAGAAATGAGAGGACAATAAAATAATGCTTTGTAAAAAGGATCAAAGAATAATGTTACCTAAGTCTATTAGTGACATAACACACTATGAATGCACTTAAATTAATAGCATCTTTTACCAGTAGATATTTTTCAATTACTGTAATGCTGAAAAAATAAACAGACCAGTAATATATAAAAAGGGATATAAAAATCTGATTTGTAAAAATCTGATCTCAGGCATTTTCATGGATTGGAAACTGTAGATCAATTTATATATTCCATAGCATTTAATCCCATTAGTAAGTATCATGGTGCCCTCTCTCACTTTTTGAAGAAAGTTGACTGTCACTTGTTTTTTTGGCAAGGCTAGATTATGCATCTTTTTTTGCTTATTTCCTGCCTGCACAACATGTTGTTACAGAGAGGTCTTGCCATGACAAGGTGTTACTAACCAGGGGATCTTTCACTGTAATTCCACACATTTCATGCATTATGACTGTCGGGGGATGTGCCTGCTATCTGCAAAGCTTTTTAATACTATACAATGCTCCCTGTTCTTGAATCCTTCCTCCAGGACTAATCCTATACCTGTGGAAGTTGGTGGGAGTTTTGCCATTGGCTGAAGAGTACTCAAAATCAGGCCCAATAATAGGAATGATGTCAGAGATTTTTTTAACACACTTGCTTCTTTCACATCTTTATTCCCTCACATGTTTTTATGTGTGTCTGTACCGTATGATTAGGGAACACAACTGTATGAGTTCCCGTACAGGCCTTTCGAGTGCAACTCTCTAATAAATACCTTCCCAGATTTTTCAAGCTCGTAGACTGTTCTTTGGGTCTTTTGGTATATTTAACTGTTGGGTTTACAATGAGAATAAACAGCTGTTGCTGCATTTTTAACCTCAACTCAACCAGACTCAGGCTTAGAGCATGAACCCAGCCTGCAACCAAATGGTCCTGAAAAGCAGACAAATTAGAATTATTTGGGAATTCCTCATGAAATCCCACTGTAAATAATTGCTGCAGTAATAAACAGTCCCAAGTTAGTTTCAGTCCAAAAAATACAAGCTCTTGAGACACTCATTCTTACTGCACTTGAAACATTCATAGTTACTGCAGCCATTTTCATTTGAAATAATGGCTCATCCTGCTGTGACATATCATGAGATCTTGCTATAGGTATCAAACAGCTGAGCCAGCTTTTTGGAGGCAGTGAGAGTTTAGAAATTTGTGGGTGGGAATCTTCAGTGGTGCATTTGTGGCTATCTATTTCTAAAGTAGTCTTTTAGCTTGTAATTTAGGTGGATCTGGGAGCATGGGCTCATGTCTACAGAGCTGCTGCTGCTCCCCTGGCTCTCTGCTATGCTCCTTCAGTATGCATCTCTGTGGGGCTGCTCTTTCAAGAGTCTCAGTAAAGTCTGAACAATTGAACAACCTGTAATGAGACTCTTGATAGAGCAGCCCCGGAGGGCTGCAGAAAGGCCATAGCAGAGAGGGAGAAATTGTTAAAAACAATGCAGGGATGAGACCAGACAAGTGGACTCAGCAATGAGAGCTGCAGTTTCATAAGCCACCATGGTCCCAGTTTAGGACAGTCTGGTGGAAATGTGGGGTCAAACAATTCCAAAAGAAAAAGAAAATCGCTCCCAAACCAAAGTAAAACTTTTTTAAGATTTAGGAAGGTTTTCCAAAGCTTCTGACTTCTACTTCAAGCATATTTCAGAACTCTTTTTGCCATCTCTAACCTTTACTACAACCCTGAATAAATGGCAACTTTTTTTAACGGGGGTTCCTTTAGGTAGCCTCAGGGAGGAGTAGTAAAGCACAGGGGGTGGGAGGTGAGGTTGTGACACCCCAGTGGGAACTTAGGAAAGCGTTCTGCCTCAGGTATCACACAGGATTTGTGTGAGTGCCAAAATGGGAGCATGCCAGGGTTCAAGGTTGGAAGCATGGAGCTGTTTTCCTCCAAAACACCACGTCATTTGTGATGGAAAACACAAGATGAACTATTGCTGTCTGTTCCCTGTCCTGGAATCCCAGCCCAATATCAAATTATATTACCTGCTTGTACTCCATCATCATGCCTAAACTGATGTTACATGCTGTATCTCTTTAACTTTGCTTAGGATAACAGGGATCTTGCACACCAGAGCTGGTTGCTGGAGTTAGCATGCCTTCTGCTGAGAGGTGGGTCTGTAGGAGTTGTAAATGCAGGAGCTTTTAATGGATTTAAATGTATGTTGCATGCCTTATTTGGAGATTCTCTATTAACTGAACCACACCCACTGCAGCTCCCTTAACCCATTCACCCAGGATTGGTGGGACCCTCAAGTTATTTTATATTTTTGCAGCATCTTTTCTCCCTACCCATTTTTCTCTCTTTTTTTAAATTCCAGACAGGATGTTGGAGCTCAGAATTTCACTCGCTAGGTTGAATGAGGCTTGCGGCTTTCCTCCTTGGGAGTGAATCAGTCATCAGAACTTCTGAAAACAAAATATCTAAATCAGGCCAGGCAGTAAAATGTTCTTGTACACAGACACACACACCCCCATCAAATGTTTACATATACCCTATTGTTGTATATCAAAACGGTCTGATGCTGGTAGCTAAACCAATAATGAGTGAATTGTACAGGTCCTCCCAGACAAATGGCAGTGTCAATCTGTATAATGTCCAACACCATCATACGGTCTATTTTGTTTGAGAGGGCTAGAGGTAAGGGCTGGGGCTGGTTGGGGAGCTTATTACAGGGGGAGGGGTGCTTCTGTCCTGTAGACCAAGTAAATATACGTGTATAAATGCCATAAACATCATAAGGAAATGATAAATGCCAATTAAAAAAAGGCAAACAGTGGCAGTCGCTCCAAATAGATGTGCTCTCTTTGGCATTTAGTAAGCTTGCAGGAACTGAAAGAAAAGGAAGTTTAATTTAAAGAAGCCTCCTGCCCTGCTTAGCTAGGGATCAGCTGCCCAACATGAAATAATAATGCATTCAACCGTCCATCTTCTAATAAGTAACCTTTATCATCACTGCATTCACCAATGCTAACAGCACGCAGTGGGTATGAAATGTTGTATGAATTCAGGGAAAACTGATAGGATATTTGTGACCTTAATGTGATTATCTTTGTGCTAATGCATACAGTAGAGAAGAAACCACAACACTCAATATGAAGGGTCCAATTCATAAAAAATGCATGTACCATTAACCGGGGATATGCACTGTAGTTACAGGGTGAAAAAAGTGGAATGAGCCTATTTTGAATAAAGAACATGCTTTTGCAATTATATCCCTTCCCCTTGTCTGCAGTAGCAATGCTGCTTTTCCCACACGAAGCATGTCAAATGCAAAAATAGTTGATATAGGGTCTAACAATAAAATGTGTGTTTATTTTATTAAATGATTTCAGTTAGGGAAAAAAGGGGAGGGTGGGAGGGAAAGGGGTGGAGGAGGAAGAAAGAGGAAAAAGAGAGAGGAAGACTGAGCTCATGCTCTGGGAGTCCACCAAAAGTATTCCACAGGCCAACTTCCTTTGTCCTTTAGACAGTCAAGTTTGGTGGACAGTCAAGTTTTCCGCCTTTATCCCATGAACAAAGGGCTAGAGTGACCACATTTTGGGAAGGCACTAGGAAGTTTGGGATATGGGTTATTGGACTCTGTCCCGCATAATGTCGTGTAGATGCTGGAGCCGCAGGTTGGGACACGTGGGTTCAACAGTTCCTAACCCAGAGTTACAAATAAGCCCTAGGTTAACAAACCCAGGATCTGCTAACTTGAGTTCTACTAACCCTGGGCTTACATTCCAGTGTGGACATACCCAGTGAGATATTATCTGTGATGTGAATCACTTTCATAAACTAGCAAAGAGTCCTGTGGCACCTTATAGACTAACAGACGTATTGGAGCATGAGCTTTTGTGGGTGAATACCCACTTCATCAGATGCATGCATGCGTGACATGCATCTGACAAAGTGGGTATTCACCCACGAAAGCTCATGCTCCAATACATCTGTTAGTTTATAAGGTGCCATAGGACTCTTTGCTGCTTTTACAGATCCAGACTAACACGGCTACCCCCTCTGATACTTTTCATAAAATAATATGCGTTATTACAAGTCATGTATCTCACAGTGTTTTAGGCCTGATTCAGCAAGGTGCATAAATGTGTGCCAAGCATGTGACTAGTCCCATCTATTTCCATGAGTTTCCTCACACTTTCAAAATCAGGCATATGCTTTCATGCCTTGCCGAACTGGAGCTTTTTGGAGAACATGGTGTTTTCCACGAAAAACGAGAGGATGAAACAAAGATCTCTGCGTAGTCAGAGGCAAGCTGGATTTGGAATCTGTGGCAGTCTGGAAATTATGCAACAGCTCTATTTACATTTTAAGATGTAGGAGTTTAGTTAATTAAATGTGAAATTGAATGATAAAATGAGCACATCAGCCCTGTGCTGTTTAGTTGGATATCACATACAATTTATTTTTTGCTCTCATATATTCAGTTTTGAAGATGCCAGAGACATTTGTGTGGACAGTGCCTAGCTGCATCATAGATGTTTTCAGGAGTAAACTGGGAAAGGGGCAATTGGGACTTTTGGTGCCTGGGGAGGTGTGGGAGGCAATTAGGGATTATGCAAGGAACACCTTCGTTGGATGTTCTAGTAATGTGATCAGCAGTGAAAGAGTTAACAGTTTTGACATTTAAATGTCTTTTAAGGTTTCATAGTTAACAAGCCATTGATATGAACTGGGTAATTTGCACCCCTCAAAGCTATTGTTTCAAGCTGTCTGCAGACTCAGGAAGCAACACTATGAGGACTCAGTCGGTTCATATTTTTACAGATTCTTGGTAGCAGTAGAAATATTTTTCTATATGAAAGCTCAGAATCTGGAGCCCAATACATCTGTTAGTCTATAAGGTGCCACAGGACTCTTTGCTGCTTTTACAGATCCAGACTAACACGGCTACCCCTCTGATACTTTAATCACAAGAACATCTCTCTTATTAAAACCACACTTACCACCCTGGTAATTCCCTTTCCCTTCCATCCTTTTCCTCTTCTTTTCTTTATTGCCTCTGTGTTTTATTTGGTATTTTAAGCGGATGGTTTTACATTATGTTTTCATGTTATTTTCATTTGGGTTTTTTGTCATGCACTCCAAACACCTTGGCAGGTTGAGGGGCTGCTTTAATAATTAATTTGGTATTAATAGTAACATTTATTAAATATTAAAACTGTATCTAAGTTGGTGCTTGTGTCCAGCAGCTCCCCAAACTGTTAGCATGGTATTACTGAGCATGCTTTCTGAGCCTGCCTATGAGAGCAGCTCCACTAGTAAACCTGTGCTCCTGCTCCCCTAACCCTAACCCGCACAAGATTATTTCTGTTTTCAAAATGGACCACCCCACCCACCATCTCTCCTCTCCCTCAACCCAAATGCCACAGCTTTCATGTATCCGGGAGGAGACAGATCACCCCGAATGACATTGGACAGGGTGATCAGTCACCCTCCCTGCAAGTGTAATTAGACTCGTAGATTCACATAGATTATAAGGTCAGAAGGGACCACCATGATCATCTAGTCTGACCTCCTGCAGATTGCGGAGGACACAGGTGAGGACACAGCCTCCCTTAAACATCATGGGAAGAGGGGATAGCTGACCCAGGTGTGGTGCATGATTATTAATATTTATGTATTTATTATTTAAGATTTTCAAAATTGCGAAAGGAAAAAAGGTGAGACCTAGGAATAATACCTAGCTCTTATCTAGTACTTTCCTTCAGTAGATCTCAAAGCACTTTATAAAGGAGATCTGTATCATCATCTCCATTTTACAGATGGGGAAACTGAGGCCCAGGGCTGTAACATGTCTTGCCCAAGTTCATGTAGTAGTAGAGGCCGGAAAAGAACCCAGGCCCCTGACTTATAGGCTGATGCTTTATCCACTAGGCTACACAACCTCCCTCATGTGAGAAGGATTTAAGTCCAGAGCACTCATGCCATTACTTTCATCCCAATATCACAGGGTTGGCTAGAAGGCCTGCCATTCACAAGATCTTTTTCTGTAGAGGCAGAAAGCCTAGTGCACCTGCATATAGCTCCCACTTAGTAGCCGGTCACTTAACACCTGCAGGGCACCTGCAAACACCATCCAGAGCTTCTCTCACACTGCTAACCTTTTCTATTATAGTCCCTTTCTGTTGTTATCCTGCTTTATACTCATAGAGGTGTTCTGAGGCTTAATGAATTCATGTTTGTACAGAGCAGTGATATCCTTGTGAACGGACTGTACAGTTGTTGAAGTTGATCTAACAAGAGGTAGTGGCACGAATCCAGACGTTGGGAAAATAACACTTCGGCAAAACTTTTCAAAATAGCCAAGGTCCCATCTGCCTAGGGAGGTCACAGAGCCAATAACAATGAAGGGTTTAAGAGCCTCTGAATTAAAAACGCAGGGGAGAGGACAATCCAGAGCTCGTGTGGACAGAAAGGCTAGAAATCTTGCTGCTAAATAATGATGTACGAGGCCTTTCTGGTCCATCCTCTATGATTCTGTGAATCACAAACAGTAAATATAGCGTGAGGTACTCTCAGTACTTTGTTTTGTTAGCTGAATTCTTCTAGCATGGCAGAATCTGCCCTGCTAATTCAGGGAAATAACACTGTAGGGAAGGAAGGAATCATAGCATTCTACAAACCTTTTGTGGCTGTATTTTGCCTTCCTGGATGTCTTTGCCGGGGCTTCTCACTGAAGATAATAGGTGGCAGAGAACAACTTCTGTTTGCTTAGATGATGCAGCGGAACCTCCAATCACCCAGAAATTCTTGCTCTGCCACATTTACTCACTGCTCAGCCAATAAGCTGCAGATTTCCCTCCTGACTTTGAAAGAAAACTTGAGTCTGGAGTGGCTGCTGTAGCAGATAGATTATGAGATGGGCCTATAAAACTAAGTACACTACATGTGCATGAGAAAAATAAATATGGGCATGAGGGGAAGCGTGCCTTTTTGATCCTGAAAAGACAGCATGCATAATTTCATCTGGAGACTGTGTAAGACTTCATTCATACACATGAAATTGTATGCCATTTCAGCGAGACTCCTAAACTGTGTCGAAAGTGAGCTGGAAGAACCAAGCACAACATTCATGCACTGGAATAAAAACAGATGCAGCGTCTTGAATAAACAGCCGTAAAAATGAATGAAATCCTATTTGATTGCAATTAGTGCAATGCAATAAGAAAACAACATAATTATAATTTAATAGTACTCTAGTTTTATTGTCTGATTTTGTATGATGCCTTTTTACAAACTGCCTCTCACAGGATTAAATATTGCAAGTGACATACAGTATACATAACAGAAAATAGTGTTTACCAAATAAAAAATGTATTAAAACACAGACTCACTTCATTGGGAACATTCATGAGAGTAAATGTTGTGGGATCAGGCCCTTAATTAATTAAAATAGGATCATGTACTAACAGACATTTGGTTGTTGCTTTGCACTTTCTCTGAAGTCTTTCCATAGGAATTCAGTGACAGGATACAATATTAGGAACTTGTTTCAGTAATATCGTAGTCCAAGACAAAGCTCTAACTTCTTCAAGCAGGCAAACAAAAACAGATATTTAATTTTACCTCAGTGGGGGGCTAGTCAGGATCATAGGACCTGAGTCTTTGATGTAATATCATTCCTTGCATACAGCTGTCATATGAAGATAAATAAAGAGCATGCTGATATGTGGAAATAAGCTTAGGCAAAGTGGTGTTTATTCATAATGGATCTGATCCTGCAGTCCCTGTAGAGGCAGGAGTCATGCTGAAGGCAGTTTGAGTTTTGCCTGAGTGAGGACAGTGTTATGCATATAAAAACACAGATTGTATACATTTTCACAGTATCATGCACATCCAGTTAAATTCCATGCTTTCCAAGCATCGCAGGTAATAAATCACACACAAAAAATGTAGTTCCTAAATCTCTTCATGCATGTTAGTCGGCAGTTGTTGGAGTCTTCACCAATTATAATAGGTCACCTTACCCCAGTTATTAAATGACAGTGATCATTAAAATGCCGAACCTATTTTGACAGACTTCACTTTATAAAATGTCAAAAAGTCTGTGTGATTTTATTAGTTGGTTCCAATTCAATTTAGAAATTTCAATAGAACGCTTGTAAGTATTCCCAAAGCAATGTCCATTTTTGACTTTCTGTGTGCACACAAAAATATTACAAATTAATCAGATTTCTGCATAATGGTTCTGCACATTTATTGCCTAACCCATTATAAAATGCTGTTGTGATTGACATATCGCAGTAGAGATAGAAGTCAATTGAATAGTATGTAGCAGTCAATTTTATTTGTACCTTAATGTGATGAAGGTTTTTTTTTTCACATTTCCATTATTTATAAGTCTGTCCCCTTGGAGAATATATAGAAGAATTTGTTTTAAATGAGCTGATAATACCTTCTTTAAAATTTATAAGTATGACAGAATCATATCCTTTTTTTCCGTCACAGACCATGGAATGCCAATAAACTGGTTCTGAATTGTCTTGCACTTGCTATTCATAGGACAAACATTGGAAAAGGGGATCTTGTTAAGGTTTACTTAGAATTGGATTTCAACCATCCATCAGAAAAAAAAAAACAGAACAAAAGCTACCGTACTGACCAGAAATCCCAAAATTGTAGCCAGGAATTTTCTTTATTTAAAACTACAGTGCTCCGGCTGCTGCTTTAGATACTTGCTGTCATTTCCTTCAGATACAGAAACAAAAAGTGGGCCTGATCTTGCAGTCCTCCTTGAAGAAGTTGTGAGTCAGTGTGAGTTCTACCCTAGTAGGGACTGCAGGGGTAAACTTTAAGTTTGAAAGCCTATTGTTGACCATATATTACAGTTATTGGGGTTTGTTTGGTGTTTTTCAAATCTCTTCAATGATCTTCAGCAAAATCCTGATAGAGCTATACTTGGAAGGTGTCCTATGCTCAGCATGTTTGAAGCACAGAGTTAGTGCTGGTTTTTGATTGTCTCAATTAGCACCGAAATGCCTTGGTTATGACAAGCTCTGCTTTACCATATATAATTAGAGAACAAGAAGAAAGTGCCTTTTAGAGGCATGTTTGTGCTCAGTTTTTGTAATGCCTTTTATCATAAGTGGTACAGGTTTCTCTGACTCAGTATGTGGCCGAAAAAAAAGAAGCAGCTTTATTGAGATATAAAGTAGATGTGACTTGATTGTGTTCCAGATAATTTTTGCTTTGAGAAATTAACATAGTTGTTGCTCACCTAAGCATAAAAAAATGCAGTTGCCATACACACACAGAGTATTCATGTACTATATGTAAATTGATGTATAATGCAATCCATATTAGCTGAATTGATGATAGCTTCAGTTTCACTGCTGTCAGATTTCTGTATCTCCCTGAATGAGCTGGCTGGCCTGAATGAATGTTAGCATAATTTATGCAGCTGATAAGTGATTTGAGTGCTTGTGTTATTGATAAACCACTTTAGCATATCATTTGCAGCTTGATATTATGTGACATCACAGTAAAATTTAATATGCTGATCCCTGGGCTAGATATTAATGTAGAGCTTCTCTTTGAATTCTAGGGGCCAGAGGAAACCCAGTGCTGTCTGATACAAGCACAGCTGATCAGCATCAGCCCAGTCAGTCCCACCCAGCATTCCCTGTTGGGCCCCAGGTCAGTACCTTTCATTTAGCCTAATTAAAACTGCCGTTTGATTAAAGTAATTAAGAATGAATGAAAATTACCTGACCGTATAAATATAGAAAACATGTTCATAAATTGTTTGGCTGAATTCTTATTACACAAACGTACAGAGAAGATGTGGATGTGACACATATTTTTAAAAAAAATATTCTGTATATGGTCTTGCTTTAAAAACAGACAAGGTTTGTTTCTATGTTTTTCCAAAGAGTAAAATGTAAATGGTTTTTGTGTTCATAAAATGAAGTTATTTGAACCTTACATCAGTTACTTTGGAAGTACAGGTCATGATTTAATATAAAAAATAGTTAATGCAATTTTAATGCAAGTTTAGCTTATTGGATTTGACAATCCTGTAGTCACATACAGCTCCTGCATTAATAAAGAAATCCATTCATTATTTTATAAAGCCAAATGTTTTTTTACAGTAAGGTGTGGGTGTTATACTGTTGTTCTGAACAGTTATAAATTGCTTGATTCTCTGTGTCACTTTGTATAGGTATATCTGCATTCAGTCAATTGCCCTGGGAAGGCAAGCAGATACTTGATGTTCCAGTCCACTTTATAGTGCAGTCTTTGAGCATCCCTTGCATCACATAACTCCTGGAAATTTTGCAACTTTATCTCTGGGAAGTGTTTGAGTTTAAATTCTTGTAGATTTGGTTGATTTGGCCTTCTTGAATTCATAAGCCATCTTTGGGGTATATACAGTAAATTTTTTACGACGTTGATGCAACTTAAGTCAAACTCTGATTTCAGAGATCAGTGAGTTCGATATGATTACCAGGGTTTCCAGCCTCAGTCTTCAGGATCTTCAAGGCTTTTTGTGTTGGAGGAAGTGTATGTTATTACATTAGAAGTGGTGCATTGTAATTGCATGTACGTTCTGTAACATTATAGATGATCCCAGGCACATGTACAATGATACTAGTGCTATTTCTTATTCAGGTGCTTACTGTATATGTTTCATTACAGCCATTACTGACAGCTCAACAGTTAGCCTCAGCGGTAGCGGGGGTGATGCCAGGAGGCACTCCAGCCCTAAATCAACCTATCCTTATTCCCTTCAACATGGCTGGACAACTGGGTGGTCAACAAGGACTGGTCCTAACTCTGCCTACAGCTAATCTCACCAACATCCAAGGGCTGGTAGCAGCAGCTGCAGCAGGAGGCATTATGACTTTGCCATTGCAAAATCTACAAGGTAAACCATGTCAATCCGTATTTTCACAGGTAGAGCCATTTGTCCACAAAAATGTTATTCTTGATGCCAAATCTTTATTGAAAATTCAAAACCGTGAATCTTTTGGAATACTAAATATATCCTGAAAGGTTACCAAATCTATACTGCATTTTCCATAAAAATTTTATGTCAGCATTCTTCTCTCTCGTTCCACAGGCCAGTACTATGAGGTCCTGGAAATAAGTAATTGGTCTGCTTATTATACTGGCCAATGGCTTTAATTCACTGTTCACTTAAAATTTTAAAATAGCATTATGAACTTGAATAAGATTGGCCAATGCTGAATCTTAGCTGAGAGATTAGTGAAGAGTAAAGGAAGAGGTGCAGCTAAAAGCTTAATATCAGGATGTGGTCATTTAGACGTATCTGTTGTTTGAGTTTCATATTACAAAAGCATCTTTTTTGTAACTGCTGTTATACTCTCCAGGACGTGTATTGCTGTCTCATACTCCCATTGATGGTACTTTAGCCTTATACACCACAACAGTGCACTTTCCAACCAACAGGCCCTCTAAGAGCAAACCAAGCACAGTGGCACTTGCATTCCACTGAAAAATTAGTTCCCGCTTTCTACTGGTTCTTCCTAAAGTGGTCTAGGTTATAATGAAAAAGGCATACCATGTTAAAGCTAATTCTCTCGCTACAGCTACCAAAATAAAGTGCATGAGTGTCAGTTTAAAATAAAGAGACTGTTGCATCCGCCAAGGACACATTACTCTTATTGTGACTGTTATAGCAACATATGTGTGTATGGAGCTTTATAGGAAAATTTAAAGACCAGTCCCCATATTCTCAAGTGTGATGCAACCACTTGGGGCTGTGCTACATAGTACAAGCATAAAGTGGCACTAATGATATCTTTTGGTGACACAGAGATGGTGAAGTGGCTCCTAATCTCTACTGGTAGTGTAGGGGGTGTGGCCAGGACTTCATTACTCCACGCTGGTCCCTGGCTGCCATTTCAGCCCCTTGTGGCCATTGAATGCTATTTAAATTTAGAATAGACACCATACCTGACTCAGGGCCAGGGGAGTACAAAGTTCACCTATGCATTCCCCTGCCCCCATGTCCTGAGCTGTACTGTGTTCACCTTAGCAGAGAGTCTGGACCTAGAGCTCTCTGCCCAATTATATTTATTATCTTAAGTCAGACTGAAAACCCAGCACAGTGAAGTAAAATGTAACTGTTGTTGTTTTGTAATGTTCACTACTCCTGGTGCATGAATGTGCCTTAACAATAACACTGCCGGAGTCAAGGAGTTTATCTTATATTAAGTACAAAGGAATTTACTTATTGTTCTCAATAGTGTTTATTGCTTCTTAGAAGGAGGTTGCTCATGAATTGAGTTGCACAATGGACAACAGGCAAAGTGTTAGCAAAAAAACCCATAATGAAATTGCAAGAGTAGTTTTAATGGGGAGGGACACATCCTATATGAAAGTGATGGAGGGTGTGAGAGTGAAGAATCAAATATAGATTTAACTCCCTCTCCCTTTTTTCTTTCCTGACCTAAGTGTTGGAAAAAGTTTCCCAAAGACAAAATGGAAGTTCTATTAAATGAATGCTCTACACAGCACTTTAAGTACTTTTTAGTGGATTAAATTTCAGTTGCTGCTGATGACTTGATGGATTATTTGAAGCACCAATTTCTACAGATTGTGAAACAGAGAAGAGGAGAGACAGTTAATGTGTTGAACAAAACTGTATGCCTAGTACTCTCACCTGTTGGTGCAGCTACTTGCCTTTACCTTGTGTGTGTTTTAAAGTTTAATGTCAACAGACCTCTCTTATCATAGTTGTAAATGGTTTTCACTTTAATGTTTAAAATAATGTCTCTCTCATACCATTAAGCTATACCGAGGAACCTGTCATTCATAAATCATAGATGAAAAGGACACACTAATGCACAAATTTTGCTTGTTTAAAATTTGAGAGTGCATGTAAAGTAGGGAATTGAAGATTAAAAAAATAATGCAGGAACAGGACCGGGTAAAAGCAGAGATAACAAAGTAAAGGGAGGAGGCCTTTTAGAGTAGGTAGATGATAAAATCTTAATGAGGAAACAGGCATTATAAAAATGTATCCCTCCACTCAAGAGTGTACCAGCTTATGGGTTCGGTGTATATAGTATTATAAATAAACATAAGTTCATAGAACTCTTACGTCATGAATTCATTCTGCTTTGCTAAATTGGATGGTATGGCCTAAGAGCTGCAACCAATGCACTTGAGTTCATCAGCCAATGAGTATATACACCGAGATCACTTTTGAAAGCACTGACCTGATAAGTTGTAAAATTTTCCCCCAAAACCTTGACTAAATAGTTTTAAAAGGGAGTAAGGGGTAGGGCACAGATTCAGTTAAAATGCCCACCTTTAACCATTTTCTCCCTATTACTTTCCTTAGCAGCAACAAAATTGTGTGACTTTAGTGGAACCAATAAGTACAGCAATGCTGAAAACTTAGTTATCTATGTACATATATGGCCCCCATTGTCATAGAACCTGAGCACTTTACAACAGGAATGTATGTATCCTTACAACACCCCAGTAAGGTAGGGCCGTGCTACTATCCCCATTTCGCAGATGGGGAACTGAAGCACAGAAGAGAAGGCTGTCACACCAACAGTGGTGAGACTGTGGGAAGGGGAAAGAGGGAGCAGATGCTAGACAAGCAGAGGAAATGTTGTCTACTATTTAGGCCAGAGGTCGGCAACCTTTCAGAAGTGGTGTGCCGAGTCTTCATTTCTTCACTCCAATTTAAGGTTTCGCATGCCAGTAATACATGTTAACGTTTTTAGAAGGTCTCTTTCTATAAGTCTATAATATATAACTAAACTATTGTTGTATGTAAAGTAAATAAGGTTTTTTAAAATATTTAAGAAGCTTCATTTAAAATTAAATTAAAATGCAGAGCCCTCCGGACCGATGGCCAGGATTCAGGCAGTGTGAGTGCCACTGAAAATCAGCTTGCGTGCCATAGGTTCCCTACCCCTGATTTTTTTCATCTTTAATTTTAGTCCATTGCCTCTAGCCCTCCTTTTGCTTGCTACTGTGAACAACCTTCTCAGCTGCTACCTTTTCAATTAACCTGTAGCAGGTTCACTTAGATCTTCATCCCTCCATTTTTTAGCAGACTTCTCTCTAGGCTGTCCAAATTCAGTTCCCTGAAATTCTGTTCTCAGGTCAGGTTTTTCTAAACATTTCTGTCATTTTAGTTGTCCTTCTCTGGGTTCTCTCCAATCTAGTAATAGCTTTTTCTTAGAGCCTCAGAGCTCAGTAACACTCTGCCTGTGGATCAATTATTCTGCATGGAGATGCCCTCTCTAATATAGCTGTCCATCTGCCTTAGATATCACATTATAGCACTGAACACTTGATAGTTTTGTTGTACTCTTGCCCTCAGGTCTGTTGAGGAGTGTTCTGTGAGGGGCTGCTGAAGGGCCTCAACTTTGGTTGAATTCACTGGGTATTGGGAATGCTTAGCTATGCCCAGAAGTTGCTAAGGATCTTACTTCCTCTCTCATTTACTTTCCCTTTACATCCCCGTGGCACCTGTTGCAATTGCTTTGATGGCAATTAATTAATACATTTAAGTTGTCAAGTATACCAGCTGGAAATGAGAAGGAGCATCCTGGAGCCAGCCAGCTTTCTCTGAATCATCAGCATGTGTTTCACAGACCGCCAGTGGTCCACAGACAGCACTTCGGGAACCTCTAGTCCAGTGCACTTGTCTCAACTATATATTATTTCAGGTTTAATGCAACTATGTTGCAGAGTCCTTTACAGTTATGGAGGCTGAATAATATTTGAATCTCCCAGTCAGCTGCCAAGAGGAATCAACAAGTTTGAAATTCTGGCCCCATAACACTGAATCTTATCTGTTTTATTTTCACTGCAAATTATAATGTTTCTAAAGTGGATGCTAATAATTTATTTGTAAGTCTGAGTTTCTCAGTCCCAGGTTCTGAAAGAAACAAGAACAAACTATCTCCCCAAATCATTAGTGAAAGGCTTCAGAGCTGAAAGAAAGCCTTGTGTGGCTGAAAATGTGAAATCATTAAATTACATTATTTAAACAGCAGCAGGTCATATTTTTAAACTGCAATACAATGGAGAAAGAAATACATTAAACAGCTGGAGAGCTGGAAGATAGCCATTAAAATACACTGATATGGTAACACTTGACATAGATAATGGAAATTTTTTTTAAAAAAAGTCATTATTTACCTACAGATCTGATCAGTCAGTGTAAAGAAATACAGTGCCAGAAAGGCAAAATATATTGTTTACATTTATTAGATCTTGTTTCATCTGAACTTAGCAGTGTATCTTTAATTGCAGAACAGATATAAAGTAAACAATATGCACTCTCTTCATTCCCCATGTACTTGCAGCTTAATAGTCAGATATTGGATAGATATGAAAAACAAGAAAGAGACAGAAAAGAAATAAACTACAATCCTCAATTGCTCACTGATCTAGAGTCCAGATTCCAGTTTTTAGAACATTTTCCTCTTTTAACTAAAATGATGCAGTCCCTATTCATTTGTATTCCCCTTCAAGTAACATGAAATAGCTTTCAGAGCCTACAGAAAGTCTCTGTTTTACTTATGTATTTTAATGAGCACCAATGTCAGTAATAATCAAAATGATGTTTCACTTAGAAGAATAGTTTATTCTCAGGTACTTTTGTACTGTACTAACATAACCAGAACAAGAATGACAAGGATCAAGAAGAAGAGCTACACTCAGTAGCAATTTCAGTGAAGCCCTCAGTCCAGATACACAATCATCACTATATGAAGGCTGTATATAATACAGTTGCAGTAGATAGGATATGGGATTGGGTGCCGGGAGACCTGGGTTCTATTCCTATCTCTGCCACTGACTCACTCTGTAGCCTTGGACAAATCACTTTATATCCCTTGCCTCCCCACCTACCAAAAATTGGGCTACTGTTCGCTCACCTTTGTACAGTCCTTGCAGATGAACAGGACTATTTGAGTGGTAAGTAATTTTTTTACTTGAGAACTGCCAGCTGTATGGAAGATTTAAAGGAGAGAGGATGGTCCATCTTCTAAAACTGATGAAATTAATGGAGAAGGTGGAGATGGGTGGAAGGAATCATCTCTTCAGGACTTGCTTGCAGAAAGGAAGGGTCAGCCACTCTGTACTACAAACCTCCTTACCTTTGTGGGTCCAGGGATTTGTGCAAGGTGAGGGAAAGGATTTGAAGGAAGAGGGCACATATTCCATATAGGAAATCCAGACAAAAGTTAATACAGTCCTAAACTGTATGCATGCTCCTGCAGGTTAAGGCACTTCCTTTACTACCACCACATCAGGATTCCCCGACAACCTGAATCCTCTGATGCCACATTGCAAAGGAATTGGAGGTGAACAGGGATCCGTGAAGCTGGAGCAGAAACCACACAGAAGACCCTATGCCTCTGGCAGATCTCCCAAGACTCTCAGTGTTGCGGGGGGGGGAGGGGGCTAACCCTTTTCATCTTCCATGGGAGAGGGTCATAAAGCTCCTCTCCAAAGAGAATAGGCTATCCCCCCGGAAGGCTCTACCTGTGAGTTTTCCTACAGAAGGGAATGATCTGGCCCAATGTTATTAATTGCTCATCATCTCCAATGGCAAAACAGTAGCTTCAGAGAGTGAATGTGAAAGGTTCAGGGCTTCATTAGTTATTATTTGTTATTTATTGATCACTACGAGAGTGCTAGTGATTTATTCTTTTTATTTTCTGCCCCATAAGTTAAAGACCTAACACCAGAGACATTAAGATGCAGTAGCATTAATGTTCGCATGCTCTCTTGTTGATTTCCAACAGACCTATGCCTACTTTTCACTCCAGTACTGCTAACAGTTGTGGGGGAACATAACTGAGATATAGAAAGGCTGTACCGATAAGATTAATTCTAAAACAGGATTGATTACATTCAGTCCAACGTCTGAAGCCAAATTCTGGCCGCCTGTATGCAAAGATGCCCTCCAGAAACACATGCCAAGCAGCAGATGGGCAAGGCAAGAGTTGCGCTCTCCTGGCTCCAGCCGAAACACCTGGTTTGGCCACTTTGCAGACACTGCCAAAGCATACGCTGTAGGCTGGGAAGTGAAGGATGACTCGAGTATGAGATGTGAGTGTATGGAATATACCCCATTGTCCACCAATAGCTAGTCCCCCATCCAGGGGTGAAAGTAACATTGAACACTTTAAAGTGGTAGCGCTTTAAAGTCAGCTGTGTACGGACCAGTACCGGTGGCTACTTTTTACCGGTACGCTATATTGGCCAGTACTAGCTTACTTTCACCCCTGCCCCCATCTCAGACTGATACTGCTCCTGTCAGGAATAATATGTGTGCAAGGTTGTAAATGGGGCTGTTGTCAGCCAGAACATCTGTCCATTTTAATGCTGTTTTTGAAATACTTTTTGCACCTGTTTCAGGGGCCTTTAATCTTCTTGAATTTAAGCTCTGACAAATTTAAATTAATGTCCAGAAAATTCAATCATGTAACGTTAAACTCTTAAATTATTGCAGTGTTACAGAAACAGTGAAATTCAGAATGAAATCCTAGCTGCTACTTGCCACTTTCTGCCTTGCCTCAACATTGTAGTGTGCATGCTACATATCCTGGTGGGTCATATACAAATAGAATGATACATCCATATGGTATACACACATGTATATATACACTGATTTTTGACTCTAGCAGTAAGTAACGGAAGGTGAATTAAGGATGGATTACTGTAATGGATTTGCAGCCTTCACTCTTAATTTCCTTGCTTTGGTGGAGTTAAGTCAGACATGTATAGTCTTTGTGGTTTAATTTCCTTTGTTTTTCAATGGAATTTGTATTAATAAAGTCCCTGTGATTCACGTTATAAAAACTTCCTGGCTAGAAACTTGTGTTCCTGATAGACCAGCAAGACTCTAATCAAGTGCATATATATATAGGGAGTCATAAAAATTACAAAGTCTTTATTGACCAGCTGAGTTTACAGGCATTTTTAATACAGATTTTGAACCCATATATTGTACAAGTTAATAGCGTAGAAGCCAATTTTTTAACGAAATTTCTTTAAAATCTGTCTGGTTCTGTGTCATTTACTGGAGAGAAAGAAGTTGTGTGGGTTTTTTTTTTAAATTGTTGTGGAAAGTGTTGAAGCTGAATTATGCCCTTCTTGCTAAACGTCTCTATGTGAATTCAACTTTAAACATTTTGCAGGGCCTTTTTAAAAAATTCTGCATGCTGTCAAAGTTGATCTAAAAATGGAAACTGGGCCTGCATGGGAGCTACTCTTCATAATGTGGTGCGCTCTGGGGTTGTTTCATTGATGAAGTTTCAGTTCCCACACCAGTCCTTACACTTTTGACAGTCATGCATTGTAAATGATTTGGCAATCTATAAGTGCTGATATAGGCCTAGATATCTCAGCATGTGATTAAAAGCTTACAATCCAATCCTACAGTCCTGCAACGTGCGCAACTACCCATTGACTTCAAAGAGGAGTGCCAGACCTGCTCCAATTGTTTCAGACCCTTAGTATGCATTAATTTCATACGGGTAATTGTATTGTATTGTTGCCTTTTCGATCCGAGCAATTAGTCAAAGTTCAGGGCCCTGGGCACGTTCCAGCTGGGAGTAGAAATTGATCATGGAGTTTGGTATTTTCTTTGGTGCAGTCTTGTTTATTTACAAGGAACATACAAAATCCCGTTTCTCCAAAAGCAGGAGGAACCAGTAAGAAAACAAACAGTTTCTGAGCTTAGAGCACCGAGCCTCTTTAGCCAACAGCAGACTCAAAAGCTCTCTCTCTCTAGCCTTTTTCCAGGTCATACACTGTGCTCACAGGCTGCTGCTTGGCTTTTTTACTGTTTGCCTCTGTTCTCTCACACATACAGTCTACTCAAAACAATACTCAGCAAAAGCCCCTCCACTCACCCATTCAAAAAGTCCTGGGCAGGTTCACATAACCCTTTTGCCTCATATAGAGTTTTGGAATTAACTTATCCTTACAGTTATGCTGATTGAAGTGTGTGTTCACACCCAATCAAGCTCAGTGAGGATTTAACTCAGCTCATAACAGAGTTACATCCAGCTTATAGTAGTATGCAGTTAATGTGTATTAAGTGTATTCAGTATGTAAATTAATAGTCAGTAATGCTGGATAACCTTTGTTTTCATAAATAACAGTAAAACAGAAGGAATAGATACTGCGCATCTGCCATAGGTTTCTGTATCTCAGAGTTTGAAACTTACTTATATTCAGTGTTAAAAGGCCTACTCCACATTATGATCTATGCACATGAACACATCCTTGAAGCACTGGAGCGTTAATTGAACAAGAGGGACCTGAACATGGAGTGTGAATATAGTATATCATATAGAGGGAGTGCTAGGGAAACATGCTGTCACAGGATAACAGTCTCTTGCACCAACACAAACATTGGAGCGAAAAAGAGACATTTACAGAATTAATTTCAAAGTAGGAGACTACGCCAGGTAGGGAATTGTATGCTCCCTGTCTGTACTTAGTATGACTGCAATTCCATTGCAGGATTCCAATGCCATCCTAAACCATGGAAGTGCTTTGAGGAGGTTCCTAGGATCTCAAAATAAAATAGTAACCTCCGTTTATGAAAACTAGATGGACACGTAGATTGTGAGCATTTGAATTGTCCCTCTGTGGGTGAGGGGGGATAGGTAGATAGTTCCCCTACATGCAACAAAAGCAATGATCCTAGTCCTCTAGACTTGAGAGTGTTTTGAGATCCGCAGGGAAATTCCCTGGACCTTGGGGCATCAGCTCTTCTTCATGGCAGCACAAATTACTTGGGAGTGGTACTTCCATAACCTCCCACTAGATTCCACTTCCTATGCCCAGGGGGTTACCCCATAAGGAAATGTTTAGAGAGTTGGCATACTAGGGATTTGGGGGGGTCAGAGGAGATTTTATCATCTTCCCCAGGCCCCCTCTGCCTGCCCACAGCCCTCCCTCCCCAAACTGCGGAGCCCCAACCTTGCTGGGAACCCATCAGAGAGTTTCCCACGGGTCTGGTGCAAAGGTATTGCCTCCCCCTTCAACTTGGAGGGGCCAGGTCCCATTTCATTTGATTCCTGCAACCTTGCACATGGTATTATAGTGTATAGAGCCCTTAGAATACTACCGTCTGATGAACAGCCATGTGAGAAAACCTCACCTCACTGAAGTCAATGGAAAACTTCCATTGACTTCACTGCAGCCAGGATGTCAGCCAATATTTCTGAATCTCCACCACCTGAAGCATAGAAACCACAGAGTACATGTATCTTAAATGCATTTTGTGTTGGCACAAACTCCCAACTAACATCACATAAGTCACTTTTTGGACTTAAGCAGGTGTGCACTTGATGAATTTTATAATACCTTCTTTCATTTCTTTTTTGTATTTTGTGGTGATCAGTTATTTTATATTGTACACAGTTAAAAATATTGTATTCCATGTCGAAGCAAGATGATGATCTCATTTCTGCTGATGTAGCGCCATTGAGTTCAATTACATTGTTTGGATTTACAGACTCTGGCCTGTTGGTATCCTTCCCTTTTTGTGTGTCTGCCTTTGTCCTCTTTCCTCACCCAGCCCATATGTTCCTGGTCTTTGTCTCTCGTATCCTTCACCACAGCTTGACTTCTGAAATTATTCATGTGCCAAAAGGTACCGAATATATATTTTTAGTGTTTTCTTGACCATTATTGCTTTTCCATTATATCAGTAGTGAAGAATAAGAAGGATTTTTTATAAACTGGTATTTACAAATCAATTATGTGCTTCCATGTATAACCAATGTATTAAGTGTCCCTATATTAGTAGGAGCAGTAGCAAGAGTAATGCACTCTAGCTAAAAAGCAATGGAATTGATGTAAATGGCTTATTTTCAGGGCTTCAGCTAAGAACCTGAAAACTAACTTTTTTATTATGTTCACGTGGAAAAACCACTCTCAAGGAAGGTTTTAGAGTTTATATGCTGCCAAAATTGTGACTATAGCAGTGTGAACAATACCACCAAAATATTTTTCTTTCCGATTCTATCATTTAAATGTAAGCCTTTCCTTTCCTATACTAACCCATGTTGTTTGTGCAGTGTAAAAGAAGACAACATTCTGTTATGCAACAATGTAGCATAATTTAAAAAAAATGTTTTGGCTCAGCAATTTTTTTTTTTCATTTTACTGCTAAAAGAATCAGTTCTTTTGATCTCTTTGTTCCACCTTTCTTCAGCATTTTAGTGGAAGCTGTGGTACAGAATTATATCTTCTCAAATTACATTTACCCAATGTGTATGCACCTGTAGAGTTGTATCCAAAATTAAAACCACATCATATTTGTTTCATTTATCAGTAGGTTAGTGTTGGTAACATGCGTAAGACTGTTATCAAGTGTATTTTTTATATGTTTATGTTCCCGTGTGTGCATTATTTTAAAATTTCTTAGCGGTGTGTGTATATATATATTCAACATTTGACATGAGATCATTTGAGTTTGCTATGTTTGTAAGATAATGCACAAGGGAGAAAGTTACATTACATAAATAATAGAGATAAAATTTATACTTCCGTATATTTCAAAGCTAATGCAGCCAACTTACAATGGAATGGTAACATGAAGACACAGTGCTATAATTTGATTGATTTGTTTTGACAGCAGCCAAATAATTGAGAGTGAAAGGTGTCAGCAGAGATGAAATATTATATAAGCCACATTCAGAAGGCAACCCCAGCAGCAATAGCAACTGGAGTTTTATTTCCTTTGATATCGCACTGTTACTCACTTCCAGTTTATTATAAAACAATGAAAGGTACACAACTTTACCAGCAAGGGAGGCTTTTATGGCGAGGGTAGAAATAGAAGTTTGTCAGGTACTTGAACAATAAATACTGACAATGGGATTTATGATGGATGCAATATACAAGGGTAAATTATCTTAATCTTTCCCCCTGGTTTTCTCTTTTTTTAAATCCCTTTTTACAGGCTACTGCTTATCTGGCATCTTACCTCTAGCCTGGAGGGTAAGTGATTCCTTCTAGAGCAACCATCAGTGTCAATCTATGGATTGCCTAGCAGGGGATTGCTGCAAGTGCACAGTTGCTGTTACCCTCCCCAGCAGTGAGACTTGGTTTTAGTTCACCTCTTCTGCACAGCAAACTAACCCAGTCTAGGTAACCAAAACAGGCTTACAGTAGGCCATATCACTGCACTACTGGGAACATGGAGAACTACAGTATCTTTTGAGCCTAGCAGTGAATAAGACTGTGATAGTTCTGTAAAGAAGGTAGCCAAATAGACAACTGAAAAGGATGGCTAGACGCAAAGTGATCTAAAAGTTATGGCTGGGATTTGTAAATGCACCTATGGGAGTTAGGTGTCCAACTTCCTTAAAAATCCCAGCCTACCGTGCTTCCTCTCTTAGGCCCAAATCCTGAAGTCCCATTGACTTTAGTGGGGGCAGGACCAGACACAAAAACTCAAGTGCAGAATGGATTGAAATACATATGCCCTGCCACTCATTTGAGAAATGTTCTGTTAAAAAGACACAAGCCAATGGTGAATGACAGCGGGCTCTCTCTAATGAGCTCTAGCTCATTCAAAACAAAATGAACTATGACAACCATCATGTTAACAAGATCACGAACCCTTGTGGCGTTGCAATGTAGCATCTAATCTATAGTCATATCTATACCTATACAAATGTAATTATCTTACTTAAGAAAAAGTAAATAATGGGATGGGATGGGATGGGATGGGATTTCCAGTGCAGAACAGTTGATACAATGTCACATTCCATTTATTTTATCTTTTTCCCCCAATCAGATCATGTCCCTTAAAAATGGCATAGAGGAGATTCAAATGAGCTCCAGCATTCAGGAACCCAGTGCATTCTAAACCTGCTTGCAATAACAGGGGGGGAAAGTTCTCGTTAAAGTGGCTGAAGCCTAGGAGGAGCTGAATGCATTTTGATTGTTTTTTATGCTTATCTTAAATAGCATTAGCACTCTGAAAATATGGTAATTGTCAGCTTAGACATGGAAAAGCTTTAAAGAAAAGAAAAAGAAAGCAAAGAAGCACAGCCCTTGTCCCCTTAGCTAGACAGCTAAAAAAACCAAACAGGTTGCTAGTGTTTAAAAAAAAAAAAAAAGGCAGCCAGTCAACCAACTCACGAGCAAGCCACCATATTTCTGTCTGATTAGTAGTCATGCACTTTTGATTGGCTCATTAGAGGACTGGAAGGTTAACTGTACATAACCATTCAAAAGTCACCAAAAATGTAATCCTTACACTGTGAATCCCTTTGGAGACTTCAGTATTGTAAGTAGCTTCTTTTTCAGTTTTCTGTTTGGCCTAAAGTAGGCAATGTGACAAAGCTCTGCCTCTTTTTGTACCTTAAGTAATTGTTTAGAATGACTACAGAAAACAGCCAGTTCTAAATTACATCTGTGATATGCAAGCACAGAGCCAAATCCTGGGGCCTTTAACACAGTTTTCACTGAGGCAGGCGACTCCTATTGAGTACAATGCTTGAGTCCGACGCCGTTGACGTTGGTGGGAGCTTTCTTGGGTAAAGGCTGAGTTAAAGGCCTCAGGATTTGGTCAGCAGTGCGAGTGAAACCTGGAAGTTGTTCAGTGAGAGGACACTCTAAAAGAGTGCTCAGGTAGCTTTCCCTCACCCCGTTGACACACTGCATTATGAGAAAAAGCCTCACTTACCATGGAACTTGTACTAAGGATTGTCACAAGCACTCACCCTTATTCAAAGTGACACCCTCAGCGTCACCCCCGAGCTAGAATGCCAATGTCAGAGTGCTTGAAGAAGTTGGGATTTGAGTCAGTTTGTACTCTGCTGCTAGTAGCGCAGACGGAGTGGGGCGAAACAGCAGGGAAATGAATGGTAGAGATGGAGACACAACCCAGAGCTGAGGCAGAGAGAAAAATGTGGCAGTCGCAGGTGGAAAGAGGATGGGAGAAAGTGAGCAATAGCAGAGGGAAGGGAAAAGGCTGTTCGTGAAGGGAACCAGATCCAGTTAGGGGACTTGGAGAACACATATATCTCCTCCCTTGTGCTTCAGATCTCCAACTGACTGACGATATGTTTGCACTTAGAACTGAGGGTGTGATTCCCACCTTGAGGAGACACACACCTGCATTAGCTTAGATCAGGCTAGCATGCTAAAAATAATGTAGCCATGGCAGCAGGAGCTTATGCAGCTACAGCTCTATCTTTAATGCACGAGCTTCATCAGAGCTAGTGCAGGTCTGTCTCCTCAAGTTAGGAACTGAACCCTCAGCTCGAAGTGTGGCTGGACCCTTAGCAATGCAGGATGATGCTTCAGTTGCATCTCTCTGAGTGTATAGACATCATTATAATTCCAATGTGTTCTAGGGAAGCCAGTGAACCACCTCCCAGGACACCAAACTGTTCTATTATTTTGTTTTGTCCTTCACTTGAAGGTTTGGTGCTTAGGTACCATGGTGATAGGTGGTTTGAAAATACATTTTTACATGGCATATGGATTGCCAGCAGTAGGAAGCTAAAATGTAGCCCTGAGAAAAGGGCAATACAAACACTCAAATCCCTGTTATTCTACTTTCAGCTCTGATCCTGCAATCAGTTAGGTACATGCTTAACTTGAGTGGTCAAAATGGAAGCCAATGGAGTGCTTACACATGCACACTTAAGCACATGCACAAGTATTTGCAGGAATGAAGCATTATTACTTAAATGAAAACAAGTAAATAAAATTTCACAGGATACTATTTTCAAAAGACTCCTTGGATAGTTCCGTAAAGCATTTCTTATAGGTTTATTTTTAAAGGGCCCAATCCTTCTTACCTCACACACAAGTCCTATTGACTTTGATTGCAAGATTTGGTCCTATATTTCAATTATGCAAGGCCCTTTTAGAATTCTAAACCAGAGATGAGTCACTTAAAGAATACTCAATCATTCAACTTAGATTTTTTATTTGTACTCAATAATACAGTAGATGACTGAAACACAGTTCAGAGTTAAACATACTTTCTGCAAATTTAGAGCATTTTATGGTGTTGCTTCGATTGTGGCTTACGATCACACATTCTGTTAATTTTGTCATGACAGTTAATTAGCTATAGATAAAATTGTGCTGTAAAAATACACCTGCTTTTTTAAAAAGGAAAAAAAATAGGACCACTTAGATCTTATGCCAGACTTTAATGTAAAATTAATTCCTTTGAAAAGATTTTTTTTAAAAACGCACAACATTTTTCTAATGTGCATTAAGAATGTTGGAGAATTCACTGAAGCATGTGCTTTGAGCTTTCAGGAGCAATCTGTAGTCAGGCATTTTAAATGAAAATTGATTTGTGATTTACATGGTCAGTGGAAAGAAAATTAACTTATGGAAGGTTGTAATGAAATATTAGACAAGTAAAAAAGTAGATGGTGATCTAGTGGAACTAAAAGTCCCATCTGGAAGAATTCTGTGACATTTTTACATTTATCTGTGTTCTGCATGAGTTGTAATGTTAGTGGTAATTTTATGGGACTGAACTGAAATGAAAAGGGTGTTATCACAGATTGCCTACAATATAGGATTGTGTTCAGTGGCGAGTCCTGTATCCTTTTCTCCATTTTCCTTTAATATGACTCATTGCACTTTTTTCAGCTACTGTTGTTGAATTCATTCAGCCTTTTACTTGAGGTTATTAAAGAAGAACATCAAATGCTCACAAATACAATCTAACAGCACATTTAAAAGCAACACTGCTGCTTTCACTTACTTCTGCATAGTTGAGGCAATGTCCAGGAAAGAGCCTGTAAAATGTACACTAAAGTAGCAAGTGCTGCCAGTGTAAAGCTTTTGCCCTATATAGAAAGGTTTGTGTTTTCCATTTTAATTTATTGTTCATCAGTGTAGTGATAGGGAACAGAATTAAAGTTTCTCCTGAAAATGCATCATGCTGTTGTTATGTTTTCTTTCCCCATCTTTGAACTCTGATGTTAAATGTGTGACATCCATTTTTGCTCTTGCTGTCAGCTTCTTGGAGATGAAGGAAGAGGAGCATGTCATCATAATGGGAGGCCCTGCTCCCACCACTTCCTTCTCTTTATTATAGTGGAAAGTCTCCTTCCTGTTTCAGTGTCATGAGCTGATTAGGATTGAAAAAGAAATTTTGGTGCTGGGTTTTAATGCGATACTCTGTGACTTTTCCTCTGTCTGTAGTCTCCATGTTTGACAAATGGTGTGAATTTTTTACTTCTGATTTACCATATTCTAGAGCTGCAAGTGTTTAAAACTGTTAGGGTTCGACTGACCAATACGTTTCAGCATGTTTTTAAGACCCAATGAAGTCAGGTGCTCAACTTCTTTGCTGAACTGGGGCTTTAATTCCCCAGCATGGAGACTTAACTCTTTAGGGCCAAGTGAAAATTTCATTCTTGGCATTAATCTGATATGTTTGAAAAGAGAATCTCTTCCTGGGAATTAGTCCAAGCTTCTGCTGCTAGGCAGAATGGCTGCCTGTCCTATCAGACTGTTGTCAAAAATAGAATACACACCATTCCCTCTCACAAAATAGAAGTGCAAGACCCTTTATGTAGCAAAACTACATTGTATTTCAGTGTATATATTTCTTTCTCTTCAGGACATTTCAGGACCTGATTCTGAGTAGCGCTAAGCACCCACAATTCCTTCCAAATTCATCTGGGAGTTGAGGTTGCTCAGCATTGTGCAGAATTGGGTCCTTGCCAAACAAACTCAGACTTGTATAATTGAACCTTTTCTCTGCTTTCTTTCTTTTTTAAATGTACATTGGAGAATCTAGTTTTCAGATCCACAGTATGCTTATCAGCTTCAACTTAAATATTCTTAAACACCAGATAGTAGCATTGTAGTCACTGGTGCCAATGTATTTTTGAAGCAAATAGTTTAAAATACACCCTGCTACTTTGCCAGTACATGCCTTTCGTAAGCATATGTGAAAGGGGAGAAATATCACAAACAACATATATGTCTTTCAATAAAACTATGTGGCTAATGATGGTGGGAGCAGACTTTCTAATCACAGGTTACTGTTAAGGTCAATATTAGGTATTGGCTTTCCGTCCTGTCCATCTGAAACAATATACCATAGCGAATGCAATCAGTAAATGGTGGTAAATGAACCTTTTAGAAACATTAACATTCCAGAAAGACAAGATTTGAGAACAGATGTTAAGTGGATCCTGCGGTTTGTAATTGTAGCCCTGGGAATAATTATCCTAATTAATAGCTGCTAACCCAAGACCCTTTCTCCGGTGTCTATGTATGAGTTAATGATTGTTGTTCTGAAGAGTGTATTTTTGGTAGATTTGCAGTGTGTGTCAGCAAGGTAAAAAGGCCCCTGGGGGGGAGACTTAGGCTCTGATGATCTTTAGGGTCCCCATTTTTACTAACCACAAGTACATCACTGTATGATCAGATAACGTCTCCACAGACCACAAAGTACTGAATAGTGGTTGGGGATGTTTGAATGAAGAGATCCATTTCATCATAAAGTTCCTGATTTGTAAAGTTAATCTTAAGTACATGTAACCTCAGACAGATTGCATTGGCAAAAAGAGGGTTTTATTTTGAGTCTGTGCTTTAAATAAACCAAGAAAGCCAGTTTTTCCATTATATTTCTTCCTGCCCCTAGTTAAGTGGAATCTATTTCTGCTGAAGTTAATTAAAACCTTTATCCTCATCTTTAACATTTTGTAGGCATTGGAAGTAAAGGGCTGGAAAGTTCATTTTACATAGAATGCTGAGCCTGATTCACTTGACATTTCTGCCCTTTCAGTCTAACCAATATAAATATGTACCTCAGAAAAAAGATGTTATGTATCTAAATCCTATAATTTCCAAAGATTCATTACACCTAATCTAGCCATCTTCTAAAGACAGTATACAGATGCCATAGGCCTTGTATCATTAAAATCAATAGTTGCATGGTTTGAAGGATGAACTCCAGCGAGATCAAGATAAGTGATTGAGAGCGAAAATGTGAAGAGAGCTGCATGTCTTTAAGCCTCCCATTTTGTAATGGAAAGACACTGCTAAGGTTTAGTGTACTTCAGAATATTGGGGCACTGATCTTGATCTGATGGGATGGAGGAAGACCAGGTCCTCCATGGCCAGAAATGCATGTGGTTTATTTTTTTCAAACATTTTAACAATGTCATAAAATTGAGTTTGTGGATCTTGTCATTCAATATTTGGCTACCCCAGGAATCCTCTCTAAATAGTTAGGTGAGACTAGAAAGCTGGATCCCTGCACAGCTGTAGCGGTTGCTTTCCCATGGACATCACCTCAAAAATAGAAAAGAGAATTTGTAGCAGGGCAGCCTGGCTCCCCGCCACCCGGGAGGGGGACGAGCCCCTCTGGATGCCAAAGTTGGTGGAACCAGTGGAGCTTGTGCCCACCCCCCAGAGGTCAGGGCACAGGAAAGGAAGTACAAAAGCCCAATCCCAGAGCTCACTAGAGGCCCGACCACCGGAGAAGCCAGACGCCTGTGGCCTAGCTCCTGGTTGGGAGACTCCTGCAGTCTGCAATTGACCCGAGGACTGGCCAGACGCTGACCAGACCCCGGAGAAGCTGTTAAACCTGCCTGTGGTAGCCCATGGTGCTTGACTCCTTGGAAGACTCCGTCCAGACACAGGTACCTCTGGAGGGGGAGTGTGGAAGTGGCCTGGGGGCAGCCAACCCTAGTCTGGCTGCAGCACACCCAGAGCCCATGTCAGTGTGTTGCGGTCAGGATCCCCACTGACACAGCAGCGGGTCGTCTACCGCTGCTAGGGCCCCGGGCTGGGACGCAGTGGAGTGGGAGGGCCTGTGTCCCCCCTGCCACCTAACGTGCAGGTGGCAGTCTCCCCCCCTCCCTGGTCCTTCGGAGCTAGGACCTGGGCCTCCTAAACTTATTTGTCTGCTCAGCCCCTGCCTGAAGGTCTGAGCCACTGACTCTCTACTGCCCCGCCCTGACCCAGGGCCTGGGCCTGCATATTGAACTGTTTGCTCCACCCTACCTGAGGGCCTGAGGTGTTGACCGTTTGCCGCCCCACCAGGCTAATTCCCCGACTCACGTGACCTAAGTAGTGAGGCGGCCTGGTTCCCTGCCACCCTGGAGGGGGACGAGCCCCGGCCAACCCCGCTACAGAACTCCATAAAGCGAGCTCCCCTCTAACCTTCACCAGCTGCTGCTCACACTCCAGCTTCCCCACTGCAGCCATCTCCAGCTGGGGAGGGGAGCAAAGCCACTGATGGGGAAATCTAATACAGTTTTAACAGATTTTAAAAGGTGGTACTTGAATAATCTTTAGTGTCTACAGAATAAACTCAGTGAGATCTGCGTAGGTGGCTCATTTGTGCTCTACAGAATTTATTTTGTAAATAAATTGATTCACTTTCTGGTGTGTTTTTCTTGTTGTTTTTAACTTTTAAGAGAAAATATTGCACCAATGCATGATATAGAAGTGCTGGCATCTTTTTTTAATTTCCACTGCTAATGAATTTTAGCAGTATTGCAGATACATGGGGTAAATATCAAACTTTTTTTGTCAAGACCAACGCATTTAATGGAAAAAAATCTAAAATGGAAATGTAAAGAAATACAGAAAAAAATTAGGTCCATGCCTTTGGAATTGGGGGAAAAGCCAAATTATTAAATTTTTTTAATTAATAATGATAATATTTTATACTAACATAAGTTACAATTTATGGGAAATATATCATTTTAATTTATTGGGTTATTAGTGACCTGGAAGAACAGTGGTGGATTAGCCATTGGGTTAACGAGACCTATGCCCAGGGGCCCCGGCTTACTGGGAAGCCCTGGAAAAATGGTGGGGTCAGGGAAAGCCTCCGTGCCCTGACCCTGCTCCCTGGCAGGAATACAATGGGGACTGCAGATGGAAGGGGTGGGGAGGGGCCCCACTTGCTCTGGCCCATGGAAGAAAACATAAAATCATTACTGATTTAATTTGCAGATGACACAAGAGGACAGGTCACTGATTCTGAGCTATCTGTATCTCTTAATATTAAAACTAGGCACAAGCAAACAGTATGCATTTTAATATGGCTAAATGTAAATCTATACACCTGGGAACAAAGAATGTACACCATACTTACACAGTGGAGGACCTTATACTGGGAAGCAGTGACTCTGAAAAAGATTTGGGAGTCATGGTACATAATCAACTGAACATGAGCTTCCAATGTGATGCTGTGGTCAAAAGACCTAATGCAATCCTGGGATGGATAAACAAGGAAATCTCAAATATGAGTAGCGAGGTTATTTTATCTCTATATTTGGCACTTTTGTGACCGCTATTGGAATACGGTGTTCAGTTCTGGTACTCACAGTTCAAGGATGTTGATAAATTGGAGAAGATCCACAGAAGAGCTATGAGACTGATTAAGGATTAGAACACCTGCCTTATAGTGATAGACTCAGGGAGCTCAATCTATTTATCTTAACAAAGAGAAGGCTAAGGCTAACTTGATCACAGTTTATAAATTTCTACATGGGAACAAATATTTTATAATGAGCTCTTCAGTCTAACAGGGAAAGATATAACATGATCCAATGCTTGGAAGTTGAAGCTACACAAATTCAGATTGGTAACAAGGCATTCATTTTGTATAGTAAGAGTAATTAACCGATGGAACAATTTACTAAGGGTTCTGGTGGATTCTCCATCTCTGACAATTTTTAAATCAAGATGAGAGGTTTTTTCCTAAAAGATATGCTCCAGGAATTATTTTGGCCTGTGTTATACAGGAGGTCAGACTAGATAATCACAGTGGTCCCTTCTACTCTTGAAATCTATGAATTTATGATAGGGAGACTCCTTTAGAAAGACCCAGAAGGGGAGGAGGGAGAATAAACCAGAAGCTGAAGAAACACAAGTTTTTCATGAGCAATGAAGATATTTGTTAAAATTCCTCCAAAACACTTCAACTTTGCTTATTAATTGTTTGTCCAAAATGGCTAAGCTGTTTTTAGTCAATAGGAGTGATGAATACCAAATATATTTCCTTATCTGCATCATGGAAGATGAGGCAGAGATACTGATGACTCCTGATCAGAATAATGTATATAAAACTATGAAGAAACTATCTGCTGTGTATTCCCACTGAATGTCAAAGAACCTGAGGATGCAAATTTCACTGTAAAAAGATTCAAGAAAAGAACCCAAAATAATAAAAAAAAAATCTGAACAACAGATAGGTTTGGGGGCAGGAAAACAAAGAATGGAAAATTTTGTGGTGGATGGGGTCACATCCTGGAAGGCATGCTCATCCTGATAAGCTATATGCCATAAATTGCCGGGGGGGGGGCACGGGAAGTACCACATTACGCATATATTCAGAGCAGGTGCAGATGATATACAGCAAAAAAGTACTAGAGAAAGATTATGTTGAAAAAGAGTACAAGAATGAGGAATTGCTGTAGAAATGGCAACAAAATTGCAATGTCTGATCATAAGAATGCAGAAAATGATCTAAAGAGCTAGAAAAAAGAGACATCTACATAAAAATGACTATAGAGAGGCTGGTGTCTGTTCATGCCAGTGCTGAGAATGAGCTTCCACCTGTTCTGCCACCACATTCTAGTGAGGAGCTCCTTATGGAAGATGATAATCATTGCTCAGTAGTGGATTCAATAGCAAACTTAAAGCACAGCACATATAGAACTTTCACACCAGCCAAGCAGACTGAATCTGCGCATCTGAAAGACTTAAAGACCATGGAACTTGTAGAACGTAGAAGCAGTTATTTCATTGGTGGGAGACACATTGGAGGCTTTGTTTTGGTCCTATTCTAAATTTCAAAAAGATTAATCTCACTGGAGATTTTGCCAATTGCAGTTGCTGAAGTCAAGAAGTAGGAACTTTTTTTCCACAGACCCAGATCTCTCATTGTTCATGGACAAGGCCCCAACTGGAGCTTTAGAGAAAACTACCCAAGTTCTGCTCAGATTTATATCCAAGATAAGCCCATCGACAGCTGTTTGGAGTTGGATCCACCACTGATAGATTTGATGACACAGAAGGGGGTGGACTGTCTGGTCCGGAAAATCTTAATCTACACAGAGATGGAAGAAGTGGAAAGAGAATCAAAGAGAAGGAAAAGAAAAAGATTCAATCTAGAGACAAGGAATAGGAGGAAAAGGATCTAGTTAAAGAAAAGAGGCTAAGCATGAAGCTAACGAGCAGGAGGAGGGAAAGATGAGGGCTAAGCCACAAGATAGATGGTGAAATCCTGGCCCTGTTGAAGTCAGCAGCAAAATTCCCTTTGACTTCAGTGGGGCCAGGAGTACATTGAAAGAGGGAAAAGATCAAGCCTAAAGTCATACAGAAGAATAAAGCACAGTAGAGAGCCCTCTGAATGTGAGGCAGAATAATTCTTCCTGTAGATTTGAGAGTCCGAGTGGTCTGTCCTTGTTCCTAACTTTAAATGTATGGCTATGTCTCATCAATCTTTTCCCTACAAAGGCACTAAGGCCTTGTTTACACTAAAGGGAAAAGTCAATCTCAGCTACGCAATTTGAGTTACACGAATAGCGTAATTCAAATCGACATAGCTTAGATCTACTTATTGTGGGGTCCACTCTATGCGACATCGACGGGAGATGCTCTCCCATCGACTCCCCTTACTCTTCTCGATCAGGTGGAGTACAGGAGTCGATGGGAGAGTGATTGGCATTCGATTTAGCAGGTGTTCACTAGACTCACTAAATCGACCACTGATGCATCGATCGCCGCAGTGTAGATACTCCAGTAAGTGTAGAAAAGCCCTTACTTCAGGTTTTAATATGCTCAGGACAGGTGGAACTTCAGGCTTATGATTAGTAAAGTATTTCTCTTTGTTGCAAGTTCATGTGCATCGTTGAGTCTGTTGATTTTGCTTGTGTCACAACTTATTATTTAAATCTCATCATGGTGCCTAAGGGCCCCAGTCATGGACCATAATCCATTGTGCTTGGCACTGTACAAACACAGCATAAAAAGAACATCAGAGATCTTATAATCTAAATATAAAACAAGAGACCACAGATTGGGGTGAGGAAATACATGGAAACAATGAGACAATATTGGTTAGCATGATATACAATGGTATCAGTGCATTAGCAGCCTAACTGTTGTTTTTGTTAGGCATCACAGCAAAGGAGGGTTTTGAAGGAGGAGAACCAGGTGGCTTTGCAGATGTTTATGAGGAGTTTCTCTGAAGTATGAGGGGCAGTATGGGAGAAAGCTCAAAAATGCTTGTTTGAAAATATAACAAGTGTTCATTGGAGGCTGACATTATTGTCTGATCAGTGGCAGTGCTGACATTTCGATATTGGATATGCAGTGGTTATAATTTTTCCCACCAGAACAAGAGCATTGTCACAAGGAAAGATAGAGGAGAGATTAACAGAAGACAATGCTTGTTAAATACGTCTTAGAGCTGTTAATATAGTTTATTTCTAATTGCAAATGAATTTGGGCAGAAGGGGATGCAGATTGGATAGGGACTGGTTGTTTTAGTTTTGTCAGTAATGGAGTAATGAAAGATTATTGCTATCTATGCCCTGACCCTGAGCCTGATTCAGTGTTACTGATGAATAGCAATGGTAACCTTTGGAATGCCCACACAATGGAACTGCATCAGCTCTGCTGCCTATTGGGCTTTCTGAGCCTGTGGGAATGGAAACGGGAGCAAGACTTGCCCCTCAGTTTGTAAATCAATTTGCAAAGCACTTGAGTATGGCTACTGCCAGAGGCAAACTGTTATTTAATTGCAAATCATTTTCACCCTGCTATGTAGGGCACATACATAAATTTGCACAGTGCAGTGGTGGGTAATCTCAAGAAGGTTAAAAGTCTTCGTTCAGATAAGTATCCAAAACTTCTGCAGCTTGTCCAAAGTTCACCTTACTTTCTTTAGTCAGGAAATCTCATGAGAACAGACTTTCTCAGAGTATTTTCAGCAGGAATTTCAGCTAAACCAAAGATGTTGAGAGGTTCCTCCTCAGTATTTGCTGTACCTAGTCATAAGGAAACAGAGGATGTTAGAATTCAGTGGTAATATGGCAGAAATTCCTTTTATTAAACATGTTTTGTAGGTGAACTGAATTCCACTGGGAAATATACAGATGATTTTTTTTTAAATTGGTGCAGTCTTCAGACTGTTGAAAAGTTATGGTAAAGGTTTCCTGAAGCAGAACCTGTAACTGAGAGAAACAAATATGCATATAAAAACACTGCTTTTTCTTTTAACTCTGAAAGGGATTTTAAAACAATTATGTTCTTCTTGTTTGTTGTTGCTTCCTTGTTACTCTGGTAAAAGAATTTGCCAGTTTTTTGATTACGGAAGCTTATCCAGGCATTAAACCTGACCTGTATGTATGTTTGTGTTTGTTATTTTTTCTGAAATGCACGACTTTAAAGAGTTAAAGCACCAGGCTCAGCCAATATGGAAATACAGCGAATTTGAAATTTACTATATGCTGTTTCTGCTTTTCATTTTTTACCGTTTCACACCTTGTCCGCATCTCGAGCAAGCTTGTAAGTTTCCAGCGCATACATTTCTTGTGATGATATATTGTCCTGGTGGAAAATTTCATTTACTGGCTGTGCCCTTTGCTGAACCTGTTGCTAGTCAGGGAACATGATAAGCGTATAAGTAGCATGCTACTTCATTTATCATACATCGTTTTAGACACTCAAATATCTCATATACAATTCTGCATTCTGCACCAAAGGAAACTACTAAAGTTGCGAGGGAAAAAATCTACAAATAAATTGTCAGTTTATAATATATAAATGTATCATCCTAATAAAAATTAATCATAGTTTTATACTAAAAGTGTAAGTGCCCTTTATTTTTTTTTATAGCCTCAGTAAACACATGCTATCAAACACTAAATAGAAAATATCTGGCTTTTGTGATTTGGTATGTCACAGAATTGAAAGATATAAAAATGCTGTTTTTAATAATTAAATTACATTGCAAAATAAATCACAGGCTTGAAATATACAGCCGTGTTAGCATTTTTTGTTGTGCTCGTGTTCCTCTAAATATTGCCTATAAGTTTACTAAAATAAAACCATGTTTAAAAAAAAACTACAACAAAAAACCTCCAGCATTTAGGAAAGTTTGAATTAGAAGGAAAAATTACAGAAAAAATTAGGTTTGTTGTCTGATGCTTCTCAGCCCAGGCTCAGCCATCATCTCTTTGTGTCTCTTGCCCCTGGGTTCCCTCCAGAACCCCTACCCCTGGGCCAGCTCACTGTACCCTGCAGGCATGGTGCTCACTCTCTGGGTCCTTTTTGTGCAATTACCTCCAGTCCCTGGTGCTGCTCTTGAGGGCCAGCTACAGGGTGCTGATGGAGAGCAGACGTCCAGAACTGCACTGTTTGTCTGCTGTAAACAGGTGTGGGGGAAAAGGACGGCTAGTCACTGCCTTGAACTGGGCTCTCCTGGCTATTACTCCCTAGTAGTCGCTACCAGCCTCTCCTCTTGGGCAAAATTCCCCCCTGCTCTGTGGCCAGCTTTGTCTTTTTAAGCTCCCCTTCTCCAGGTAGAGCATGCTCTGTAGATGCACCTAATTCGCACTTTCTGAATGCAGGGATGCCCATTAGGATTGCTGCAGTGGAACTGCGGGAGGGGGTAGTAGGGAGGGGTGTCCCATCATAAGCACCCATGAAACAAAATGTATGTGTCTTGTTTTCTGCTTTTAAAACAATAGGTCATGCCTTCCTAATTTCAGTAACTTTTCATGTATTGATTTCAAAGCCTCTTCAGACCATCATTACAAGATTTTACTACCAGCTGCTTTTTATGTCCAGCATAAAATAATCTAGATCTTGTCAGAATGTTGCATTTGAAATGTTGAATGTAAACCTATGATTTAGGCGAAGCAGTGCTTACACTAATTACAACCTTGATCTAGAATATTAGACTATGGAAAGTACAGTTTACATGTATATAGTACCTCTCACATTGCATGCTTTTAAAACTGAATCTAAAAAAGTCACTATACCTACCATTCACATGTATCCATTTCTAGTGTGGAACATAGCTATTTCATAGTGCACAGCAACACTGTATGCTTGTTTAGAAGAAGAAATGGAGAAGAATGTCATACTCAACTTAAATGTCAGGGAAAATTTATATAAGCAGAGTTTAATTTCCTGAATTAGAATTTGACTAGGTCATCCGAGCTGTCACTTCTGCTTTTGAAAAAAGAATAACGGGCTCTTCGATAAGCACAAGTAGCTAAAACACTAGTTTTATATCTCATCTGAAAAAAGTCGCCTACAGCAGTACAGTGCCCTTTAATACCATTCTGGAGCATTGGGTGAGTAAATGTACAAGGCAGAGTTTTACCAGCAGAATCCCTAACACAGTTTCCTTCAAATCAGTGGCTTTTATTTGGAGATCTTCCATTGAAATCCTGATCAGGGCTCACCATCATAACTTGTGAAATCTAAGGAGTTTTCACCCACAGGTGGTATAAAGTGGAAGCTGGTTCATCATTCTTGTTACCATGCATTCAAAGTTTGCAAAGAGGATCTGGAAAGGCCTAAAGCAAAGAGGTCAAGTAGACCATTCATTCATTCTGCTTATGGAACATAGAGTGCACACACTGATTGCATCACCCATTTCCAGAGAGCCTAATCTCCTGCCAACATAGTGGTCTGCTCTATGTTAAGGCCAAGGCAGGCAAGGTTGAAAGGCATAATGTCCCTCCAGCACGTATGAGCCATCCACAATGTCTTTTCCCTCTGACTTTTGTTAGATCAAATGCATAAACCTGGCGGGCTGGTATGGACTCCAGCATATAGAGCAGATGGCAAAGCCACCAGAGCCAGCATTGTGTCATTTGCGAAGACATTGAAGGCTGGTTGGTCTGACAACTGGCATGTTCATTTCTAACATGATGAAACTGCTATATGCCTTCAGTGCATAGCTGCTGTTTCATGTCGAAGCATCCAGTGTGGTGCTGTTACATCTGTGTCCCAGGTTTCAGAGACATATAAAAGGACAGAAGTCACTGGTTCTTGATAGATATGCATCTTAGCTGACATCACAGAGGCTTCCAAAAATGTGCATAACACCTGTAATGTTGTTGATTCAGTGTTTCATGTTAGCAAAGCAATCTCCCTTCTTGTTGACAACAGAGCCAAAATATTCAAATCAGCTGACGAATTCAGCTATGATGGGTACAGGTAGAGATCCGTCAGTCACTTACATCAATTTGGTCTCCTTCCAGTTGATTTGAAGACCAAACTTACTTGCTAGTTCTATAAATATATTCAGGGCACGGATGAGATTAGTTCATGAGGATGTGAATATAGCCATGTCATTTGCATCTTCCAGGTCTGTTATGCAGAAGTCATGCAGTACCACTCCCCAGTATGAGGTTAGTTGACAGCTTCCATCATTTGGTCAATAACAGTGTTGAACAGATGAGAGCAGCACACACCTTTGGCAGATTCTAATATTCAAACCTTGGGCATACTAGCAACTAAGTGCATTCAGCAATCACTTTGGAGGGGCACTTCTACAAGAAGACGAGGTTGCCAGGCACACGAGCATCTTACAAGCAGAGCCAAAGTGAGCAATGAACAACAAAGTCAAAGGCAGCTTTTAAACCAATAAAGGGTATGTACATCTCATCCTTCTTGCACCAAAACTCTTGGGCATTTTCAATAATTTGTCTAATGATAAAAGTCTGTTCTGTGGTTGATCATCCAGATATAAACTCAGCTTGCTGTAGATGTTGTAGATTCCTTATAGGAGGCTCAACATGTGCAAGAAGAACTAGCATAAACAGTTTGCTTGGAATGGAAAGCAAAGTGATGTCACAGTGATTGGAACGCGCCGGAGCAATAATCCCATAGTGCCAGTCATTGGGTAGTTTCTCATGAATCAGTACTCTTGTTGATAATATGGGTCAGCTGCTCCAAAATGGAATCCCTACCATGTTTGAACGGCTTGGCAGCTGTACCATAAATACTGGCCGCATGGCCAAATCTTGAGATTATAGGTACTTTGAACCTCCTCAACAGTGACATCCTCTACACAGAGGGGTGGTCAGTTTCTGTAAGTTTAAATGACTAATGGAAGGCTTGATTTGAGTTGAGAAACTTCAGTTTCACCATATCCATGAGCAACCTGTGGTTAGTATTGCCAGCTTCGGCACCCCTGAAACCCAACAATGGACAATTGCACATTGAAAATAACACAGGGGTAGAGAAATTCAATCAGTATGAAAACATTTGAATGTTCCTACATTGTACTGGTGTACAAAGTTACACTATTCTGCACATACACAATGTACTTCAGCCGTGAGAGAGGAGGCATGCAACTTTAATATGAAGCTCAAATCTAGGATGAAAGCCTGTTATGGGAAGGGGATTTGAAAGTTTGTTTATAAAATGTAACTCAGCATTTCTTTTACCTTTTGAAATGCAATGGTTAAAGCTCAGGACTGTGTTTTGTTCCCACCAACTTACTGCGTGACCAGGACTTCATGAATGTCACTATGCCGCACTGTGACCATTCAGAATTTCATGGAGAGAGCAGGAAGAGAATTTGGCATCTCTTAATGCAGAATGGCAGGCCCCTACCCCTTGAGTTAAACTAGAATTACTGTAAGCAGCATGAGCCCTATGGCCCCCGTTTGAGTATTTCTGATTCCAGGTATGCTACTATGTGTGATAGACTCAGGCCAGTTGGGTACAGCAGAATAGCAGAATGCAGATATACTGGCCATTGGATTAACAGTTTTCTGTTCCCTGACTGACCAGAGCAGGGGCTGCTCCAGGCTAATGAGAACACCTGACTCTAATTAAGGCCCTGCTGATACTATAAAAAGGGCTCACTCCAGTCAGACAGGGAAGAGCCAGGGAGCCCGAGGCGAGGAAGTGCGGCTGAAGGGCTGGTTACTGAAGACACCCTCAGACTATCATTAAAGGAGCCCTAAGATAAGGGTGAAGAAGGAAGAAGCAGGAGAGCTGTGGGGAAGTAGCCCAGGGAAATGTAGCAACTCTGGCAGTGAAAGATTGGCTGCCAACAACTGCTACCATTAGTGTCCCTGGGCCGGAACCCAGAGTAGAGGGTGGGCCCAGGTTCCCCCCAACCCACCACTACAGGAACATCTCCTAGGAGGGGAAGTCAGGCCCCTCTCAGGACAGGAGGCTGAACAAAGACTGTGGGAGTTCTCTCACCAACCTCCTTGCAGGCCTATGATGAAAAGGGCTCAGTAGACTGTAACCCTGGCCCTAGTGAGAGAAGGGCTACGTGGAGGGTCACAGTGAGCCACTGAGGCTAGCATAAACCGCCTAGAAGCGCAGGACCCACGGGAGCAAGATCAGAGCTCTGCCACATATGCTAACAGATTTATTTGGCGTAAGCTTTCATGAGTAAAAACCCCACCCACGAAAGCTTATGCCCAAATAAATCTGTTAATTTTTAAGGTGCCTCCGGACACCTCGTTGTTTTTGTGGATACAGACTAACACAGCTACCCCCTGATACTTGCTACTATGCTAGCCACCATATAAAAGCACTCTTTATTATATTTTATTATTATAGCTTGCGCATGCAAACTTTGGGCAAATGAGTGCATTATTCTATATTTGCTGCCTTTCTGTGATATTTGAATCATAAGAGCTGGAGCTAGAAATCACACAAACTCCAGAATATATTTATCTATACAGATGTCCTGTTAATTTGTGTACCATACCTAGAACAACTTGAACGAAGAGAAATTATAGAACAGCATCCACTTAATACAGGAACTAAATGTTCCTGGATTTTTAAATAAAAATAACAATTGGAGTTCTCATTAATAACCACATCAGTGAGCCCAAGGAAAGAAACACTTAATGACATTTAGTGTTCAGAAAGTGGTGTGCTACATAAATGATCAGTAATTGCTGTTGTCCCTGAGGTGTTTCAGATTTTGTTATTACCATCAAATCAAAAGTCATCCGTTTTTTTTAAATTCTAGCTAATACATTTGAGAAGCCTGAGTAGAGTGTGGGGGTTTGGCCTTCCTGAAATGATTTCTGAATTACTTTGTCATAATGGCAGTCAGGCTCTCACTCAGGAAGGTTTCATTCTGTCTTCAGTTGCAGATTTTGTTATTTGACTGTGTGTGTATATTTTTGTCTATTATATGTGGATGACCACTAAGATTCCTAGTCCATGTAGATATCACCATGGTACCTGCAGGGGAACAAAGATGACATGTTTGACAAAGTGCAGGTCGGGCATTTCATATCAGAACCTAACGTGCAAAAAATGAAGAAAAAAAATGGAAGTGTCCATGTGACATAAAGGAGACATTTCTAGCCTTAAAACTCCCATTGGTCATGCTCAGCAAGTCACAGGATGTGCCTAGCATACTGTGAGATCTGCCCAGAATGCAGACCACTTCTTCTGATGTTGAGTGTACTGCAGCTTCCTTGCCATGCTATCTTTCGACTACTTGGCACTACCCTATCATGTTAAAAGCGTAAAAGAGGCTCACTTGCCGTGCATATCTCAAGCTACGGATAAAACACAATACTTTAAATATACTGGATCCAGGAGATACAAAATCGTAATGGGAAGTTAATTATATTGTGGATTAAGAGCAGTCAGGGTACCCCAGACAATGACATTTTCAACTATTTATTTGGAAGACACCTGTGGATTGCCAGTTAATTTTGCTGTGGGGAGTTTGCAGATTTAAAGATATCCATTAAAGATTTATGTGGTCACATAAAAATTACCCTCCTTTGTGTAAGAATCACACTTTACTCTTATATAGTGCATTTTGTCCAAGTATCTCAAAGTGGTTTACAAACATTGTTTCACAATATCTTTGGTAGATAGATACTATATCCATTTTATAAATGGGGAAATAAAGGTACTGAGAGGTTCACTGGGAATAGAACCCAGAGTCCCCTTTTCTAATCACTAGACATTTGTTCCCTTCCTTTGCTTGCCCACACTGTAATGGTTTGTAAACATAGAGTGACCCCGCTTGAATATCTAGGATAATTGAGAAGAGATCTCTGGAAAAAATACAGACAACAATAACTAAAATAATTTCCTTTACAAAACAAAAGAAGTATTAAAGACCACTGTAATTCCTCTAATGCATTCCTCAGATGCACCTTGATTTCACTTGCAAATGATGAGGGGATTGTTGTTGGTTATTTGTGTTACCGTAGTGCCTAGGAACTCCAGTCATGGACCCCATTGTGCTAGGTGCTGTACAGAACAAAGAGACTGTCCCTGCCCCAAAAAGCTTACAATCTAAGTATGAAACAAAAAACAACAGAGGAGTACAGACAGACCAATGGGGGAATACAAGAAAACATGGGACAGTACAAGTTGGCATGATGGCAGTGGTCTCAGCACACCAGTGGCCTAACCATTGTCAAGTTTTTTTATAGGTATCCTGGCAGAGGAGTGTTTTGAAGAGGGATGTGATGGAGTACTACAAAGTAAGCTTTGCCAATGTTTATGGGGAGGTCCTTGAGAGAAATCATAAGGGAGCTTGTTTGAAAATTTAACGTGTGTGCAATGGTGGCCGGCATCATTGGCTGATCAGAGGCGGGAATCTAGGGATGTTGCTAGCAAATAAGAGATGACAGGTAAAGAGGGGATAAACTGTGAAGGGGCTTGAAAATGAATATAAGTCATTTATGTTCGCTGCAATAGAGAAGGGGGAGCCAGTGGAGGGATACAAAGGGAGGGCTGATGTGATTGAAGAGGCAAGCTAGGAGAATGATCTTTGCAGCAGCATTCTCAAAGGATATGAATGGGACAAGATTGCATTTGTCTATGCCAAAGAAAAGGATGTTGCATTAATTGAGATATAAGATTATGAGAGCTGGGACGAGACTTTTAGCTATGTGATTGGATTGGAAAGGCCATCTCTTCGAGATACTGTGCTGAAAGAAACAGCAAGGTTTAGACATAACCTTAACCTGAGGACCTAGAGAGAGGTCTGTGTTAAAGATGGCACTCAAGTTACAGATCAGAGTTTCAGGCAGGATTGTACGGCATCCACAGTGATTAAGAAAGGAGGGCTTGGGGAGAAAGATTAAGAGCTCTGTTTTAGTCATGTTGACCTTGAGATGTTGGCTAGACACCCAGGAGGAGATGTCGGAGAGACAGACTGGGATTTTAGTTGGGACATAAAGAGACAAGCGTGGAGTAGAGAAGTAGATCTGTAAGGCACCAGCATAGAGGTGGAGGTAGAATTTGTGTTTGCAGATGAGATTACCCAGAGATAACAGAGGGAGAAGAGAAGGGGACCAAGGATAAAGCTCTGAGGAACCCTGGCAGAAAGCTGGAAGGGAGGGATGAGGAAGATCCTCCAAAAGTCATGCTGAAAGAGTGATTACAGAGGTAGGAGAAGAACAAAAGCCAAGAGAAGTCAAGATTTCAGGTAGAAGAGCATGGGTCAGTGGTGTCATGGGCAGTTCAGGGGGGATGCGGATGCAGTGCAGTTCTTAGACTTTGCTAGGAAGAGGTCACTAGAGACTATTCCAAGAGTGGTTTCAGTGGAGTGTAATGGGCAGAACCAGATCAGAGAGGGTCTAGGGTAGAATTGAAGGAGAGGACCTCGAGACATCTCTTGTAAACAGCATGTGCAATGAGATGGGGCGGAAGTTGAAGACATAAGTAGGGTGATGGGTTTTTTTTAAAGACGGAAGGGATTAAAGCATTGTATTGTGAAGGGAAGAGCCAGAGGAGAGTGAGAAGTTAAGGAGAAGAGGATGGGAGGGGATGCGAACGGCACAAGGGAGATCAGGAGATGGGATAGGATGGAATGCAGTCACTAGGGCAAATGAAGTGGTTAGAGGAGTAGAGTAGCTGAGAAACTTCTGCATCTATGACAGAAGGAAAGGGAAGACAATCCAGGGGTGAGAGAAGAGCACATCATATTTTGTCAGTTTGCTCTTGGAAGAAATTTGAGATCCTATGCAGAGAATGAAATGGAGGGAGCAGGAGAGAGGGTTTGAGTAATAAGTCAAAGAGGGCAAAAAGACAGCTGGGATTTCAGGCATGGGATTCAATGTAGTTTGAGAAATAGAGTTGTTTACCTAAGAAGAGGGCAGAAGTGAAGAGGAGAAAATGAATTTGTAGTGGAGGAAGTCATCCTGGTGACAGAGTTTCCACCAGAGACCCTCTGCAGTGCCAGAGCAGGAATGAAGGGAGCAGATGTTGGGAGTGAGTGAGGGCTCGGGATGGCAGGATGGATCTTGTGTGAGCAGAGAGGGCGGAAAGAGTTAAGGATAGAGGAGAGTTGAGCATGGAGAGACTCAACAGCCATATGGATGGAAGAAAGGGAAGAGAGAGATGAAAACATGCAGAGTCAGACTGCTGATCAGAGGTGAAAGTAAACCGGTACGGTACAGTACAGCGTATTGGTAAGAGCCAGTACACAGCCGACCATACTGGCAGAGCTACTGATGCGGGAGGCCAAAAGGGGCAGCTTCCCCGGTAATTTAAAAGGGCGTAGGACTCATGGCAGTGGCTGGAGTACCTGGCCCTTTAAATTGCCGCCAGAGCACCAGGGCTCCCGGCTGCCACTACCATGGGACTCCGGTGGTGATTTAAAGGGCCAGGGGCTCTGGGCCACTGCTACCATGCCAGAGCCCTTTAAATCAGTGGCAGAGCCTCAGGGTAGTGGTAGCAGCGGCTGGGAGCCCCGGGCTCTTTAAATTGCTGCCAGCCACGCTGAAGGGCTGTCTGGGGGAGTCTGGCCCCAGCCCTGCCCTTCCACCCAAGGCCCCACCCCTTCCAGTTGAGCCTCCCCCTCACCTTGCTCAGGACCCCAGCCACTCTGCATACTGGTAAGTCCCTTAAATTACTAATGGACTGGAAGTCATGGAAAGGCTGAGCAGTGATGTGAGGAGTGGGGCTGATGGGCAATGCTGAAAGAGTCCAGGTGACTGTCATAACAGGGGAACTTGGCAACAAAAAGATCAGAGAGAAGGTGATGCTTGGGGACGACCAAGTCAAATAAACAGCTCTTTTGGCAAGCAAGAGAGTTGAACCAGGGCTGCAGGTCCTGAAGAGGCAAGGAAGTGTGCAAATTTGAGGTCAGATTTTGAGTCATCAATATGGAAGCTGAAGTCACAGAGGCGGAGTGTGGAAAACTGTGAGGAGTGGAAGACAGAGAGAGCCATAAGTCAAAACCAGGAAGGCTGGTGGAGGAGGAGTTTGATGGATGGTAGGTGATAGCAACATGGAAGAGAAGAGGAGAGAAAAGTCAATGCAGTGCTGTTCAGAAGAGTAGAAAGAGTGGCAAGTGGGAGGAGGAAGAGGTTTGAAGCAGCAGAAACAAGAGCAAAGAAGTGCAACACCCGCACCAGGGTCTGATCTAGGGCACAGAGTGTGAGAGGAGAGGCCAGCTACAGAAGCAGTGTCAGACAAAGGGATGTAGGTCTCTATGAGAGCCAGGAGCTGGAGGGAGCAAGATATGAAGAGGTCATGGGTGGCTGTGATATTTTTAGAGATGGAGTGAGCACTCCAGAGACAGCAAGATTAGGGGAAGAAGGGGGAGTGACTCTTTTCTTTAATTTTCTCTCTGCAAACCGATACTTAAAAATAAATTCCATCTTGGAAGAGATGCACAGCATTAAATTAACTAGCACTTTAGCTACAGGCGGTCAAACTACCACTTGCTTTCTCAAGCTGCAAGTGCAAAGAAATGAATAGCAGCAGCCCTTTGCTGGCCATCACTTCCCTGCAACTTGTCTTTTGCAGCAACCACTTTCAAGCCTGGTGCGGCTCTGATTTTCAGTAGCAATGGGCTTTTTAAAACTGCCACAGCCACTCTTCTCTGCTGTCCCCTGCCCCTTCCCCAGTGCAGGAACAGCAATGGCAAAGTGGGTAATGACCAGCTACATGTTACACCATTCCATAGGTCCTGAACCAGCTGATTTAACTATTGTTGTGTTAAAACCCACCAACCATCCTCTGACGAGTTAGACCACTTTATTAATTTGGGTATGTCTACAATGAAAGGTAGAGGCTAGCCACCCGAGTACGGGCTTAGGGTCTTGGATGGGATCGTACCTGAGGAGGCTAGTGGCTGCAGCTACACTTCTGTTTTTTAGTGTGCTAGTTTGGTCAGAACTAGTTCAAGTATGTCTGTTCAAGCTGGAAATTACACCTCAGATGCCAACACATTGAAACGTGAGTTCAGAATGTTAGTTATGTGATAGAGATAACAAACAAATACCAAAACCTATTGACTTATCTATTTGTCAGATATTTTTGTGTGGAGCCATGCAGAAATTTGTGTAACTCTCCAAATGTCTTTGTTGATCCAGTGTGGAAATTGAGAGCATCTCTCAAAGGTTCTTTATCTAAAATCACGTGTCGTATCAGTGTAAAATCTATTATGTACGTACAGGGTGATTGATTTAGTAATCCAATAGGTCTTTTCCACTCCTGCTCAGATGATCCTGAGGTGTGATTGTTTGTGTTGTGCATTGGGCAAATATTAATTCCACATGAGTGCAAGAGATTAGGGGAGGACATTTTACACTGCCCTCCAAATATACTTGTGCTGCATTAGGGCCCAGTTCTGCCACCGTTATTCATGTTGAGTAGTGCCTTATTATGTAACATTACTATTCCATTGTTTTCAGTGAGGCTGCTGGCAAAGTGAGGCATTATTCAGCATGACTAAAAGTAGCAGAATCAGGCCTTTGTTCATCCAGTATTTATTTTCTTTGTTTAAGTGGAAGTGTATTTAATTTACGAGCACAACGATTTTATAAGATGCTGCTGTTGAATGCAAAGCCATGTAAAGTCCAGAAAGACACCCTAGCGTAAGGCCTATTTTCAGTCAGAGACCTTTGTCAACAAGTCACAGGTTTGTGCCACATGAATAAATGAAAAGAAATGTGATGATGTGTATTTGGGATATTATTTTTCCAGTCATTTCAGTGGTAATTGAGGCAATTAAAGATCTTTTTCCCATGAAGATCTCAAGAGGAGTTAGTGAGTGGGATTGTGTGAGTGGGATGGGGGGGAACAGTGGAGAGTGAACGAGGAGCTGTGAAAAATGGTAATCAGGTGCACTCAATATAAGCACAGAATATTGTAGGACATGTAGATTGTAAGGAGATTAGAAACCACTGAAAGGTTAGAACTCTCCATGTTCATGACTAGTCCCATTTATATCTGGTGCTGTAGTCAGCAAAATATTTCTGTATTGATAGATAAACTGCCTCATTGGAGGTTTCTGAGTAAATTCAGTTCATACCTAGTATCATTTACATTATATATACCAAGCTGTTGAGTATAAAAATGAACAGATGTACTCTACTGATCTGCGGTATTTGATGTTACAAAATGAATTCACAGTATTTACAGCATTTGCATTCATGAGTTACAGAGACTTTATGAAATACCCTTTCATTATTCAGCTACCTATTAATTACTAAACTGGAAATAATGGTAATTTCTCATTCACTCATATAGCTTCAACTAGCATCTCTGCAGTGAAAACTTTGTAAATTTACCCATCCACTGCTGAGTTGTCTCAGTCTGTCCAATTCTGCATCTCGCCTTACCTCTCTGGCATCATTTTCGATGTCTAGATGTCAGCTTAAACTTAACATGGCCAAAACCTGAGCTCTCTCCACTCACCATTCTGTTACTGTTGACAACACCAACATCCTCCCGATTCATTCCTCAGGTCTATAATCTGGAGGGAGGGATAGCTCAATGGTTTGAGCATTGACCTGCTAAACCCAGAGTTGTGACTTCAATCCAGGGGGCTACTTAGGGATCTGGGGCAAAATCAGTACTTGGTCCTGCTAGTGAAGGCAGGGGGCTGGACTCCATGACCTTTCAGGGTCCCTTCCAGTTCTATGAAATAGTTATATCTCCGTATTATATTAACTTCCCTCTCCCTTATCCTGCACATCCATGGCATGTCCAGATGTTGCCACTTCATCCTACAAAGCATCTGTTATTTTCTGTCTATCCCTTCAATTAATTCAAACTCTTGTTCAGACCCTTGCTATCTTCCATCTTGATTATTGCAGCATTACCTTTCCTAATACCGCGTTGCCCCTATCCAGTTCATACAAAACTCAGTCACTATAGCCATCAGTCTGACCAGATCACCCTTCCCATTTTGAATACCTTTACTGCTTTCTCCTCCAATGAATTGTCTGAGTTTCTTGTCCTCGTCTTCAAGGCCCTATTTAATTCTGAACCTCTCTACTTTTCTGCCCTTTTCTCTCTTCACATTGACTCCATCCCTTCCTCTCCACCAGCAATGCAGCCTCAATATGCCATGTGTCTGCTTCTCTAACAAACACCCATGAACCCTCTTCTGTGTTGCTCGCTATGCATGGAATACCATTCCTGACCTGGCTCGCAAGGTCTCTCCTTATTCATATCCCTCTTGAAGACTTAGTGGACAGCAACACCCACAAGTATCAATAACAGCAGGACTTTAGAGTAATCTGAGATTGTCTGTACATCTTTGTGTTCATGTATAGTATTTCCAAGATCACTGTGCCTTTGTAACTACGAATTATCAGGCAGTGGCTGGCCCATTTAGTTGTTTGTTGCTTTTTGCCTTTTCCCCACCCTCTATTGCTCTGATCTGTCCTTTTCAGACTGTAAGCTCTTCAGGTCGGGTACCATAACCTCTTTTGTGATTGTACAGCAGCTTGCATATTGAGGGCTCTATCAGAAACAAATAACAACAGTTTGTGCCACACAAGTGGTATGTTACTGATGGTTTTACTTATTTGTATTGCAGTGGTATCTAGGGGCAACAATAAAGGATCTGGGATCCTTGTGCTAGGCACTGCACATATATGCATTACAAAGACAGTCCCTGTCTGGAACAGTGCACCGCTGAGGCTATGTTAAAATGCAGTGGATGAGACTAACACACACACGTGGGGAACAGGGTAACTAAGACAAACAAGGTATTGTAACATCAAGCAGAAGTCTCAGCTCATCATCTCCTTACTCATTGTCAACCGGGAGAGGTTGTAGGCACAGTGGCTCAGGGAAATCTTAAAGAGGGATTTGAAGGAGGCTTATGTAGTAGCCTTGTGGCTGTTTCCATGGAATTCGTCCCATGTGCAAGGTGTGTCTTGGGAGAAAGCATGGAGGTTTTGAGTGAGATGCAGACTGGTGGGTGACAAAAGCTGCTTATGTTGGCAAAGTCAAGGCATAAATTGATATCACAGAGTGGTAATAGATAAGAGAAAACTTGTGGGGGATAAGGGGGAGTGGAGGGACACAAAGCAGAAGGGACAGGGTGTAGGTGGGCTGAGATAGTGGTCGCAGCTGAGCTGGGATCCACACATCAGGGATGGTAGTCGGTGAGCAGGGTTTGGCAGAATCGCTAGAGCTGGGTTCAATAAGCAAGTGCTGGATCAAAGCCAGGCCAGGGTCAGAGACTGGAGATCAGAGGGTAGTACCAGGCTGGAATCAGATCAGGCCAGAGTTGGAGACCAGAGATAGTACCAGGCTAGAGTCAGGAGACAAGGATCAGGGTCAGGCTGGGATTGGAGACCAGAGATCAGGAGTTGAGGTGAGGTCTGGAGTTGCAGCAGACCCAACATCTGTGTTGTTGCCCAGTCAACTACCTCCAGGGTTACACAGAGTGATTGGCCAGTCAGAGGGCCTCAGAATACTGTCATTCTGAGTTCCTTGTGTGGTACTTCCTGCAGCACCTATTCTGCCCATTGCTCCCTGGATGGAGCTCTGTGTGGCCTCCAGGTGCAACTGTGGGAACATCAGCTGTCCTAGGCTCCCCAGACCGAGATTCTAGTCCCCATGTGCTTACACAAAGAAGCTTGTAATAGGGTCAAAGCCACGATCAACAAAGATGATCTTAGCAGTAGCTTTGGTATTGTGCATACTGTATCATAATTCAAACTCTTCAGTCAAACTGAATCAAAAATGGATGGGAATTTCCTCAACACTAGAAAAATGTTCATTCTAGTGGCGTTAATGTGGATTTACACCAGTGCAACTGAGAGCAGAATTTGGCCCCTAGACTGTAAATTCCTTAGGGGAGGGACTTTGTCTTTGTATCTTGTACAGTGCTGAACATATTGGTGCTCAAGTGAAGTGAATGGCCCTTTTGGTCAGTGGGAGAGTTAACAGAGGGCTGCAGGTTCTGAAGAGGTGAGGGGGAGGAATGGTTCAGAGGTGGTCAGATCATAATCTTCATTGCTGCTGTTCTTAGTTCTCATTATTAAAGTTTTAAAATATTGCTGTATTAGTAAGAGTTCTTAATTATGGCACAATGAGAAACTTCCACTCTCTTTCAACAATATCTAGCAATGCCTTTTAATTTTACTTATTTATTTTTTAACCATTTGAATGGAAAGTCATAAGACTAGAATTGCATTAGAGTAGAAGCATCTTTCCGATTTGAAAAGAAATGTCTGCCTCCAGTTTACTTTGGATCAGGCCAAATTCTGCTCTGATTTACACTGGTGTAAATGAGAAGCAGCTGCACTGAAGTCATGGGTGTTGCACTGGAGCTAATGGGGTCAGAAACAAGCTCCTTATCTTCACCTCAGCATTTATCTAGTGATAAGAGACCATTATCCTGTGGGAATGTTCTGTTCCATGGATGTTTTCCTTTTATTCTACATGCCTGGCAAGGAATGAAAGCTAATGAAGATTAACATCAGTCTGTGAATGGGGTGATGTTAATTCCTTCCAGAAAGTTATCTGAGGCAGTGAAATCTATCTGCCTGTCTAGGTACTTACATGGCCTCTGTCTCTGTAGAATCTGAGCATCTTGCCTTCTACCAGCCTGATTGTACTCAAATGGCGACTACCTTTTCACGTCATGAATCTCTTTGACAAAGACCACACAGAAATGACGGTAAAGATTCAAAGTATATTTTTACATGGCAGCTTCCTTTCTGCAATTCTCTTCATTTTTGTTTTGTCACTGTGGAAACTCATGGTAAATGAAGAGAAAGACAAGAAAATTATGGAGAAGTTTTACAGTTTAGA